>NW_027397070.1:33065261-33351815 GCF_003265705.2 Callorhinus ursinus
CCAGTAAGTGGTCACTTCTCTGTTCAGAGAGTTGTTGCTACTCTCTTCTTCGATCTCCTGTTGAGTTCGTAGGTGTTCAGAATGGTTTGATCCCTATCCAGCTGAATTCCTGAGACCAGACGAAATCCAGGTCTCCTACTCCTCTGCCATCTTGCTCCGCCCCCCCAAACTGATTTATATCTAATGATGTTTTAAGACATGGGTATTTTATTTATATTTGAGAAAATGGAAAACAACACAAAAATTTCATTATAATAAGCCTTTGTTGGGTGTTAACTTTGTGCCAGATCCCATTTTAAGCCTCCACGTTATTTGTTTTTCACAACAAACCTAGGAGGTAGGTGTTATTATTATACCCATTTTACAAATGAAGAAATTAAGGCTCCATGAGGTCCAAGACCACACATCTAAAGAGTGGAGTTGGAATTGTTACTCTAGAACCCATCGTTTTATTTTTTTATTTTTTAAAGATCTTATTTATTTATTTGACAGAGAGAGACACACAGCAAGAGAGGGAACACAAGCAGGGGGAGTGGGAGAGGGAGAAGCATGCTTCCCGCGGAGCAGGGAGCCCAATGCGGGGCTCAATCCCAGGACCCTGGGATCTTGACCTGAGCCGAAGGCAAATGCTTAACCACTGAGCCACCCAGGCACCTTAGAACCCATCATTTTAGCATTCTATTATGTATTATATAGCTTCTTTTTATGCAATGGAATGATTAAATACACTTTGGTACATCCTCACCATAGGATAGTTTCCAGCCTTTAAACATCATGCTTTTGAGGAATCATAATGTAAGATTTAAAACAATATGTTAAATGAACAAGCCAGGATACAAAATTATACATGTAGTATAAAGTCAATGGTATAAGATTCAAAAGAAGTATACTGCAATGTTAGCTGAACAGATTTCTGCATGGCAAACTGAGATTTTCTTCTTTTTATCTTCTGGCATTTTCCAGTTCTTTATATGGATATACTTTGCCTCTATAATTATGAAGAAAGTTATTATGTAGCAGGTATGTAGTGAGGAGGAACTTTACATTTGTATTCTGCGAGAAATTTTGACATGATGAACTTGGCAGTTGCTTAGAAGTTTGTAGGCAAATGTGCATGCAGCCCAAATATTTGATGTAAGGTGAAGAACAAACATCTCACTCCTTCTATCAGTGATTCATAGTTACTGAAATCTGTTGGGGAGAATGAGTGGTAAAATGCAATTGAGGTCTGTAAAAGAAAATCACCATCAGGGTAAAAAAGGGATGAGGTCAGTGGGGTGACTCCTGATGTTGTGCATCTTCACATGGGAACAGCATGTCCCAGTTAGGAGACTTTGGGCTACAAGCAGCACAATACCTAACTACAATCGGCTTAAGTAACAAAGACATTTATTATCTCTCAAAGAAGCCTAGAGGCAAAGTGGTTCCAGTTTTGTTTCAGCAACGCAATGCAGTGATGAACTTTGGTACTTTTCCATCTTTCCCTTCGCCATCTTCATGTTGTTGACAATATATCCCTCCATTGCCTCATTATGGCATCACATATAGACATAATCACATTCGACATATATGAAAAGTTATTTTTCCCCATTCTTCCCATTAGTCTCCATTGGTCAAGAAAACACACCAGCAGGACACCTGGGTGGTTCAGTTGGTTAAGCCTCTGACTCTTGATCTCAGCTCAGGTCTTGATATCAGGGTTGTAAGTTCAAGCTCCATGTTGGTCTCCACACTGGGTGTGGAGCCTACTTAAAGAAGAAGGGGGGCAGTGCCTGGGTGGCTCAATTGGTTAAGTGCCAGACTCTTGATTTCAGCTCAGATCATGATCTCAGGGTGGTGAGACTGAGCCCCACCCCCAGCCCTGTCGGACTCAATGCCAAGCTTGAGAGTCGCTCTCTCCCTCTGCCCCTCACCCTGCTTGTGCGTGCACGAACACACACACACTCTCTAAAATAAATAAATAAAATCTTAA
The DNA here is from genome assembly GCF_003265705.2 of Callorhinus ursinus. Lineage (NCBI taxonomy): Eukaryota > Metazoa > Chordata > Mammalia > Carnivora > Otariidae > Callorhinus > Callorhinus ursinus. The sequence continues at coordinate 33,067,234 of NW_027397070.1, forward strand.
AAAAGAAAGAAAGAAAGGAAGAAAGAAAATACCAGCAAGAATGTAGGGAAAGGGAAATGGCCATTGAGTAGGCAACAAACATTGCTGCACAAATTCTTTTGGGTGATACAGTAAATAGTAGATCTTGGCCTGGTCCTTCAGATGACACAGCTGTGTATTCCAAGAACTGTAACATTGTAAATTGGGAGCCCCCACCAGATTTGGTATAAATCACCCTGGATGAACATAGCAATGAATCGGAGTGAGGGTTGGGACCAACCTCCTGGATGAGATGAAGCATTCCTGACACTCTGGGTATCACAGGTAAGAAGATCCAGGTGGGATTCAGGTGGCTTAATGGGAACATTTAAAATAAATGTGACCACACATCATTCTGGTAAAACAGGATATGGTGATTACCTTTTTATAAAGTAGAGAGATAGAATTATCTAAAAGGATTTATTAAGATAATGTGGTAAGATAAAATATTTTTAAAAATAAGATAATATAAAGAATAAATATAATAAGTAAATATTGTAATAAAAACTTGAAGAAGGAGGAAGAAAATAAACAGTTTAAAGCAATACCAGCAGGTACATGGGTAAAGACTAAAGAGAAATAACAGAAGAACAAAAAGATCAAATATAGTATATAACAAATTCAATTAAGTGCACATACTTAAAACAAGATTAAAAAAAAAAATAGAAGAAATGTCTCCAGAAAGCCAGGGGTTTCTCTGATTTAGTTTACAGCTCTTCAGGCTGTGGAAGTTATAGAAGACCAGAAAATATCTTAAATTTCTTACAGAATTCTGAAACATAAGAAAAGATGTTGCTATAGGCTCATGCTGAAGGTATCTCCACACTTTTTTTTTTTTTAACCTTCTGTTAAAGAAACAGCTAACTAACTTTGGCCCAGCTCCAACTGCTCTTTCCTGGCTCCAGTGGAAATGCAAAGCTTCTGCCTTATCCCTGCTCTGGCAGACTGGCAAGTCACATTTTGTTCTTGAATAAAAAGGCAGCATTATTCAAGAGAAAATGCATAATCGACAGAATCATGTGCAAATCACACCCATGCCTGGTGAATCCTAACTGGATGGTCCACAAGGAGCAGCTACCCGATTTGTGAGTGCAGCATCTAAAAGTAAATCAAGAGTAGCAGTACTTGCCAGGTTCCCAAATGATTGGGACTATCTGCACCCTGCATGCCTTCTAGGATCCAGCAGCACCATGATATTCTTTTGGTTTCGAAACTCTGCTTCGATTTTACTTTTTATTTGTTCAGTCTCCCCTTCTCAGCTACTTGCAAAACTGCCATTTCAACCCAATAGAAGCCAATGGTCCTGCTGACTGCAACCAACCCTCTGTTTGAGTCCTGAGCTAGAAAACGATGAATTATAGTTATTCTCAATATTGGATGTTTTCTAAACTCTTAGCCTTGAAATGTATTGATACTTCTAATCCTCCAAATAAATATTAAGTAAAACTGGTATGTTTGTTACAAAATATATGTTAATTTTTAAAGTTAGAAAATACAGTTAAGTATAAGAAAAATAAAAAAACATTTAAATGTTATTACCTTAAGATAAATTCTGTTAACATATTTTGATAGGCCCTTTGGTTTTGTGTTTTTGTGTGCAGGTGCACATTTTTATTCATTCTTTCAACATTCAACAGGTATTTATTGTGTGTAGGCCATGCTCTAGGAACTAGGTATAGAGAATATAGTGCTGAAAATAAAGTCCTTCCTTTCATGGAGCTTATGTTCTAGTATCTTTTATAAAAAGTGAATTCTTTCACCTCTACAATTTTACAACTTGCTTTTTTATCAATTTAAAATATTTTTGCAGGGCACCTGGGTGGCTCAGTCAGTTAGGTGTCCAACTCTTGATTTTGGCTCAGGTCATGATCTCAGGGTCGTGAGATCAAGCCCTGCATTGGGCTCCATGCTCTGCCACTCCCCCCCACCCTGCCACCTCCCCTCTCCGCTTGTTCTCTCTCAATCTCTCTCTCAAAATAAATAAAATCTAAAATATAAATAAAATATACTTTGCACATCATTTCATGCTAAATAGAGCTCTATGCAGTAATTTTATTTTTTTATTATTCTTTTTTTAGAGAAGTGGGGAGGGGCAGAGGGAGAAGGCAAGAGAAAATCTTAAGCAGGCTCCATTGTCCAGTGCAGAGCCGGACATGGGGCTCAGTCTCACAACGCTGAGGTCATGACCTGATCTGAAATCAAGAGTCAGACACTTAGCCAACTGAGCCACCCAGACACCCCTATGCAGTAATTTTATTTTATTTTTTTTAAAGATTTCATTTATTTATTTATTTGAGAGAGCAAGAATGAGAGAGAGATCACACGAGAGGGGTAAGGGTCAGAGGGAGAAGCAGACTCCCTGCTGAGCAGGGAGACCGACGTGGGACCCGATCCCAGGACTCCAGGACCATGACCTGAGCTGAAGGCAGTCACCCAACTGACTGAGCCACCCAGGCGCCCCTTTATGCAGTAATTTTAAATGTCTGTTTAACAGTTTAGCATTTGATGAAGATTAGTTGACCATAGAGTTGAGGGTCCATTTCTGGGCTCTCTATTCTATTCCATTGACCTATGTGTCTGTTTTTGTGCCAGTACCATACTGTCTTGATGATGACAGCTTTGTAATAGAGCTGGACGTCCGGAATTGTGATGCCACCAGCTTTGCTTTTCTTTTTCAACATTCCTCTGGCTATTCGGGGTCTTTTCTGGTTCCATACAAATTTTAGGATTATTTGTTCCATTTCTTTGAAAAAAGTGTTTGGTATTTTGAAGGGATTGCATTAAATGTATAAATTGCTCTAGGTAGCATTGACATCTTTACAATATTTGTTCTTCCAATCCATGAGCATGGAATGTTTTTCCATTTCTTTGTGTCTTCCTCAATTTCTTTCATGAGTATTCTATAGTTTTCTGAGTACAATTTCTTTGCCTCTTTGGTTAGATTTATTCCTAGGTATCTTATGGTTTTGGGTGCAGCTGTAAATGGGATCGACTCCTTAATTTCTCTTTCTTCTGTCTTGTTGTTGGTGTATAGGAATGCCACTGATTTCTGTGCATTGATTTTATATCCTGCCTCGAGGGGGAGAAAAACCATGAAAGACTATGGATTCTGAGAAACAAACTGAGAGTTCAAGAGGGGAGGGGGGTGGGGGGATGGGTTAGCCTGGTGATGGGTATTAAAGAGGGCACGTACTGCATGGAGTACTGGGTGCTATACGCAAACAATGAATCATGGAACATTACATCAAAAACTAATGATGTAATGTATGGTGATTAACATAATAAAATAAAATTAAAAACAACAACAACAACAAAACAGTTTAGGATTTGAATGCTCCATAAATTTTTTATCCAATTCCATAATTACAAACAGATAGTTTCCATTGTGTTTTGTTATTGCTGTAGGGACAACGCTTTGGAGGAATTTTGTACATTGGCACACAAATAAACAGGCACACTTATTCAATTACATCTATAAAATAAATTTCTTACTCCAGTGTTTTAGGCTCTAGATTATAGGCCTCTTTCCAAATTAATATGTAGATCCATTTTATCATTATCTTTATATTTCCTTCTATGGATAGTCCATTTTCTAAAAGCAGTTCCCTATTCATTATTATTACAAAACGTAAAGAAATAAATATTCTCGTGCATGCACTTAAGCACATTTATAAGAATACTCATTCCCTTGTTTAATTAAACTTTAAAATTGAAATAAACCTTGCTATAAAAATTATCAGAGAAGCAGGGATGCCTGGTGGCTCAGAAACATATTAAATGAAAAGTATAAACTCCATCCTATGCTTTTCTTCCTACGTCCAGCTCAATTCCTTGGAGGTAAATCACAGACATTCTCTATTCATTTATTTCTCTTATGAATTTCCTCCACGTATCCTGTATGTGCTAATGATGTTTTTGATCATAGAGCATCCATGCTCTCTCTTTTGCAACTACACCCTGATTTTTAGGAATACCCACTCTTCCCCCACTAAATCTGCTTCAGCTGCTCTGGCTTCTTTGTTGTTCTTCACACACATAAAAATGAATTAAAAATATTCCAGTTTCAGGGCCTTTGCATTTGCCAATGCCACTGCCTAGAAAGATTATCCTTAGATTCCCACAGCTCTCCTCCTTAATCCTTTAGGTCTTTGCCCAAATTCTATCTTGCCAGTGAGGTATTCCCTAATTGTGCCATTTAAAATGGTAGCCCCCACCATAGCAACATTTTTTCTAGATACGTCTCCTGAGGCAAAGGAAACAAAAGCAAAAATAAACTACTGGGACTACATCAAAATTAAAAAGCTTCAGTACAGCAAAGGACGCAATCAACAAAACAAAAAGACAACCCACTGAATGGGAGAAGATATTTACAAATGACATATCCCATAAAGGGTTAGTATCCAAAATATATAAAGAACTTCTACAACTCAACACCAAAAAACACAAAAAATCCATTTAACAAATGGGCAGAAGACACAAACAGACATTTCTCCAAAGAAGACATAAACATGGCCAAGAGACACATGGAAAGATGCTCAACATCACTCATCATCAGGGAAAAGCAAATCAAAACCACAGTGAAATATCACCTCACACATGTCAGAATGGCTACAATAAAAAACACAAGAAATAACAAGTTTCTTGTGGAGAAAAGAGAACCCTCTTGCACTGTTCAGGTGGGAATGCAAACTGGTACAGCCACTGTGGAAAACAGTATGGAGATTACTCAAAAAATTAAAAATAGAATTACCATATGATACAGTAATTCTACTACTGGGTATTTAGCCAGAGAGTATGAAAATATATATATACACAATGTATATTGTATCCTAGCATTACAATGCAGGTAAGACTGCCAATTCAATAGTGATCTGGCACTAGGACATTTAAATACAGGGACACTGTGACCTCCTTCTACACTGTTTGGGTTAGTCCAAGTTTAAAGTCACTCATGTTCACAAAGATCTGAACACCTCCACTGTTTTCCTGAGTGTTTGGGAGCCACACTCTAGGTTCAGACACTCAAGGGGCTGTCTCATTCCTAGTTCATAGCAACCAGGGATAAATTAGTAGAAGAGTCCTATTTGGTTCTTTGGGATTTAAGAGAAGAAGAAAAGGGGCACCTGGATGGCTCAGTTGGTTAAGCGACTTCCTTCAGGTCAGGTCATGATCCCACAGTCCTGGGATTGAGTCCCGCATTGGGCTCCCTGCTCATCAGGGAGTCTTCTTCTCCCTCTCACCCTACCCCCTCTTGTGCTCTCTCTCTCTCTCTCTGTCTGTCTCAAATAAATAAAATAAAATCTTAAAAAAAAGAGAGAGAGAGAAGAAGAAAAGATCCACTCATATTTCTCACACACTAATTCCCAGAAACTTCTGGTCAAGACTCCATCTCCAAGTTTGTTCATTACCACATTTTCCATTCACTCAACAAACATTTTTTTAAAAAAATAAACACGAGAGGGAAGTCACCATAAAATGTGCCATGCAGATTCTTTCTGCCTGAAGACAATTATTACAAGTAGTCATAAAGTCATAAAAGCTATTTATGGAGAAGTTATCTTGTGTCAGGCAGTCTGCACAGGAACTCAAATCCAAAATGATAGTCCAGGGGGATGATGCTATCTACATTATAGATGAGAAAACAGAAATCTACTTTACAGATGAGAAAACAGAGAAGTTAGCTATCCAAGGTCACAAACTACATAGTGACTGAGCCAGGACTCAAACCCAGTGCCGCCAAACTCCAAAGCCTGTGATTTTTGCAGTACTTCATATTGTCTCTGGATATTATAATCTAGAGGGGGAAATAAGAAGTTTGTCAGTAATACACATTATATGGAAATTATTCAGTTGTGTCCAAGAAGCATTTCCAAGTATGTGAAACCCTGCTAGGTGTTTGAAAGAGGTCTAACTTGAATAAGGTAACGTCTATCTATACCTTCTGTGGGGGACTATGCATGAATACAGTACAAATAAATGCTGTAATTGAGATAACAGCAGAGAACCTTCTGTCCACTTAGGATCAGAGAGGGTATCACAGATGATGTCAGGTATCCAAGTCTGGAAGGCTGAGGAGCATTTCAGCAAGTGGAGAAGGGTAGGAAGAGCATAGTTAAGGTGTGGAGGTCTGGCAGTGTTGAGCATGAGTCTGAAGGGACAGGAGTCGAAGCAGCAAGCAGTCTGAAGGAGTGAATATAAAGAGTTTCTCTGACCACAGGATGGGTGGTCATTGCCATGAAAGGGATCAGCAGGAGAATGATAGAACAAGAAGGGTGAGCTGAATGAGGTCACAGCAAAGATGTAGCAGGTGGGGGGAGTGTGGGTGTAGAATGTGAATCACAGGGTAGAGGAGCTGGGCACGGCCCATGGGAGGGACGTGTGTAGGCGACAGTGTGTAGAACTAGACATCCCCAAGGTTCCGGATGGAACTGGAGAGTGACAGGCTCATTTAGAGAGGCTCAAAATGTTCCTTCTCAGCCATCTAACTTACACTTTTGCATTGCAAAACTTTCAATCTAGCGGTACAATTACTTTAATTGCGTCACTAAAGTGGGGGCCTAGTCTTGGGTGGTGGGGATGGTGGGGAGCAGCCTTGCCTCGGTAGTATGACTGGCGAGGATACCCCCAAATGTTGGGGTGTTAATGAAAAGTTCAAAAGTTCAGAATCTTCCAGTGCAGCATGTTATCCCAACAGATCGTTGAAAGCCCACTTAGGAAACATGGCCAAATCAGACACATTTGTAAATGCTCTCCTAAGTAATGGTTCCTGAAAGTATTCTTTTTCTTTTTTTAAATTGAGATATAACTGACATATAACATTGTTTTAGTTTTAGGTGTACACCAGAATTATTTGATTGCTCCTTCACAGTATTTTATTGAAGACAGGGAGACCTAAGGAAGACTCGGTTCAACTCAGATGTCTTCTGTTTTAGTCCCAGTATTTACTGTTAGTTTAAACATGAAAATAGTAAGTCATAAAAGCATATGATTATTCTGGTGGAAATGGAAAGGAAAGAGCTACTTAGGTAAGACCATACTGTTTCACTGTTACTCTGAATTATTTACATGCAGTATGATTAAATTTATCATTTGACATTGGAAATGTATATTAATAACTGACTATGGTATATTTAATTGTATAATATTGTATTAGGCTACATATTGGATATTCTAAGCATATGGACTTTAGCCATGCTTATTATTGTAATGAATTCTCATGGTTTTGAATATCACATACAAAATACACAATGTATTTAAAAATCCCACTGGAAGAGAAAGTTCACCCAAGGGGTGGGGGTCAGTGCCACTGAGGTTCACCCTGTTCTTTAAAGTGGAAGATTCTGTGAAGAGGCAGATTCGAGTGGAGAGCACTGTTCCTTCCAAGTAGAGAAGGCTGTCTCCAAGCCAGATCCCAGAGTCATGGGAAACACACGGATTTCCCCTTTCTTAATATTAGAATCTGATCTCATTCAGTTAAGAGTCTCCTTCATCTTGCCAGCAATCATGCTCTTCCTCTCTGCCTCCCGCTTGCAGAGCCAAGGGGTAGAGAAACCGGGATGCAGAGTAGATACTCCTCCTCATACCACTACTGCTAGTACAAACACCACCACTTCTTCAACCACTTGCTAAGATGTCTTCAGCATTTCCTATTTGCTAGGCCTCATTCTAAGGATTTAAATATATTAACTCATTTAATCTCTGTAACAGCCCTCCGAAGTAATTACAGAGGAAGAATCTGAAACACAGCAAGGATATGGAAGTGGCCTATATTCATACCACTAGTAACAGGGTAGAGGGTGAATGATCTGACTTAATCCAGTTTATCAGACAATTAAAGCATCAACATTGTACACTTGGGATGTACTTCAAAATGTAACTCCATAATGACATTTCCCCTAAGGAAATTGACTGAGTCATTTGACTAACTTTGACCCTGCAATATTTCCCAATCTCCCCAAATAGCACAATTCATCATTTTTTTTAAATTTTTAAAAAATTTTCTTTCTTTCTTTCTTTGTCAGAGAGAGAGCACAAGTCGGGAGAGCAGCAGGCAGAGGGAGAAGCAGGCTCCCCACTGAGCAAGGAGCCCAATGCGGGTCTCAGTCCCACGACCCTGGAATCATGACCTGAGCTGAAGGCAGCCACTTAACTGACTGAGCCACTCAGGTGTCCCCATTATTTTTTTTTTTTAAGTAAAGAAGTTAAAGTCAGGAGCAAAGTGGAGTTATTTTTTGTTGTCATGGCTATTTAGGATTGGTCTCTTTTGCATAGCTGTTTAAAGGTAGGTTCATAAATAAAAGTGAGTTCACATTCTGTATTTGAGAATTTTGTTTTGCTTTGTTGTATTGGGTTTCTTTTTAGAGGACATTGAAGTGATGTGAATTCTCTGACCCTCATTCCACTATATGAAGAGGAGACAAACACCAAAGTCCAGAAGGGCACGCTCTTGCTTGCCTACTATTGTACCTTGTGCTTGGGGCAATGATATTTCAAGCCTTCGAGAAAGACTTTGAGGTACAGTGGTGCCAATTGGCAGTTAATACAAAAATTGCTTTTCTGAAAAATTGTTCTAATCTGACTCAAGAAGATGTGGAACTCTTTGTGCAGATAAGAGATGAAGATATGGTTATTTTCAGATGCTCAGAGAAGGCTTTGAATGGGAAATTCTGTGAAATAACTTCCTTCACTGAAACTACCAATAGTTTACCTGAACAGGAAACTTCATTTTAGCTCTAAGCCAGACAGGGAAGAGTGGGAATAAGAAATCATGCAGACTGGAAAGAAGAAGGAAGGCAGCAGATGATAAGAAGGTGGAAGGAGGTGAAAGTCAGAGAAGGAACAGATTACAACCCAATCACTACATGAGGATAAAAACTAAAAATATTCTGATTGAAATGATCCTTTTCATTATTTCAGATGAAGTGCAGACAGATGTTCTGAAAAGGAGGTAAGAATTTGGCAGGAAATCTGGCTTATTTCCCTTCCACTTTTTCCAGAGATTGTCATGCTCTAAATTCTGGACACGTTGTCCTTAAAATTTTCCCTATGCTACCTTTTGTGGTAGAGTAAATTTAATTTTAATGTAGGCATTCTGATTCCTCTTTTCCTTGAGCGTTTGTATAGTTTGTCTTTCCCAACTTTAACGTCATAAAGATGCTTTCTTCAACTTTCTTCTAAAAATTTTTAAAATTTTGTTTTACATTTAAATCTTTAATTTTTAATTAGATTATTAATCTGGATTGTGTGTGTATCTGTATATGTAAAGCAGAATCTAGCTTTACATATTTTTCTATATGAAGATCCCATTGCTCCAGAACAATTTATTAATTCATTATTTCTCATTAATTTTTAGTGTTATCTCTGTCATATGCCAGGTTCTCGTTTGTACATAAATTTGTTTCTGGGCTTTCAATTCTATTCCCTCCTGTTTGAATTACAATAGCCTTGCAATGAGTCCTGGAATAAATTTTCCTACTCTTTTGTATGAATTTCAAGATCAGATTGTCACATTCCATAATGTACTCTGCTAGGGGGTTTGACTGAGATTTCTTTGAATTTGAGGAGAATTATTATGTGATGATATTGAGTATTCTTAAACACAAAATGGAATCTCTTAGTATATAGGAATCATGTAATGCGTCATCTTTTGTGGCTGGCTTCTTCCACTTAGCATGATTTTGGTTTGGTTTCAGGGAAGATTGGGGTTCTTTTTGGTATAGTTGGCACATAATATTACATTAGTTTCACGTGTGTAGCATAGTGATTTGACAAGTTATACATTATGTTCACCACAAGGAGCTACCATCTGTGCCAATACATCGCTATCACAATATCATCGACTGTATTCCTCATGCTGTGCCTTTTATTCCTGTGGTTTATTTGTTCTGTAACTGGAATCCTGTATCTTCTGCTCCCCTTCACCCACTTTTCCCAAAACCCCATTCCTCTCCCCTCTGGCAACTATCAATTTATTCTCTGCATTCATAGGTCTGATTCTGCTTTTTGCTTGTTTTTTTTGTTTTTGTTTTTGTTTATATATTTCACTTATGAGTGAAATCATATGGTATTTGTCTTAGGCTGACTTATTTCACTTGGCACAATACCCTCTAGGTCCAACCATGTTGTCTCAAATGACACGATCCCATCCTTTTTATGGCTACATAATATTCGGTTATGTAGATAGATAGATAGATAGATAGATAGATAGATAGATAGATAGATACCACATCTTCTTTGTCCATTTCTCTATTGATGGACACTTAGGTTACTTCCATATCTTGGCTATTGTAAATGATGCTCCAGTAAACATAGGGATGCATGTATCTTTTCCAATTAGTATTTAAGATTGCTTAAGATCTTCTGGACTCACCCTGATCTGCACATGCATGGATCTGACCCTAATTCACACATCAAAGACTTTGAGGATGGAACTAGTGGGTAGGCCTGAATCTAGATCTCAGACTGACCAGAGTGATGGACGTGTGGGACAGGTCCAAATGGTAGAGGCCATGAGAGCTGAACACATTCCACAGAATGTGAATTGGAACTTGCAGTCTGAATCTAACTAGGTAGATTACCTGCCAACGTGAAAATATCAACATTCTCCATAGGACTTGAATTAGACTCACAGTCTCATAACATAGGATTGAAAATGTCAAGGATACAATCCAGAAGTACTGAGCATATGAAGAACCACAAAAACTGGTGATAAATCCTCTCAGGTTTTGTCTGAAAGAGTTTTTGTTTTGTCTTTTTTAAAAGGACATTTTCGTTGGATATATAGTTCTAGTCTGGCACTTTAAAAATGTTCCATAGTCTCCTGGGTTCCAGAAGTTTGGATAAAATCCACTGCTGTACCTTTAATTTTATTAATCTTTTCTTTTGCTGATAATCTCATCTAGTGAAATATTCCTTTTTGAATATTGTATTTTTCATTTCTAGAATTTCTATTTGATTACTTCTTAAATATTCCATTTCTCTCCTCATTATGTTAATGATTTATTTTTGAGTATATTTATTTTAGCCCTTTTAAGGTCCTTGTTTGCTAATTCCACCATTTTAATGGAACTATTATTTATGGGTTTGTTTCTCTTGAGTGATTTTTCTTTTGGTAATGGGTAACCTTCTCCTGCTTCTTTGTATGTCTACTAATTTTTAAAAATTAGATAATAGACATTGTGGATTGTTTTGAGGTGCTTGGTTTTATTATATTCCTTTAAATTCCTTAACTTTCTCTCACAGGCAATTAAGTAAGTTACTTAAACATTACTTTAATCCTTTCAAGATTTATCTTAGGCTTCTTTTAGGCTTAAAGTAGCCCTTTTTCTGGAGTGAATTTTGGTGCACTGCTCAGTCACTGCCTTTTGGGGTTCTCTCCTGAATGTCCTGAACATACAGTGAGGTCTGTTCACCCCAGCTGAGAAAGCTCAAACAGTTCCTAACCTGGTATGAATTCTAGGAATATTCCAGTTTACAGGCCACAGTAATTGTTTTTTCCCAATACATCAGTTAGCTGTTGCTGAGTAACAACATTAAGACAAACTTAGTAGCTTAAAACACATTTATTATCTGTCTCTGTAGGTCGGGGGTCTGAGCACAGCTTAGCTGGGTCCTCTGCAAGACTATAGTCAAGGTGCCAGACAGGGGTGTGGTCTCATCCGATGCTCAAATGAGGGAAAACCTGCTTACAAACTTATGTAGCTCTTAACTGCATTTAGTTCCTTCAGGCAGTCCTCCCCAGGACCCCAGTTTCACATTGGCTGTCTGCCAGGGCTACCACTAGGTCCTCCACATGGCCCTTTCATAGGCAGTTCACAGCATGGCAGCTTCCTTCCTCAAAGCCATTAAGGTAGAGAGAGACTAGCAAGATCAGCACACAGTCTCATATGATTTAATCACATAAGTGGAATCATGGCTGTCCTGCCACTTTGATATATTCTGTGTCACTAGAAATAAATCGCAGGTCCCACCCACTGTCAAAGGGAGGGGAATCCCTCAGGGCATGAACACCAGACCATGGGGGCCACTTTGAGAGTCTGTCTGCCATACTTGGGAAATTGCTTTTGACCAGCCTCACAAAGTTTCATCCTTTTCATGTGCACAGTGTTTTTCAGCCAAAGATTCAGTGCAGACTTCTAGAACTCTTTCTCTGTGTAGCTTCCTCCTCTGTGAAACTCTGCCCACAAATTGTAGCCAAATTGAAGCTTTCTGTCAATCTAATTGCCTATACTTTGTAGATAATTTATCTTTTCTCTCTGGCATCAGAGACTTTCTCTGATTCTGTGAACTTCTCTTGATCTCTGCTATTTCACTGTTTTAATTCAACAGTCTAGATGTGACTTTTGTTTTTATTTCGCTTGGGGTTTGCCTCCTGAATCTTCATAGCCATTTCTCTTATCAACTCTGAGAAACTCATTAACTTTTTTTAAATGACGAATATGATTGGCTTATTATTTCTCTCCTCTGTCATCTCTTAACCCCTCTTTTTTATTCTCCACTATTTTGTCTTTTTTGCTATATTTTCAGTAATACAATAAGATATATCTTCCCTTATTTTCTTTTTGGCCCTGATGCGGGGCTCGATCCCAGGACTCTGGGATCATGACCTGAGCTGAAGGCAGCCGCTTAACTGACTGAACCACCCAGGCGCCCCCACAAATGATTTTTTATAACCCTCTGTCAGTCAGCTGAGGGGCCCCTGGGTGGCTCAAATGATTACCTCTCTGCCCCCCAAGAAGGGGTGTGGTCAAACCTCCCAGGTGCCACGGCTCCACTGGGCTAAGGGCAAGTCTCGAGAGAAGGAAGTCCTGCCTTAGCAGTTGATACTTATGGCACGTGGGAATGACCAGAAGGGTCAAAGGAATCTGGGTGAAGGCCTAAGCTCATAAAGAGCAGCATGCATTTTAAAAATTAGTTGATTCCTAGAGTGAATGCTCTTCACTTTCTTGTTTAATTGCAAGAGTAGAATGTGCTACATAGAAAACCACAATTTTAAACAAGTGTAATCTCACAGTTCCACACACATTAACTATCAACCTTTTGTGATAGAAAGTTCTTCATCTATAAATGACAGTATTCAGTTTTAGACTGCTTTCTCGGAGCAATATTTCCTGAGTATCTTTCTAGTCATAAATACTTCATTATCCTGAAAGATATCACAATATTTCATTACACTGATATACCAGATTGCCCACCATCAGTCTCCTTTATTGCTGAACTTACACTGATTCCAATTTTTTTTAATTTGAAATACTGATACTGTGAAAAACCTTTTTTGTTTTCACTCACATTTCTTGATTATTTTCTTAGGATGAAATAAGAGTTATTGGTTTTTTTGTTTGCTTGTTTTTAAATGTGTGCTATGTATGCTAGGGCTCTTAGAATACCAATGACTAAAAACTTGTCCTCAATGCCCAATGTCAAATGTGCAAATTATACCAAGTTGTCATATTTTGAGGGGCATTGCATTTATTTTTTTTCTTTTATCAGGTTATGGGACAATTTTTCCTAGAACTGCTGGTGGACAGATGTTCTGTGTTGTCTTTGCTGCAACTGGAATCCCTCTAACTATCATATACTTTAAACGTATTGGTAAATTAATTTCTCTGCCATTTGAAAACCGTGGAAAGGGAATAAAGGAGGTAAGTTTTCTCTCCCTCTGCACAATCACACACACATCTGGTAGAGAAGTTTTGTTTTTAAAAAATATATATGATGTGGATTCATAACCTTAGATTGACCAGACACATGACACTTTATATTTACTGGATTCATGTTGAATGAAATTTGTAGAAGTAGAAAAAGCAAGTCACCCTGTGTTATAAAACGGAAGAGGGAAAATCCAGCATTCAAAAAACCATCTATTTCCCCTTAAGTGATTTTCCTCTAATCATTTAACTTATAAAATGAGCAGTAGTGAGGGGCCCCTGAGTGGCTCAGATGGTTAAGTCTCTGACTCTTGATTTCGACTCAGGTCATGATCTCAGTGTCTTGAGATCAAGCCCCATGTCGGGCTCTGGGCTGGGCATGGAGCTGCTTAAGATTCCTTCTCTCCTTCTCCCTCTGCCCCTCCCCACCTTCAAAAAAAAAAAAAAGAAGAAGAAGAAGAAAGATGAGCAGTGGTGAATTGGTATGACCTAAATGTTCTCAAAGTCATTCAGTCAACTCCTTTATTTTACAGAAGAGGAAAACATTTCATAAAGGCTTAATGACTTACCCAAGATTACCCAAAGAATTAGTGGAAGTGCAGACTCCTACCCCAGAGATGCAAAGCTTTGTCCACATACCAAGTTGAATCATTTGTGGTCTACTAATTAGCACAAGTTTTACTCTTTCTAAAAAATTAGAATACAGTTGTTTATTTGAAAATTGAATAATTTATTATCTAATTGCTAAGTTACAGACATTCTTCAAGAAGCTAATTAACCCTTGAACAACACCTGTTTGAACTGCATAGGTCCACCTATACATTTTTTTTTTTTTTTAATTTCCTAGGGTCTTTTTTCCCTTGCTTGTGAAAGCTTTATTGTTTCCATTTGGCCCACGGCTTAGGAGAGGGCTCCAGGTTGGTTAAAAAGCTGCCTAGTGGCTGCAGGAAGAGACTCAGACAGAAGTTCCGATGCCAGGAGGATGCCAGAGGGTCTCCTGAAGGGTTGCTGGGCCCTGGAGGCTCCCAGTCATGTGGAAGGGTGAGCCTTTCCAAGAGATCCTCGCCCAGCCCAGCCTGGGGGCCGGCCAGCCTGCAGAGGTGAGTCAGGTGGTGCCCATCTTCTTGATGAGTTTCACCTTCTCACCCAGGAAGTGGGTTTCCAGGAAGTCACAGAGATGGGGGTCCGCGGGGGCAGAAGCCGGGGTATGCAGCTCCAGAAGGGCCTGGTTCAGGTTCATCTCCAGGACCTTGGCGGCTTCCATGGCATCTGGGGTTTTGCCCCCCTTGTCCTGGGCCAGCTTCTGCGGTCCTGGGACAGGGCGTGGCGGCCGCGCTGGTTTTGCGTCAAGAGAGGCGTGGCGCCCTCGTGTGTCTCCTCAGCCAACTCACAGAAGAAGCGGCCCACGCCCTCCAGAGTCACATCGTCACCGTGGAAATGGAGCCCAGAGAGAGGTACGTGTGGGAGGCCGGCAGATGCGTGTTGACCAGGCGGCTGGAGGTGGTGGCCTCCACCTGGGTGGAGTAATTCTGACGAATCTGGGGCCTCATGGTTGATCGGCAATAAGAAGCTAAGCCCAGAAAACGGTGTTGCTAGTCCTGTAAGCACAGGGTGGCTGAGAAGATGGTTCTGAAGATTGTGACTGGAAAAGCGGTTGCGGGGTGGTGCGGGGCTGGAAGAGGGGCGTCCCCGGGTCTGTTCTGCCCAAACATCGTTGAAGCAAGAGGCAGTCTGAGGGACCCCTGGGTGCACTGCCTACATGGGGATTGTTTTCAGTACAGTACTGTAAATGCATTTTCTCTTCCCTATGATTTTCTTCATAACAGTTTCTCTTCTCTAAATACTTTATTGTAAGAGTACAGTATATAATGCATATAAGATACAAATTATGTGTTAATTGACTGTTATCAGTAAGGCCTCTGCTCAACAGTAGGCTATTAGTAGTTAAGTTTGCAGGGGGAGTCAAAGGTTATATGGATTTCCCACTGCATGTGGTCAGTGCCTGTAACCCCCACCTTGTTCAAGGGTCAACTGTATTTTTATTTTCTATAAAGGAACATAAGGGATCCTCTTCAGAGAGCCTAGGGGGAGTAGGTAGGCAAGGTGAGAATCCCATTAATTGTTGATGTAATCAAAGTCCTTACTCTGGGGGGAGCCCCTCAGAATGTGGGGTGTCACTTTCTTTGATACTTCTTTGTCTTCTTTTTGAAGGTCTATGATTACTATAGCATTAGAGTTTAGACTAGTGGTCACAAGCTTGGTTGCACAATAGAATCACCTGTGAGCTTTAAAGAAATTCTGATGCCTAGCCTCCACTTCAGGCCAGTTTGATTTGAATTTTTGAAGGTGGCGTCCTCAATGGTTTTTAAAGCTCCCCAAGTGATTTCAACGTGCAACAAGGTTGAGAACCATGGATCTAGACCAGTGGTTCTCAATTGGAGTGATTTTTTTCCTTCCAAAGGGACATTTGGCAATGTCTGGAAGCATATTAGATTTTCACAGCTCAGGAGAAGAGTGCTATTGGCAGGAGGAGAGTGCTGTCTCTACCAAAGGGTAGAGGCTGAGGATGCTCCTAAATGTAAGACAGGCCCTCACAACAAAGAATTATTGGGTCCAAAATGTCATTAGTATCAAGGTTGAGAAACTCTGATCCAGATGACTCGTTCTAATAGTATGGTCCCAGGAATAGCAGCATCAATGTTATCTGGGAATTGTTAGGAATACAGACACTTGGCCCCCATCCAAGAGTACAAAATCAGGAACTCTGGGGATGAGGCCCATCAGTCTGTTTTAACAAGCCCTGCAGGTGATAAAGATGTACACAGAAGTTTAAGAAACTCTGACCTAAAGCCTAATTAATACTTCAGCAAGATTAAAACTTTAAAAACGTCTGCCTTTTGGGTGCCTGGGTGGCTCAGTTAGTTGGGCGGCTGCCTTCAGCTCAGGTCATGATCCTGGAGTCCTGGGATCGAGTCCCGCATCGGGCTCCCTGCTCGGCGGGTAGTCTGCTTCTCCCTCTGACCTTTCCCCCCTCATGTACTTTCTCTCTCTCTCATTCTCTCTCTCTCAAATAAATAAATAAAATCTTAAAAAAAAAAATAAAAACGTCTGCCTTTCAAAAGAAACTGTTAAAACAATGGAAAGACTACAGACTAGGAGAAAATATTTGCAAATTATATACCTAGTAGAAGGACGTGCATCTAGAATATTTAAGAACTCTTAAAACTCAGTAAGAAAATAGCTCAGTATTTTTAAATGGGGAGAAAGGTTTAAGCACAAATTTTACCAGTAAAAATATATACAAGACAAACAAGCACATTAAAAAAAATGCTAAGTATCAGTCATTAGGAAAATGCAAGGTAATACCACACTGAGATACCAACACACACCTAACAGTTCGAAGGAAAAAGATTGACCACACCAAGTGTTGGCAAGGATATGGAGGAAATGGAACTCTCATACACTGTTGGTGAGAACATAAAATGGTACAATCACCTTGAGAAACAAGGCAATTTCTTAAAAAAATTAAATGTACATCTACTTTGGCAATTTCTTAAAAAATTAAATGTACATCTACTTTGTCTTCTAGTCATTTCATTACTAGGTATTTACTTAAAAGAAATGAAAACGTATGTCCTTACAAAGACTAATACATAAATATTCATTGAAGCCTTATTTGTTATAGCTTAAAACTGGAAACAACCCAAATGTCCATTAACAAGGGAATGAATAAACAACTGTTATACACACACACACACACACACACACACACACATTGGAATACTACTTATCAATAAAAGGAACGAACTATTAATAACACTTCACAACATGGATAAATCTCAAAATTTATTCTTACTGAAAGAAGCCAGATCAAAAAAAAAAGACTACAATACCATATGATAGATTTACAGAAAATTCTAGGAAATGTAAACTAATGTACAGTGACAGAAGGCAGACCTGTGAGTCTCTCAGGTCAGAGGGAGGGATAGGGTTGTGGAGAGCTGGGGAGGATGGACCATCAAGGGGCATGAGGAGACTTTAGTGTTGTGGGATAAATTCATGATCTTAATTGTGAATGTGGTTTCACAGGTAGATACATATGTCAAAACTTATGAAACCATCCAAAGTTCATTTTGTCAGTTATACCTGTTTTTAAAAGGAGGAGGGGAAGCTTAAAATGTGCATCAAGTTAGAAAATGGGAAAGCTAGATTAAAGTGTGTAGAGATTCACATATGATGACTTTTTCGTCTCAGGACCCCTTTCCACTCTTAAAAATTATCAAGAACCCTAAAGGGCTTTTGTTGATGAACTATTCTTTAGGGAAAAACATAATACCTCAGTAAGCAGCAGAAGTGCTTTAAGCACACTTTCTCATTTTCTCCAGAATATTAAATTAATATTCAGAAAAAAATAATTGATTTTACAGAATATTAAAAATTCATGTACCCAAGGCTCAAAATTTAATAAAATTTTTAAACTAACATTAAGACATTCTTAAGTGAAGCTGGCTTTTTTTTTTTTTAAACCGCATATGCCTGGTGTTCAGGAATATCGGGACTGCTAGTGCTGCTGGTGTCAGCAGGTTTCCCACCACCTGCCACTAGCCGTGCAAATGTCAACATAGCAAAAAGGCAAATTATGTCTTAGGATTATATTGTGAACATGGTTTTGATTTTGCAGGTGTGCAGAAAGGTGTAGGGGCTCCTGGAAATTGCAGACCACACTTTAAGAACCACTGCCATGAAGAAATGCAAGGAAGTGATTCCTCTTTAAGTCCGTACAGTGGTTACTTTTGGGAGAATGGAAGGATGGAGCCCATGAATGGGATTCTGACTCGTATTAACACCTTATCATAAATCACTAAGCTAAAAAAGTTCATTATATATCCTTCCAGAATTTTCCCTATGTATACAGAAACATATGTATACAGGATTTTTTCCAAGCTCTATTGAGATATAACTGACATATAACATTATATAAGTTTAAGGTGAGTATCAATCTCTATGGTACTGTACTGTAAAAAATCCACATATAAGTGGACCCTGTGCAGTTCAAACCTGTGTCATTCAAGGATCAACTGTATTTATCTTTCTGTCTGACTTATTTCACTTAGCATAATGCCCTCAAAGTCCACCCATGTTTTTGCAAATTTTAGTATTTACTTCTTTCTCACAGCTGAATAATAATTCATTGTGTGTGTGTCTGTGTATGGGTGTGGGTTTGTGCATCTTTATCCATTCATCTATCACTGGACACTTAGGTTGTTTCCATGTCTTGGCTATTGTGAATAATGCTGCAGTGAACATGGTAGTATAGCTATCTCTTTGAGATGGTTTTCATTCCCTTTGGACATATACCCAGAAGTGGGATTGCTGGATCATGGGGTAGCTATTTGTAACTTTGTGAGGAACCTCCATACTGTTTTCCAGAGTGGCTGCATCAGTTTGCATTCCTACCAACAGCGTGTGAAGGCTCTTTTTCCTTTCCAAATCCTCACCAGCATTTGTTTTCTTTCGTCTTTTTTTTACTTTTTAAATTCCTTATCTTATAAATTGCAGATTTCTATGCCTTTGGGTTTGGTTCCCAGGAAATTACTATGGTCCTTTAGTGGTGTCATGTTCCTTTGATTTTTCACGTTCTTTGAAGTTTTGCAAAAATAGCGGTTATCTCCTCCTGCTAACTGCCTTCAGGATAGGAATACTTTCCGTCAGCCCTGCTGGGGATGCTGAGGCTATCTCGGACCTTGTAAATGTGTACCTCTTCATGCTTTTGGCTCCCTCTGTGGCAGAATTCTTAAGCTAGTGTGCCTTCTCTGGAGCCTCAGAGAACATCTGAGGCCGAGTGCTGACAGCCTCTCTTTTGTTTTTCCAAAGCTGACACTAAGGCTCAAATTTGTGGTCTCTCTCTGGCCCACATATTTGGCTGACTTTCTGCTCTTGTTCAGTAGCCAGCCTACTTATGCTGCCATCAGAAGTGTACACAGGGAGCTGGCCATAGGGGAGGGAGAATGTGTGGGTGAGACGCAGAGCCCTGGGGATGCCCATGGGCCAGTTGGCATTCCCACTGGTCAGGGGTGGGCTTCTTGATGGACTCTATGACATAGTCACCCCCAAGAGCTCTCCCAGCCTCCTCCCACCCCACCCTCCCCCAGTCACGTAGCTCACAATTCAGTACTCTGAAGGAAGTGAGAGAAGGGAGCCCCTTTGGCAGCATCCCACACAGCTAGAGAGACTGAGTGTTCACTCCCACGCTTTCTCTTTCTCCCACAGGTAAACATAGGTTGAGAAAGATCTTTTTTGACCCTGAGCTGGCCCACCCTGGAGTAGGAGTGATGCGGGCAAAGTCAAATTGTTCCTCTTACCAACTCAAATGTGTCCAAATTTGCTTTGTTTTGTTTTTTTCTCCAGTGGAATGCTGGAACTTTTCCTCTGGACACCTAGATGTCCACAAAATTTCTCTCAACAGTGAGTGATTGTCTAAGTCAGTGTTCTTTAGAGGGCACAGCAGCCAAGAGTGATTGGAGATGGTTCATAGGCCACTGTGGGGTCCACAGCCGGGACCAACACTTGTCTGCCTATTACCTGACGCACAGGTGCGCGAGATGCCCCCCGCGTCCCTTGGCATCTGGGGCTGGATCCCACAGCTCCCTCAAGGGCACTTTTATCCATGGATGGATGCCAAATTTTTGTTCTTGGGGTAAGAGGAACAAAAGTAAGGGATATCTTATGCTGCCATGATGCTGATGTCACTCCCTACACAGGATTCTTTTATTTATTTATTTTTTTAAGATTTTGTTTATTTGACAGAGAGAGACACAGCGAGAGAGGGAACACAAGCAGGGGGAGTGGGAGAGGGAGAAGCAGGCTTCCCGCTGAGCAGGGAGCCCAATGCAGGGCTCGATCCCAGGACCCTGGGATCATGACCTGAGCTGAAAGCAGACGCCGCCTAACGAATGAGCCACCCAGGCGCCCCCACAGGTTTCTTTAAAAAAAAAATTACCTCTTTAACTTCAAAATTATTATAGATACCTCTCTGTGATGATATTTTAAAGAGCTACCTAATTAAGTCTAATGACTTAATTGTATTCCTTTATTTTTTCATAATTTACTTATATTTAAATTATTAAAGTGTATCCACAATTATATCATGTTAAATTATACTTATATTAATAATTTAAACTATTCACAAACCTTTTCAATCTATTTTGCCCATTCACAAACTTTTATTCATTTTTATTTTATTTTTTTTGCATTCACAAACCTTTTTTCTTTTTTTTTTTTTAGTTTGTTTATTTATTTATTTATTTATTTATTTATTTATTTATTTGAGAGAGAGACAACAAGCAAGAGAAAGAGCATGAGCGGTGGGGAGGGGCAGAAGTAGAGGGAGAAGCGGACTCCCTGCTGAGCAGGGAGCCAACTCGGGGCTCCGTCCCAGGACCCTGGGATCACGACCTGAGCTGAAGGCAGACACTTAACCGACTGAGCCACCCAAGTGCACCCTATTCACAAACTTTTAAACAGAGCTTTAATAGTGATTAAAATGGGCTGTCATGATAATGAAACATTTTAAAAAGAAAAAAACTATATATATTCCAGATAACTTCTAAACATTTTATCATTTTTAGACATTTAGCCAAACTTCAATGTTATTATGGGTACATGTGAATTTTCATCTTTAACATTTAACAGTTAATTGTTTTCATGGCTGGTTATATGTTACTATACAAAGAAGTTTTATTTTTAAGTGAGGGGCCAGAAATTTTGTTGTATACATTTTGTATACTACATCATCTCCAGTTATAATAATTGTCTGGCATACAGAACACTACTTTATTCATTGTAAAAGTTAAATATGTAAAAAATGATTTATGTAATCTTGTTTCATAAGTGGAGAGACAAGGAGGCAGTGAGATCAGGAAACTAAGTCTACAATATTTTAAATATTTGGGACCAAGTGATTAGTCCTCAGCAGATAATTACAGGAAATATTTTCTTTTGGGAAAATATTATAATATCTGAATAGTTTTTTTAAGTCACATACATGAATAAATATTTGTAGATTTATAGTATGTAGTTTAGTTTTACAATATTAACATTTGGTCCTCATTTGTGGTGGGGAAGCTATTCCTGTCTAAAACAATAGAAACAAACCGTGATAGGGTTGAGATTTCTAACATCAGAACCTGAATCTAACTCCCCTGTTTGTCTCCATACTACTACTCTGTACAGTAGACTGTTCAAGATGTTCAGATACAGCAGTAGTTGAAATGAAATGAATAGAATGAAAAAGTGCTATGTGAATTGTGTTGAGCTTAGGGCAAGATATATAATAAAAAATTTAGATAAAATAAGTAGGCCTGCAAGATCTTGTTCATTTTTGCTAAAACCAACACTCCATGATGCTTTATATAACTTTGAAGTATTTGGGCCAAATGGATGTCATCCTGTGGTGACTCAGGATGGATCATAAAAAGAACTTTAGTCAAACTTACATGGCTTCTTTGCTGTCCTTTCCCCTGGGCCCACATTCATGTATAACTCTGAGGAGAAGGAAAGAACAGCAAGTTTAGACAGATGCCTGTTAGCAAAGTGCAAGCACCAAAAGAAGAGTGTTTGCCTCAATACTAAGTGGAGACTAAGACTTCTCAAGGCAATGTAGCCTCCAACTTGATACAGATCTTTCAGCCGGTGGGAGAAAAGAATATTAGTCAACTAGGACCGCCATAACACAATACCCCAGACTTGGTGGTTTAAACAAGAGAAACTTATCTGCTCACATTCTGGAGGCTTGAAGTCCAAGAGTGAGGGGCAGACAGATTTGGTTTCTCGTCAGGCCTCTCTCCTTGTCTTGCCAATGACTGAACTCATGTTGCCTCTCCACAAGGTTGTCTCCTGTGCATGTCAGCCCCTGGTGTCTCTCCTAACCTGCTGCTATGAGGAAACCACTCAGATTAGATTAGGGCTCACTCTACTGGCCTCCTTTTAACTTTGTTCTGGCTTTAAAGGCCCTATCTTCAAATTCAATCACATTCTGAGATACCAGGTGTTAGGGCTTCAACGTGAATTTTGAGAAGATACAATTGATCCCATAAAAGAGTTCAAAGAAAGGAAAACTTTGAGGAGGTAGAAACACTATACATACCAAGCCCTTGGTCCTGGAATGTTCCCTACCTCGACTCGATGGTAGGGAAGAAGTCAAATGGGAAGCCCTTGGCCTCACTACAAGCCAGCTTTGCTCAGACACTTTTGTTTCTTCTGTCAACCCAGCGGACGTGAAGACACAAGGTGTGATCAGCCACGGTTGCTGATGTGCCTCTCAGGGAAATCAGCATATGGCTTCAAGGACCTCTTCACCAACCTTTCTCTCTCCTCCCACAAATCCACCCAGTGACAAATGGTCAGATCCTCACCTCAAACCCTCACTGGTGTGGTCTTCAGAAGCTTTGGAAAACGGATTAAGATGGCCCATAATCAATGACAAGACTATATCACAACAGGGCCAAATCCTACTCATTCTATTGCCGCTCTCAAAGCTCTGCAATCTTACCCATCCACATTCCTTATAATAACTATAAGCCTTATAATAACTATACCAGATATTATCAGAATTCACATAAGACATTCCCAGCCATTTTAAATGCTCAACATTCTGTCTGAATGTGATTTAATTTAGTAAAACAAGAACATTCTCATTAAGCTCACAGAGAAATGAAGGCTTCAACACTCCTTGATTCCACAGAGAAATAAAATTCACAAAATGTATTCCAAATGTCTGCTGCTCTTTTTTCCTAATTTTTCTCTGTTCCATCCAGGAGAGCTTTGGGGGGGCTTCCCAGTCAGGACTCCCCCAACAGTGGTTGATTCCAAAGCCAAGTTCCTCATGTATCCCCCCTTTCTAGTGTTCAGAATAATCTACAGGTAGATTAGAATATTGTACTGCCACAAAAGAAAGTACAGTACGTATCAGGATCTAATGTGACCACTATACCTAATTATAATCAAAACTTAAATCTTCTTATGCAATAGTATTTTTTTAAAAATCAGTCCTGTCATTGTAGTACTTAGAATTCAGTCCCTGGTGTTATGACTCAAATTATATGTAAATATAAGCAAATGATATTTAAATATGTAAATAAAAAACAAATTTTCTAAATGTTTATTTATCAAAGCTTGGTGAAGGCCTAAAATATGTCTTTTTTTTCCTTTTTTGCGCTGCATTTCATATAATGCTGGCTGGCAGTAAGGGCGAAAGATGCTGGATAAATGATGACTCCCTGCTCATGCTCTCTCTCTCTCTGTATCTCTGTGTCTGAAATGAATAAATTAAAAAAAAAATCTATAATAAATGAGTCTAGACTTGAATCATGTTAAAAAGAAATTGATAAATAAGAAATTAAATTACAAGATGAATGTCTTGATTTTGTTTGAAAACGTAATATAGTTTGTTCTGTGGGACTCTCAAACAGTAAATGATATATTCAGTGATGCCAATTAGTGCCCTGATCTTCTAGCTGACAGTTGTCTAACTTACCTTATAATGCCAGCACACAGGAGGGTGGAGGGCTTAGTCCAGATCAGGTGTCCTGGGCTAGGTTGGGGGTATGTGGGCAAAACCCAGAGCGATGGAGACCTGTAGTTAGATACCTAGGCAAGAACAGTCTTAGAAGGAAGGGGTTCATGTTAAAGTGTCACATGGAAATTAATTTTAAATCATGGTCTAGACGCAGAGAATAGGAAAGAACAGAAGAGAAGACATGAGATGACAGAACAAAAGATGATGGGAGGTAGACTGGTAGAGCCTGGAGAAACTCCCAGGGGCAGAATTACTCAAAGGAATGATCCCTGGATAATAAGGGCCCCAAGCCTTTGAGCAATGAAGGAGTAAATAAGAACTCTTAAGTTAGTGGAGCAAACAACAGTTTTTTAATGCTGCTGGTTTATGATGTACCTGCTAACATTTTATCTCTTTTTCTAATATAGTCTAGAAAAGTATTTATCTTTGGAAGAAGTTATTTTTCATTGTAATTGGATCACTTTTATTTCTGGTATTACCACCATTTGTTTTCATGGCGTTAGAGATTTGAACTTACATTGAAGGAATTTATTTTTCATTCACCACCATAACTGCAACTGGTTTCAGAGACTATACAATAGTGAGTCTTAATAATCTTGAAATAAGATTAGCTATCACAGCAACAGGTTGAAAAATAAAGGATCAAATGGAAATTTTAACAGATTTCTTTGAGAGATAAGATGAAGGTCAAGCCCTTTTAAATAAATCTCCATTGTATGAACAAACTCACCCTGTCCTCCCTCTCTCCTCCCCAGTGATCACTGACTATGGGAAGAAGATGCAGAGTACTTCCTCTTAAACTAAATGTCTCTGCTTGATCACATACGATGAACAAAAGGCACATATAATCAAAACACTTATACCATGTACCTTATATAACTTTTCCAGAAAGTATTTCAAATTCCTTCCTAAAATAAAGGTGGGAAAAGGAGAAGGTTAGAGCCATACAGACACTAAATGTTTTCACAAATATCTGAGTCAGATTAAAATAGCCCATAAGTCATTTTGGATCTAGATTTCTAAATGGGCAGTTATTTTCTTTCTTTTTTTTTAAATTAACATATAATATGTAATGTATTATTTGTTTCAGGGGTACAGATCTGTGATTCATCAGTCGTACACAATTCACAGTGCTCACCATAGCACATACCCTCCCCAGTGTCCATCACCCAGCCACTCCATCCCTCCCACCCCCCTCCACCCCAGCAACCCTGAGTTTGTTTCCTGAGATTAAGAGATTCTTATGGTTTGTCTCCCTCTCTGGTTTCATTTTGTTTCATTTTTCCCTCCCTTCCCCTATGATCCTCTGTCTTGTTTCTCAAATTCCTCATATCAGTGAGATCATATGATACTTGTCTTTCTCTGATTGACTTATTTCACTTAACATAATACCCTCTAGTTCCATCCATGTCGTTGCAAATGGCAAGATTTCTTTTTTTGATGGCTGTATAATATTCCATTGTATATGTATACCACATCTTCTTTATCCATTCATCTGTTGATGGACATCTGGGCTCTTTCCATAGTTTGGCTATTGTGGACACTGCTGCTATAAACATCGGGGTGCACGTACCCCTTCGGATCAGTACATTTGTATCTTTGGGGTAAATACCCAGTAGAGCAGTTGCTGGGTTGTACGGTAGCTCTATTTTCAACTTTCTGAGGAACCTCCATACTGTTTTCCAGAGTGTTTGCACCAGCTTGCATTCCCACCAACAGTGCAGGAGGGTTCCCCTTTCTCCACATCCTCGCCAACATCTGTCGTTTCCTGACTTGTTAATTTTAGCCATTCTGACTGGTGTGAGGTGGTATCTCATTGAGGTTTTGATTTGTATTTCCCTGATAATGGGCAGTTATTTTTGTTCAGCACTTTGAAGATGCCGTTTCAGGGGTGCGTGGGTGGCTCAGTCATTAAGCATCTGCCTTCAGCTCAGGTCATGATTCCAGGGTCCTGGGATCGAGTCCCGCATCGGGCTCCCTGCTCAGTGGGAAGCCTGCTTCTCCTTCTCCCACTCCCCCCGCTTGTGTTCCCTCTCTTGCTGTCTCTCTCTCTGTTAAAAAATAAATATAATCTTAAAAAAAAAAAAAGCATGTTGTTTCATTCCCTGATTTCCGTCATTTCTGATAAGTCAGCTGTTGGTCTTATTGTTGATCCTTTGAGGTAAACAGCTTTTCCCTTGCACCTTACCTGTTTCCCCTAGCACCGCACCCGATTTTAAGCTTTTATCTTGGTCTTTGGTTTTCAGCAATTTATTAATTACTTCAGTGTAGTTTGCTTTGTATTATTTTGCTTGGGGAATCACAGAGATTGTTGAATTGAGGAATTGATATTTTTCATCTGTTTTGAAAAATTCTCAACTACTATCTGTTTGAATATCGAGTATTCCTTGTTTTCTATTTCTGGGACTCCAATTACATGAATATAAGACCTCCTCACTGGGTTTCACATGTTCTAATGTATTTTCTGTATTTTCCTTTGTCTTCTCAGGATATTTTTTGTTAACCTGTCTTCTAGTTTACTAATTCTAACTTCTATATGTAATGTGCTTTTAAATCCATTTAATGAGTTCTTAACATAATATTTTTTTAGTTCTAAAATGTCCTTTTATCGTCCCACCCTTTTTGGTAGATTTGAATTCTCTGGTGAAATTCTTCATCTTTTCATCTATTTTTCCATATTCTCTTATATTTAATAAAACATAATCATAGTCTATAGTTCTTATCTACTGATTTCAATATCTGGAACATTTATAGGTCTATTTTATGGTCTTTTTTCTTCTGATTTTTGGCCATATGGTTCTGTTTCTTAGCATGCCCAGTAATTTTTGTTGGATGCTGGGCATTGTGTATTTTAGAAATTATAGCTGCTTCAGTAATGCTATCTTCCTCCAGAGAGGTTTTACTGTTTTCTCTGTTAGACATATGGAGTTATAGAAGTGTGGGGAGGATAACTGAACACCTTCATTCAGTCAAAGAATGATCTGAGACTAGACTGCAGGTTTGGTAAGATTTGGTCTCCTTTTGGTTTCTCCTTGTTCCCAAATCGTAGTTATTCATGACCTTCAAAGGAAAGCCTGGTATATTCACAAGGTCACTCCCTTAGGTTGATCTTGAAGCCAATTTTTTGTTTCCTGGTACTTGCATATACTGGAAATTCTGTTCTGCTTTTAAAGGATTTTGGCTTTTTAGCCTTCAACTTCATGCAGCTTCAAAATGTGGCAATATATTGGAGGGGAAAACAAGACTGTAGGTTCTAAACCCTTCAGATCGGCAACTTTGTCAGTGTAGCCATGTAGGACTACCAAAAGTTCTGCTGATCTCTCTGTTCCTCAGTAGTATTCTTCTACTCAGATAAAGCCCACATCCATAGCCTCTTGCTTGTGCCCAGAATCTGCACAAGAGCCAAGGATAAAAGCAGTTACAGATTTTCTGCCTTATTTTCCCTACCTGGTATCTTAATCCTCTAGTCTTCATTGCTTTAGCAACTCTCTAGGTGCCTTTAAACATATGATTTTTAAAAATGTATCTGATTTTTCTAGTTATCAGCTGGAGCATTGTTCCATCACTAGCTACTCCATCCTACCCAGAATGGAAGTGTCCCTATAATATTTCTTTTTAATCTATATAAGACTAAAAATTAAGTCATGAATATTTAGCATCTAGATTGATGATTTTATAAAAATAAACATATTTTGAGAATACACACCTAAAACTCTAAGAACTATTTTTAACTATCACTCAGAAAAGTCTCTGTTACATTTTTCCCAGAGCAGAGATAGTTGGTACTTCCTTGGCATTCAGATAGAAATTTTCTTCTAATTTTATTCTAGAACTTCTCATCTTATATTGTATAGCTTACTACTCATCTTTTTTTCTAATCACATTCTCTTATCAGTAAAAAGAATGATAATTTAAAAGATGAAGACATTTTCAAAGACATGAAAGTTTCCCATGTTCACTGAAGAAAATTAAGAGAGCACAGCTAGGTATAATTGCTAGTTTTTAGTTTACAGCCTGGCTACAGCTATTTGAGTTCTGGGTTGTTCTCCAGGGGCCAGCTTCTCTTTGCCAGCCCCTGCCTTCACTCAGTGAAACCTGGTTTGCTTCAGGTAGATTCCCTGCGTTCTCCTGCCCTGCTTCCAGGCTTCAGTGCACAACCTCTCTTGCACTTGGAAAACCCACAGTGGAAATCACTCTACAGGAAAGCA
Organism: Callorhinus ursinus; assembly: GCF_003265705.2. Lineage (NCBI taxonomy): Eukaryota > Metazoa > Chordata > Mammalia > Carnivora > Otariidae > Callorhinus > Callorhinus ursinus. The sequence goes on from NW_027397070.1 coordinate 33,095,682, forward strand.
AGCAACCATGCATATCTCCCCTCCTAGGAAGGGCTTGTCACTTTCTAAAATTTAGCTCATTTAAGACTTTTTTCCCCCATGTCCTCAGCTATCTGAGTTTATTTAAGTAAAACTATAATCTTGTAACTTATCTAGTTTTTTGTTGTTGTTGTCATTGTTAGATTAGCTGGGGATGATAATCTCTTGTGTTTTTTTTTCTACGTACTAAGGCAGAAATTCCTTATACTTGGTTTTTAGTTAGCAAAATATGCACTCGGATTATGTCAGATTATGGACTCTCAGTTTTAGGTATATTTTGCTTTTATTAGTATATGTCTGCTCATGTACACCCACCCATGTGATTTGGGAGACAGTATTTGGAAGAAGCCGCATCAGAGACAGTTAACCAAATATCATTTTAAGTCAAAAGTGTGTGTAGCCTTCCTATTATACTTATTCAATTTGCTCTCTGATAATTACACTGCATTAATCTTAGCTGGTGGATTTATGAAATTACAGATAAATATTGAATAACTTAATGTCTGATAATTTAAAATATTTCCTGTTATGTCATGCTCTGATAAGCACAGTTAAATTGTATTCTTGTGCTAAATCACAATGTTTATTGTGTTATGTGTCACTGGTTACTTCTCTTTGCCTTCATAACTCATGCTCTTTCAGCTGCACCTCTTCATACATGTATATTGCAATTGTGAAAAATAAATGATAGACCTGAAGGGAATGTAAAAGTTCTAATATTGAAGTATTAGAATGATTGTATTATGAGTGATTTTCTTTTCCTTCTTCAAAGAGTTCCCCAAGATTTCTAATGATGAAGGCAATGGGGTGCCTGGGTGGCTCAGTCAGTTAAGTGTCTGCCTTTGGCTCAGGTCATGATTCTGGGGTCCTGGGATTGAGGCCTGCATCAGGCTCCCCACAGAGCAGGTAGCCTGCTTCTCCCTCTGCCAATCTCTCTCTGTCTCTCATGAATAAATAAATAAAATCTTTGAAAGAATGATGAAGGCAATGAATTTATAGAATTTTAAACTCAGAAATACAGATAAGTAGCACAATGAAATGAAGTGTATTTTTGTTAACAAAATCTGAATCCCATTTTAAATGATTTTGATGTATATCTTTTCTTTCCCTCATTTTAAAGGTTTCCTAGCAGTAGCAATGGTAAATAAATTACTCATTGTAAAATATTATACTTATTATGGTATTCAGAAGGATACTTTTCAAAGGGAAAGAGAATTTTTACCCTCTAGATGTACTCTAAAAATGAATAGAATCTGAATATGTGTAATTTATATCCTTTCCTTGAAATCAGTAATAATTTTAGATATGCTTTATATTAACTTGTTCTCAGGATCAGATCCTAAAAGGAGGCATTTTTCTAGGTAGTAATGAATAGAAAGAAAATACTATGGAGAAAAGTCACCATCTGGGTTGCCTCTTATCTTTAGTTTCAAATCCTCTAACAGAGAATAAGGACATCACTTATTCAATCTTTTTTTTAAATTTTTTATTGTTATGTTAATCACCATATATTACATCATTTGTTTTGGTGTAGTGTTCCATGATTCATTGTTTGTTCATAACACCCAGTGCTCCAGGCAGAATGTGCCCTCTTTAATACCCATCACCAGGCTAACCCATCCCCCTACCCTCCTCCCCTCTAGAAACCTCAGTTTGTTTTTCAGAGTCCATCATCTCTCCTGGTTCGTCTCACTTATTCAATCTTATTATTAATTTGGAATCTCCATGGTCTTGCCTGGATTGCACATCTATTTAACTTAATAACCAACTTTTTTCAAGAAATGGAATCGAAGCTACATAAAGACACGTCTGAAATAGAAGTTGGAGAAGAAAAAAGAAACCCAGTGCTAGATAACAATGTTCAGTAGGTTTCCTCCACCCAAACTGCAAAGGGTTTCTATAGAGCATGTCCGAAAGTGTCAGAACAGGAAGGAGGAGAAGAAAAACAACCAGCTATTTCTCCTAAACCTCTTGTGTGCATTATATTTCCATGTTGAAATTTATTCATTTATTTTAATTTTGTGTTGTCATTAAGAAAAATACTTTAAGAATATAATGCAAATCTCAACTTTACTTGTCAACTTTCCCCATATCAGCCTCACCCCACATTTGGACTCACACTGGCATTTATATACGATAGAAGCTCATTCTGAAAGCTGTGCTTGCAATTCTTTTCCCATCATGTATTTTAATAAAGGTAGAAATACTTACAAAACTGTATAGAGCTATTTTCATTGGGATCTGTTTCTTTACACATTATTTTTAGTCATCAATCCATTGTTTCTTAAAATTTTTTGTGTTTTTTAAAGCCCTATCAAACAAAAAAGTATATTAACCCCAAAAGTATGGCTTGAGAGATTTATTTCAGAAGGTATGATCCATAAATTATAGCATTATCCTTTTTGGGAAAGTGAGGAAATTTTGTCTTCAACACTATGAAATATTGTTCACTGTGTTCTTTTTTAAAAACCAAGGTGTGAATTCTCCCTCTATAGACACAGGTATGGGTATGGACATAGACAAAGGCATGTTTGTGTCTGCAGTTCCTGGATAAATGTGAGAGCCAGAGAGCTTTTCTGTAGCTTACGAAAAGACCTTTATCTCTTGCAGTGGAAGGTCATAGCTGAACAAGAAGCTGAAAACCTAGTTCTTAGAGTCACAGTGCTCTAGAGACCTTTGAATACTCAGTCAAAGCAGATCTATTATGCAAAAGCTGGGGCCCTAGTGTGCATCCTGAAGCTTGGGACAGGGAAATCTGCTGACTCTACATCCTTTACCCCTGGACCCCCTGTGCTAGCTGAGGTGATTCACCTTTCCTTGATAAGAGAGGCCTGCTGTGCTGGAAAATGCTGCAGGAGCCTCTCCCTGACAAGCTGTCAGATGTTCCCCTCAGAAGCAACCCCCACCTCCTTTCCTGTCTGCCAGGTCAACATCTAGAGTTAAATCTCTGCATCAACTTCCAGGGGACATTATGGTCTGATAAGGAAGGAAAGATACTATACAACAAAGAATTGCAAGAATTCATTGACCTGTACCTGGGATTTGATTTGGAATGTTCCATGACCAAGGTGTACAAGATGTAATGCAAGAATCTTGTCATGCAATAATCATAGGCTTAGGGGCACTTGCTCATGACATTTAACCCTGTATTAGGCTGGGTTTTCCAGAGAAGCAAAACCAATCTTTATATAAAAATTGTTAAACAGGGAGCCCATTAGACTGAGGTGATGTCTAATGCCTTGGCGGCCTAAGTAAGCAAACCAAGACCTAAGCTTCAAGGTTAAGAAATCAAAACCTGAGGAAAACCAATTATAAACAGCTAATGAGACCTTCCCAAATAAGGCAGCTGCCTAAGATACAGCCAATCAAATAATTTCCTTGCTTTGCTTCTGGGTCTTTTCTCTAAGTCTTGCCCCTAGCTCCTGTTGGTAGAGTGTGCTTAACCACTTCTGTTTTGGCACTGCCCAACTCAAATTTATTTTTGCTCAAATAAACTCCTAAAATTTTTAATATATCTCAGTTTATCTTTTAACAATATGGATCCTCCTTGACTTAAAATGAGTTATGTCTGGATAAACCCATCATATACTGAAAATATCGTAAGATGAAAATACACTTAGTACACCTACCAAACATCATAGCTTAGCCTAGCCTACCTTAAATATGCCCCAAACACTTGCATTAGCCTACTTTGGCCAAAATCATCTAACACAAAGCCTATTTATAACGAAAGGTTGAATGTCTCGTGCAATATATTGAATATTGTGCTGAAAGCGAATAACAGAATGGTTGTATGAGGACAGAGTGGTTGTCCATGCATCTACTGTTTATCCTCATGATTGGGTTGCCAACTAGGAGCTGGTTAGTTTGGGAAGAGCTTGTAAAAGAGACTCCACAGAGGTCCCTAACCGCGCCCCCCCTTCCACCATGTGAGGACATAGCAAGAAGGTGCTGACTATAAACCAGGAAGAGAGCCTCACCCAATCATGCTGGCACTCTGATCTCAGATCTTCCAGCCTCCAGAACTGAAGGAAATAAATTTCTGTTGTTTAAAAGCCAGCCAGTCTATGGTATTTTGTTATAACAGCCTGAATAGACTGAGACACTTGGGTCAAATCTGATCTGAATGGCCTGTTTGCCCAAGCAGACCCTAGGATCGGGGAGAGAGGGGACAAGGAAGAACACTGTAGCGCCCTCCCCCCCCCTTTTTTTTGCTTTGGGATGTATTTACAGGTATAGGGTGAGCAGATGCAACAAGTAGCTTCTCTCCATTTTCTGGTCTCAGAATTGTTTAATAAAACCCTGTTATTCCCCCTGCCTACCTCATGGTGACAAGAATGTAATTAAGGTGCAACAAGTTAATTTGTCCAGTAGTGACCCTGGGAACTCATTCCAGGTAGCATGGATGTTAAGATGGCAGGGACTAGGGGAATCTCCCCTTGTGCCAGAGTTTCCCACCCCGGTCCCTGACACCATCCCCAGGAGGGGCTACAACTTTCCACATGCCCCAACATCTCCAGATGCTGAGCAGCTGTGTTTCCTGGACAAATCCCTAAATGGCTGCATCTAAAGCCAGAATGCCTGGCACCCAAACATTCTTGTTTGTTTCTAATGAAGTCAATCTCATGCCTAACCAATAAGAATTGCAGAAATAAATGAAGACTAGCTCTGAATAAACAAGGGTTGTTTATTCAGAGCTGGCTATAGCAAGAGAGTCACCCACAATGACTTGCATTTGGCAGAGACTCAAAGTCAGGCAAGGGAAGTGGAAAAGCTTTATGGGGAGAAAAAGGGAAAGCTTCAGGTGTGCTCTCATCAGAGACAGTTGGTACAGGGAAGCTGGAAAGGGCTAACTAGAAGCAGAGCGTCTCATGTGGTTACCATGGGGGAACACCTTTGACTTACTCTGATTGGTCCTGAGTTGGAAGCAGGGGTGATAAAGGGAAGCTGGCAGTCATTGAGCAAGGCCTGACCACTCTGGGCAGATTCCTGCAAATGTGGTGGTTTGGCTTCCCAGACCAGTTGCTGCAGAGGTGGTGAGTCTGGGTTCTATTATCATATATGATCTGGCCATTGTCTGTATATTCAGACTCAGAATGGAGAGCAATGGTGGGTGGGAGTCTCCAGACCTACAAAGATTCAGAGATCTATGACTGTTCAGCAGTACCCAGCCCCAGCACTCTTCTTTTGGGAATAGGCTAAGACTGAAGGATGGACGTATGCCTTCTCCTGAGCTAAACTCTCTCAGAAAAGCCTGTTCTTTAACCAGTGTTTCTTAACTCAGGAGGTAATTTTATCCCCACAGGGGATGTTTGGCAATGTCTGGAGATATTTTTGGTTATCACAACTGGGGTATGCCACTGGCATCTAAGGGGTAGATGCCAGGGATGTGGCTAAATATCCTCTAATACACATGTGACAGTCCCACACAATAAGCCATTATCTGGCCCAAATGTCAGTAGTGCCAAATCCCAACATACACTGTGGTGTGCTATGGAATTTACCTTTATTATCCCTATATAAAGATACAATAAAATGTTCAACAATAATAGGCAATTTCTCTAAGTATATATCCTAAGGATAGAAAAAGCTACAAAAAATTTTTTGATGAATTGTATTACAGGTTTACTTACAAATCAGAAAAATTGGCAACCACCTAAACAACGATGAGGGAATGAATTTTGGTCCATCCACCCAATGGAATATTAGGTACCCTTAAAAATATTTCCTTGCATAATATTCAGTGACATGGAAAATGATACATAATTTAATGGTAAGTAAAAACAACTAGGCTAGAAAATGGAATATACCCATACTGTTCAGTGTTGTGGAATTCACCTTTATTCTTGCATGACAGCAGCACGATGGGACCCTCCCTCCATCTCAGCAGTGTTCCCAGGGATGCAATAGACGAGGACATTAAATGAAAACTGTCGTATTCCAGCTTTATCAGAGTTCCCCAAAATTTTAATTGCTGAGCCCTTAAAGATATATGTTATGAATAAGTTATTCAGCTCTAGGCTGAGTGTTCAGGTGATCTCTTTTTCTGCTTCATGGTTCTTCTCACAAAAGGTTTAAGGTGCCAAGCCAGCCTCCCTGAACAATCCAAATATATCATGCAAGTGCATTACTCTAGACTTCAGGGAGGATAAAAAGAATTTCTTTGAGGCCTTCTTCACTCAGGTACCAATGAATCCTCACTGAGCTATTTGCCTCCTTAATGGAAACAGTTTATACTCATATTGATAAAGATTCTCTAGGGATCTTTTTGATAATGGGTACACATACTTCACCTAGAAGCTAGTTTAGGGATTGTACATAACAGATAGTACTTCTCGCATTGCCGTGTATATAGAATGACTTGATCCCTTACATTGCTGACTATAATCCCATATGGCCCAGACTTCACCCATAAATACTTGAGTACATGATCTGGGTGTTATTAATAAGTCTGTAGTTAGTGTCTGCATATGGCCCCTCTTGTCATGGAAGGCAAAGACTTGTCCTGGTGATGCCATATAGCTAGAAATTGCCTTATTTCCTGAAGTGGAAATGGTCTTGCAGGAAGTGAAGTTATACCTCCACCTATGAACAGTACTGGACATTATTAGAATCAACAGGATCGAGGGAACCATATTGGAAAAAGAAAAAAATCAATTAGCAGCTTTTATTTATTTTTTATTTCTTAAAAAGATTTTATTTTTATTTATTTATTTGACAGAGAGGGACACAGCAAGAGAGGGAACACAAACAGGGGCAGAGGGAGAGGGAGAAGCAGGCTTCCCTCTGAGCAGGGAGCCCCATGTGGGGCTCGATCCCAGGATTCTGGGATCATGACCTGAGCCGAAGGCAGACACTTAACAACTGAGCCACCCAGGTGCCCCTCAACCAGCAACTTTTAAGTAACTGCTGTGTGATCATATCTTAGTCCCTGTTAAGCTGTGTGTTCAGCTTCATTCCCAAAGCCTTTGATACTATATAGCTAACCCAAAACATTCTTCTATTGGGCCTCAAGGACTTTCTACTTTGCTTTAAACCTTTCAGTGTTTGGTAATACCAAGACTCTCTGTCCAGGGTTAGTCAGTGGGTTGACCTAAAATGGATCCCCTCTGATTTTTTTTAAAATATTTATTTATTTATTTATTTATTTATTTATTTATTTATTTATTTGAGAGAGAGCACACAAGTGGTGAGAGGGGCAGAGGAAGAGAGAGAGAAGCAGACTCTCTGCTAAGCATGGAGCCTGATGTGGAGGAAAACAATTCACAAAGTGGTTAGGGTCTTCTGTTCAAGGACATCATTAAAGGTGTCCTGGTGGTACAGTGAATATCACCCTCAGTGGGGAAAAACAGAGCTTTTCCCCTAAGGTCAGAAACACGACAGGGATGTCCACTCTCACCACTGTTGTTCAACATAGTCCTGGTAGTCCTAGCCGCAGATATCAGACAACAGAAAGAAATAAAAGGCATCCAAATTGGCAAAGAAGAAGTCAAACTTCCACTCTTCGCAGATGACATGATACTCTATGTTGAAAACCCAAAAGACTCCACCCCAAAATTTCTAGAACTCATACAGAAATTCAGCAAAGTGGCAGGACATTAAATTAATGCACAGAAGTCAGTTGCATTTCTATACACTAACAATGAAGCAGAAGAAAGAGAAATCAAAGAATCAATCCCATTTACAGTTGCACCAAAAACCATAAGATACCTAGGAATAAACCTAACCAAAGAGATAAATGATCTGTACCCTAAAAACTATAGAACACTTATGCAAGAAATTGAGGAAGACACAAAGAAATGGAAAAACATTCCATGCTCATGGGTTGGAAGAATAAATATTGGTAAAATGTCTGTACTACCCAAAGCAATCTACACATTCATTGCAATCCCTATCAAAATACTATCAACATTTTTCACAGAGCTGGAACAAACATTCCTAAAATTTGCATGGAACCAGAAAAGGCCTCGAACAGCAAAAGGAATGTTGAAAAAGAAAACCAAAGCTGGTGGCATCATAATTCTGGACTTAAAGCTGTATTACAAAGTATGGTACTGATGCAAAAGTATGGTACTGATACAGAAACAGACACATGTATCAATGGAACAGAATAGAGAACCAGAAATGGACCCTCAACTCTGGTCAACTAATCTTCAACAAAGCAGGAAAGAATGTCCAATGAAAAAATGACAGTCTCTTCAACAAATGGTGTTGGGAAAATTGGACAGCCACATGTAGAAGAATGAAACTGGACCATTTTCTTACACCACACACAAAAATAAACTCAAAATGGATGAAAGACCTACATGTGAGATAGGAATCCATCAAAATGCTGGAGGAGAGCACAGGCAGGAACCTCTTTGATCTTGGACACAGCAACTTCTTGCTAGACACGTCTTCAAAGGCAAGGAAAACAAAAGCAAAAATGAACTATTGCGACTTCGTCAAGATAAAATCTTTTGCACAGCAAAGGAAACAGTCAACAAAACTAAAAGACAGCCTATGGAATGGGAGAAGATATTTGCTAATGCCTTATCAGATAAAGGGCTAGTATACAAAATCTATAAAGAACTTATCAAACTCAACACCCAAAGAACAAATAATCCAATCAAGAAACCGGCAGGAGACATGAACAGATATTTCTCCAAAGAAGACACACAAATGGCCAATAGACACATGAAGAAATGTTCCACATCACTTGGCATCAGGGAAATACAAATCAAAACCACAATGAGACACCACCTCACACCAGTCAGAATGGCTAAAATTAACAAGCCAGGAAAAAACAACAAATGTTGGTGAAGATGTGGAGAAAGGGGAACCCTCTTACACTGTTGGTGGGAATGCAAGCTGGTGCAGCCACTCTGGAAAACAGTATGGAGGTTCCTCAAAAAATTAAAAATAGAGCTATCCTATGACCCAGCAATTGCACTACTAGGTATTTATCCAAAGGATACAAATATAATTATTTGAAGGGGCACATGCACCCCAATGTTTATAGCAGTAATGTCCACAATAGCCAAACTATGGAAAGAGCACAGGTGTCCATCGACAGATGAATGGATAAAGAAGATGTGGGGTGTGTGTGTGTGTGTGTGTGTGTGTGTGTGTGTGTGTGTAATGGAATATTACTCAGCCATCAAAAAGAATGAACTCTTACCATTTGCAATGATGTGGATGGAACTAGAGGGTATTATGCTACGCAAAATGAGTCAGTCAGAGAAAGACAAATATCATATAATTTCACTCATATGTGGAATTTAAGAAACAAAACAGATGAACATAGGAGAAGGAAACGAAAAATACAATGAAATCAGAGAGGGAGACAAACCATAAGAGACTCTTAACTCTAGGAAACAAACTGAGGGTTGCTGGAGGGGTGGTGGGTGGGGAATAGGGTAACGGGGTGATGGGCATTAAGGAGGGCTCTTGATGTAGTGAGTACTAGGTATTATATGCAACTGATGAATCACTAAATTCTACCTCTAAAACTAATAATACACCATATGTTAATTAAATTGATTTTAAATTTAAAAAAGGAAAAAATAAAATAAAGGTGTCCTGGTAATAAACAATGCCAACTTGATAACTTCTCAATGTAGTATCGGCTAAAAAAAATTTTTTTTAGAGATGGGGGAGGGACAGAGGAAGAGGGAGAAAATCTTAAGTCCCCTGACAAAGGGACTTGATCTCACGACCCTGAGCTCATGACCTGAGCCAAAATCAAGAGTTGGTCGCTTAACCTACTGAGCCACGCAGGTACCCCTGGATCCCTCTGATTCTGTAAAACAAAAATGTATATGGATATTTCTGTCTTAACCAATGTTTGTTTTTCTTTAGTCAGAATTTTTTTCTGAATGAACCATGCACTCTTATCATGGAAAGTAAATGAGGCCATTCAAATTTTAATTCAAGTTCAGAGCTCTTCATTGTATATTTGCAAAATTCTTCATGGTGCGCGTGGCCAAATATCACCCGTACTGTTTCCTCTTTTATCTTTTCTACCACATGCAATAGACAGAGGATCTTGTCCTGATGCCATCTTCCTGAGAGAAAGAATCAGGATAAGTGAACATGAAGAGCTGCAATATTAGAGCTCAGGCCCGATTCACCCTGGACCACCTCACAGTCCTGAGTGTGTGGAGGTAGAGGGCATGAGGTTCATCCACCACTGCAGCTCAGGCAGGAATTCACACAGGTGCCTGTGGCAGTAAAGAAAGCAGAAGCTCAACTGAGGTGTCACTTTGGACCAACTGGGGACAAGTGCTTCTGTTGTGGCCAAAAAGGTCTGCTCAGCCTCTCTGAGGATAGCTTCAGAATAATCTCAAGAAATCAGCTTTTAGTAGGGATGTTCCATAGCCTTAGGGGGCTGTGCCTAAGTTCTAGATCGAGGGGCAAAGCAGGAAGAACCATTGTTAGTCCTTTGGACAGGAAATGCTTCACAAAGACTTCTGGGGATTATCTGCAGAAGGAGGATCCCTGGGAGGAAGGAAAGCTATTTTAACCATTAGTGAAACAGGGCATCCAGCAGTTTGATCAGAACATTGGCAGAAGAGGTGCGCCTGGGTGTCTCAGTCGTTGGGCATCTGCGTTCGGCTCAGGTCATGATCCTAGGGTCCTGGGATCGAGCCCTGCATTGGGCTCTTAGCTCAGTGGAAAGCCTGCTTCTCCCTCTCCCACTCCCCCTGCTTGTGTTCCCTCTCTCACTGTGTCTCTCTCTGTCAAATAAATAAATAAAATCTTAAAAAATAAAGAATATTGGCAGAACAGATATTACTTTGTACTTTTAGGTGGCAAATAGGACATACAGGTTATAAAACTACAGACTAAAATAGCTAAGAGAACATACTTCAACTGAAAATGTCCAAGTAAACATAATAAAAAGCATATAAAATGACAATAAAGTTAATAATAAGTAATAGGGGATAACTAAATCCAGAAGAGAAATAGAAAGTATGAAACACAGAAGAGGTTGAGGATGTTAGTAAGCAATAAAATAAAGCTGAAATACAGATGTTGGGACTTATCTCCTGTGCCCCCACCGACCTGGGAGCAGATGGGTTCCTTTGAGCATGTCAGGTACCAAAGCTTCACAGACTTCCTGTTTGGACGGTTTGCCCAAACTCACTGCAAGAGCTCACGGGGCCATGAAGGTGGGCATATTGTAAACCTTCAGAGAGAAACCTCTGGATGTGGTTCTAGCCACCTTTTCTTCTTGATCCCAGAAGATATACAAAACAGATGCCCAGTTCCTTCTCAAGCGGTGTGTTTGGGTAGATGTATATTTTGTGCTTGCTATTTTAATTTTTAAAATTCTGTTATTTTACTAAAAGAATTTCCAGTTAACTGAATGGTGTAAATCTGGGCTTTTATTTTCCCATGCTGGGTGAAATCCTTGCTGGTTAGTCACAAAAAACCAACATTTAGAATAGCACCAACAGCTACTTAAATGGTAATATCTAAAAAGAAAGAATTGTGCCTGAAGAACTAGCCTTAAAAATAAATACTTATATAGCAGTTGCTAATGTTACTCTCCAGTAATTTTCCCTAACTGCCCATCCTTTTAATGTAAATTAAACTCACTAAGCTTAGATTTGTGGATTTGGCACTGTTTGTTGGTCACTTCTCTCTCTCTCTCTCTTTTTTTTTTATTAGAGAGAAAGAGCAGGGGGGAGGGGCAGAGGGAGAAGAAGAGAGAATCCCAAGCCTGATGCAGGGCTCGATCTCATGACCCTGAGACCATGACCTGAGCCAAACCAAGAATTGGGTGCTTAACCCACTGAGACACTCAGGTGCCCCCGACGGTCATTTTCTACTTATGTTATCAAAAGGTGGCTACTTTTAAAATTATAAATACACATAAATCTACTCAGGGATCAAGTGCTCTTACTGGGCAGGCTATAAATGGTGAGGACTTAAATCTTGGGGTTGAAGTTGAAAATGGTTTTTTCCTCATAGCTTTGATGATATTATTTCATATTTTTCTAGCACCTAGTTTGATAAGAAATCAAGTGCCAGTGTGCATCTCACTGTTTGATTCTCATTGTTTTAATCCACCCTCAACTATCTCTCTCTCTGTCTCCATTTTCCCATTTTTTAAAAAGATTTTATTTATTTATTTGACAGATTGAGAGAGAGAGCACAAGCAGGGGGAGCAGCAGGGCAGAGGCAGAGGGAGAAGTGAGGCAGGGAACCCGATGCAGGGCTCGATCCCAGGACCCTGGGACCATAACCTGAGCTAAAGAAGATGCTTAACCTGCCGAGCCGCCCAGATGCCCCTTTTTTCCAGATTTTTCCCCCTGAAATTTCATACTAATGATCCAACATATGGGACTTTGATTTTTCACTGTGGCAGGCCCATGGTGATCTTTTCTATATGAAAAGTGGTTATGTTCATCTCTGGGAAACTCTGTTCTACTACTTTTCACACTGGAGTTCCCATTACTGAGTTGATTGGCTTCCTACATAGATTCCCCTGGATCTCATATTTTCTTTAAAAAACTGTGTCTTTGTCTCGTTGCTCTACTTTATGGAATATTTTCTTGGCTTTATCTTCTAATCCTTTATTAATTTTTTTGTTGGGAGATAATGGCTTTCAGGTCCAAACGCTTTTTATTAAAAAAAAAAAAAAGTGCTGTTTGTTTTTCCTATTATCCAGTTCTTGTTGTCAGAATAAAATATTTTCATAAGATCCCCAAAGAGACTCATCAGGCTCTCTTCTGTTCCACGAGCCATCTCTATTTTCTTCAGGCCCATTTATTTCCTGCTTGTTTATTTTGGTCTCTTATTTTGGAGACTAACCTCAGTAGTGTTTAAGTAGTGGTCTTAAGATGGTCATAAATATTTGAGAATGCGCAGGCATAAAGCCATAGCAACTGGTGAGATTTGCTTTTAGATGGCCAGCAGGGGGGTGGTTGGTTGATACAGTAAGAGGCTGCTAAATGCCAGAATGTAGAGGTCTTTGCTTCTGGGGCACAGACTTTCTTTAGAGAAATATCCTCCAGTTTGGGGCTTGGGAAATATAGCAACTATGAAGTGTTGGGTTGGAGAAAGCAAGGGGGTATTAATAGTTCTGCATATAGACTTTTGAATTAGTGCCCATGATTTTAGCTCCACAACCAACTCTTACCCTGGAGTTTCCAAGCCTTGAGCCTCTTTGAGACTAACGCCATGACTGTCTACATGTGCTAGCTCTTGGTTTTCTCTTGCTCCTCCGTCTGACATCATTCCTCTATTTACTTTCTGTCTTCCCCAAATTTGTTGAAATCTCTTGTCTGCTGTTGGCCTCCCTCCCCTTTTCTTCATCAGTCTGGTTTACCTGAATAGAGTATTATCTTAAAGAAAAGTGAACTTAGGTGAGTTGGATGCTGGGGAAAACCTGGTCTATCTATGAATCTGGGTCAAGTTAGGGCACATGATTCTACAAATCAGTGAGTTGTGCACACTGTGGTACAAGAGGAGGGCTGGGCCTAGGATGATATGAGTGAGGCACTCATTCATTGCCTTGGGTACAAAATTTAAGGTGACATGCACCAAAACACTCAATTGAGTCAAAATTATTAAAAGTATCAGAATTTTAAATTAAGACAGGATTAGTAACAGTGCCATTTCAAGCCATATTGAAGTCCAAAGCAATAGAAAAAATCAATAATCTGATCCTGTCTTTATTTAAAATTTTGATATTTTGTTCATCATAGTTTTTTGCATAATTTTTTGTATAAAAAGTATTACACTGGGGTGCTTGGGTGGCTCAGATGGTTAATTGTTCAACTCTTGATTTCGGCTCAAGTCATGATCTTGGGGTTGTGAGATCGAGCCCCACGTAAGGCTCTGCACTGGGTATGGAGCCTGCCTAAGATTCTCTCTTTGCCCCCCCCACCTCAAAAAATATTACACTAACATATGATGTATCTTGATTAATGAGATTTTTTGGAGGTCCCTTAAATTTTGTGCAAGCCGGTGAGATTGAAATAGCTGGCAGAGAGAACAACTTACATAAATCTTTGCAAATTGTAAGAAGTGTTTTATAACCAGTTAAGAAATTGTTGCTCTACCATTTCCTAAAATGTTTCCCTCATTTATAAGGTTGAAGATGGCTCACTATACAAAGGCAGAAATTTACCTAATTGCCTCATTGCCCACTTTGGTTAATCTATTTCTAGTTAGGACTGATGATGGGAAAAGTCAGGAACACAGAAGCATAGTATCTGGACATAACAGGAACTAAAATGCTAAGTGAATGAATATATACTTACAGTGTTGATACCATTACCAAAAGTGCAAAAATAAAATTTACTTCTAAATAAGGCAGAATATGAAAAATTATGAAACACACAATTAAAATCTATAGTTCAAAAACTGCTTTTAAGCACACTGGTTCAGTTACAGCCAGTTCTATGGGAAGGAAGAATTGGGCACTCATATCAGAACCTTTTGTATATCTTTTTATTCTTAGTTATATATATTTTATGTATAGTAAACTGTATAAAATTTTCGTTAAATTTTTTAAACGCTCAAAAAAAGTGGCAAAGCTGACATACAAATGACCACCACTGAAACAGAATTGAGGAAACAGAAAAGTGGTTTAATGTTTCAAACTTATCCTTCAATTTGAAAATGTAAAATATCAGACAAAAAGAAAAGTTATTCAAGATATTAAAAATAAAAGAGTTAGCAGTATTAAACACTCAATAAAGATAATGAATACCAGAATAAATACTGCTGAAAATGCAAATTAGAAGAACATCAAGAAAATAGAGAAAAAGAGAAATATAGAATTAAAATAACAAATGCAGAAGATAAAGAAGATACATTAAGCTCTGTAATCATTTTGAAAAATGATCTTCTACCAAATGCCATCTGCTAAAATTCAGTGTCTTTCAGAGAAACATTTCAGAAGCTAGAAAGACATGGAAAATCCCTTTGCTTAATGGAGGGCGTCTTTCAGAAATAACCAGATACGTAACAGAGATAGTCCCATCTAAGTTAGGAAAAAATTAAGTTGCCCTTCATTACCACTTAAACATTATTTTGAAGGTATTTGATGCAATGAGATAAAGAAGAATAAATTCTAAAAAAGGATGTCACATATTGTTTCCCTAGAAAATATAAGGAAACAACTAATAAACTATATTAGCCAAGAACAACTAAAACACTAAATCAAGTAGGAATCAACCATAACAGTGCCATGTTGGGATAAAAATAAATATACAAATTCTAATAAATTTTTAATACCAAAAATGATTTTAAATATGGCGGACATGAAAAAAGATCCATCTCCCATCTTTTTCAATACTCTGTTCAGAGAAGCCAGACTGATGAAGAAGAGGGAAGGGAGGCCATCAGCAGATAAGAGGTTCCAACGAATTTCTGGAAGAAAATTGCTAAATTATAACATAGGAGAAAATCTAGGTAACCTTAGGTTTGGTGATGAGCTTTTACATGCATAACACAAAAAGCACAATCCATGAAAGAAAATATTTGCTAAGTTGGACTTAATTAAAATTAAAAACTTCTACCCTGGCAAAGGCAATGTTAAGAAAAATACTTGCAAAACATATATCCAATAAAGGACTTGTCTCCAAAATATACAAAGAACTCTTAAAACTCAACATTTAAAAAATGGGCAAAATATCTGCACACACACCTCATCAGAGAAGATACACAGATGGCAAAAAAACATAGGAAAAGATGTTCAATATTAAATGTCACTAGGGAATTACAAATTAAAACAATAATTAGCTACAACTACATGCCTATTAGGATGGCTAAATATATTAAATATATATATTTTTATCCCAATATGGCACTATTATGGTTGATTCCTACCTAATTTAAAACACAGCATCAAATGCTGATGAGGATATGGAGCAACAGGAACTCATTTATTGATGGTGGGAATGCAAAATGATAGAATCACTTTGGAAGACAGTGTGGCAGTTTCTTACAAAGGTAAACATAGTCTTATGCAATCCAGCATTTGTACTCCTTCATATTTACCCAAATGAGTTAAAAATGTCCACACAGGAAACTGCATGAATGTTTATAGCAACTTTTTTATAATTGCCAAATAGGTGAATGGATAAAGAAACTGGCATATCCACACATGGGATTTTTTTAAAAGATTCGCTTGGTGATGGGTATTAAGGAGGGCACATACTGCATGGAGCACTGGGTGTTAAACGAAAACAATGAATCATGGAACACTACATCAAAAACTAATGATGTACTGTATGGTGACTAACATAACAAAATAAAATTAAATTAA
The DNA here is from genome assembly GCF_003265705.2 of Callorhinus ursinus. Taxonomy (NCBI): domain Eukaryota; kingdom Metazoa; phylum Chordata; class Mammalia; order Carnivora; family Otariidae; genus Callorhinus; species Callorhinus ursinus. Next base: position 33,111,967 of record NW_027397070.1, read on the forward strand.
AAAAAAGATTTTTATTTATTTATTTTAGAGAGAGAGAGCATGAGCAGAAGGGGCATAGGGAGAGAGAATCTCAAGCAGACTCCACACAGGGCTCGATCTTGCAACCATGAGATCATGACCTGAGACAAAACCAAGAGTTGGACCTTAACCAACCAGGCCACCCAGTCACCCCAACACATGGAATATTATTCAGCAATAAAATTAAATGAACTATCAAGGTATGAAAAGACATAGAGGAGCCTTAGGTACATATTGTTAAGTGAAAGAAGCCAGTCTGAAAAGATCACATATATATTGTATGATTCCAACCATATAATATTCTGGAAAGGGCAAAACTATAGAGACAGTGAAGATCAGTTGTTGGATGAGGTTCGGGGGAAGGGAGGGAGGGAAGAATATGTAGAGTACAGAGGATTTTTAGAGCAATGGAACTAATCTGTATAATAGTGTAATGGTGGGTACATTATATTATACATTGTTAAAACCCATAGAACTGCACAACACAAAGAGTGAACTTGAATGTAAACTAAGGACTGTAGTTAATAATGTATGGATAGGGGCACCTGGGTGGCTCAGTGGTTAGGCATCTGCCTTCGGCTCGGGTCATGGTCCCAGGGTCCTGGGATCGAGCCCCGCATCGGGCTCCCCACTCTGTGGGGGGGGCCTGCTTCTCCCTCTCCCACTCCCCCTGCTTGTGTTCTCTGTCAAATAAATAAAATCTTTAAAAAAATAATGTACGGATACTGGTTCGTCAGTTGTAACAAATGTATCATGCTAATGCAAGATGTTAATAACAGAGGAAAATGCTTTGGAGGGGAAAGGAAGAGGAGGTATATGGGAATTGTCTGTATTTTCTGCTTCATTTTTTCTATAAACCTAAAACGACTTTTTAAAAAAAGTCTATTAAAAAAACACAATAAATTGGCATTTTTGCTAGAAGTGTGGTATTTAAAAAAATAGGTTTCCAGAGAAAATAGAAAATTATTTTATTTTTTTAAAGATTTTATTTATTTATTTGAGAGAGAAAGGAAGAGAGAGAGCACAAGCAGGGTGAGGAGAAGAGGGAGAAGTGCCTGCCTAGCATGGAACTGGACGTGGGACTCGATCCTGGGACTCCAGGATCATGACCTGAGCCAACGGCAGACGCTTAACTGACTGAGCCACCCAGGAACCCTGAAAATTCTTTATTTTATGAGCGAAATCTGGTCCCAATATTTTTGCCAAGGTCAGAAAAAACCTTGTACTTTTTGTCTCCCATAAAAACCACTGTGCTCTATGTATATTGATTGCTGACACTTTTTTCTGACTTTTCTTTTTGCACTATTATGAAATAAACGATTTCTTTTCTTGTAACATCAATCTAGTCTGCTCCCGAAAAACAATCCATTAGCATAAGAGGATTATGGGGGCTCATTTGTTGGTTGGTTGGTTGGTTAGTTAATGGGTTGGATTTTAGAATGGATTTTAATTTAAAACAGCTTCATCCTTAACCTAGGAAGCCTTTCCAGGCACCAGAAGCATCCCAAGATCCTTGCTTGAACACCAACCTTCAGATGCTCCACTCAAGTCTTCCTCCAAACCACCATTGTCTCTAACTTAGAGTAATACAGAAGCTTCCTAACTGCTTTCTGCCCTTTCCACACTTACAGTCTATTAGCAGAGAAACAAAAGATGTTCTTTTTACGCATAAGTCAAATGGTGTCATGACTACCAAAAATCCTCAGGAGTCCCACTCTGGTCCAGCCACACTAGCCTTGCTGTCCCTGGAGCTTTTGTCTTTGTAGATGCCTCTGCCCAGAGTTCCTGTCCCCCAGGGCTAGTTGACTTGTTCCCTCAGTCCCTTCAAGTTTTTGCTTACATGTCACCTTTCAGGATGGCCCACGTTAACCCCTACATTTCGAAGGTTTTCCTCTCTTCTTTGATTTGTAGAAATTATTATTTTCTAATACACGATGTTTTTGTTGTTTATTGTGCTTATTATCTTTCATTTCTAAACTGCAAACCCCTGGGCAGGTATTTTGTTTGCTTTCTTCACAGCTGTATTCCCAATAGCTAAAACTTGCTTGAAACATAGTAGGTGCTCAATAAGTATTTATTGAATGAATGAAATGGACAACAGTGCCCTCTAAGAGCAGACTTCTTCCTGAAGTTTCTATAGTAACACCTGTATTCAATCTGAGCCACTGTATAGGGTGATCAACATGGTTTTCATAGACCTGAAGTACCTCTTTAGTAAAAATGGCTCTATGCACTGCACAGCCATAGAATGTAGAAAATTTTAGATATGGCCTCTGCTACTCTTGAATAATTTTTGAAGACCCATAGGCTATGTATCACAATCACATAAATAATTTTTATCCAAGAATAAGTGTTAAATATAACCCTGTGTCCATATTTTTATTTGTGGTTAAAGGTGTCCACCTTTTTCAATACTAGTTTTATGGTGAAATATTTTCTGAAGTCAGAGAAGCTGATCTATTTATTACCTTTCTAAAATCAAAGAATAGTTACTGTGCATTTGTAATTGTATTTGATGCCTAAGAGTAGAGGAACCGCAACCATCTTATTTGATAGTAACTGCCTCAATCAGTTGAGTTCATACTGACATCTGGAGGTCGAGTTTGGTACTACATTTAACTTTTCTTCGGTGCTACTCGTGCCTTCAATGCCCTTTTCATAAAGAAGTAAAATATCTGAAACATTAAAAATATCAAAAAATAGTAAGAAAAAGTTTGTCTCACTTTTTGTATCTTCTACAAGATCTCTGCTGCTTGGAAAATTTGGGTATAACTCTGGGAAAAGAATAACAGTAACTATGATTAACTGTTCTTGAGTACCAGCTAGATGTCAGGCTGAATACTAGGGGCTTTGCTTGCAGCAACTGATTTCATCTTCAGACCACCCTATGAAATAAGGACTATTATTATCCTTATTTTACAGTTGAGATGCAGGCTCAGAGTGGCTGGTAATTCCTCAAGGTCACTTAGTCATGGCGGAGCAGAAGTTGAACCCAAATCTGTGTGACTTCAGCATCCAGCTGGGACTGTTGCAGAGGTTCTGCAGAAACGAATGTGTTGTGGGGTCAAAAGAAATTTCTGTGAAGAATAAAGCACCCTGGGTCACTCCCACAAGGAGCCCAGTTATATAACTTCCTAAGTCATAAGCATTCAAAATATGCCATAAAATGTTTCTTTGGAAGAGAATTGGTAGGAAGGGGCAGGAGTGTCTCAGAAACAGTATCATTTGCCAACTAAGTCAGAGGTCTATTTGTGAACTGTTTTCTTGGGTCAAATGAGTTGGGCCCTACCTGCCCTAATGGGAACCTGAGACGCCATTTATTTGAGGCCCACATTTGTGAAGATCCTCAAATGTAGATCTCCAAATGGGATATACCGAACATACTGCAAGATGATAAATTTCATCATACAATTTCATGCTTGTGTTTGATTAAATGATAGTCCAGCTCCGTCAGGTGTTATGAATATGTAACTTTTGCAAATGTAATTATCTTCTAAAATAGTATAATTATGTTGTACTGTATTTCTGCATTAAAAGTCGTAAGTGTAGACATGCTATACTTCAAGTATTATAACTCTTTGGCATTTAAAAAAATGTTAATAAACTAAGAGCTGCCAAAGATGGAAGGGGGCCACGTCACTATTGCTCTTCTAAATGTCCTAGCTGTGCAACTCTATAATTCCACAACTGCACCTGGAACAGTTAGCCAGGAAAGTGATAATCATTGCTTTAAGGCCCCTCTTCCCAAACTCAGCCTTCCCTTCTAGTAGTTTCTCTTAAGTATTGACAGGGCTTTGCCTGTAAGTCAAAAGCTAAAGGCGTGGTTGAAGAAGTATGTAAGAAATTAGAAGATAACTTTGCTTTTGAAAGATGGCTGATTAACTAATGAACTTTACTCAGAGCATTTTGGCCAGTGTGGTTCTTGTACTTGGCTAAAGGGACTTAGCTGAGTTTAATGTCTCTCAATGATTTAATACTCCCAATAATGAGGGTTTTTTTTTTAAAGAAAAGTTTTTTGTTATATTAAGGTGGTAACAATTAATGAACATCTCAAAAGAAAGAAAGTTAATGAATTTTTCTATCAAAATTCATGGTAGAACTGGCAAATGTCAGTAGTCACAATGTTTTCTCTCCTCCTGTTCCTAGCCATATGCCCAGAGATCATAAATGAGGGGATTACTTCTTAAACTTCATCCCTCCATGTTTCCCTCTGTTACAAACTCATCAACTCAATATGTTGACGATAGCAGTCTGGCAAGAGCCAGTGTCTGTCTACCAGCTTGGGAGAGAAAGGAAGATCTGTTAGGATTAAGACTGTTTCTCATTATTGTACTATATATGGTTTCTGTGAATCAATTAAAGACACTGATTTCACAACCCTTTATGCCTCCTATTCTGGGAAAATGCAATCTGCTAGTATTATTACCTAGGTGAGAATCAAATGTATTAATTTGGGTAGTTGAAATAGAAGATATTCAAGCTAGAACTTCAGTTACCCTTGGCTCCTTACATTCCTTCATACATACCCACACAACATCTGATATATATATAGTCTTTTTTGTTCTTCTTCATAAAAGCACTAAAATCATTCCAAGATCTCTATCCACAATGTAATGGGGTTGTAATTGTCTTTCTGCCTCCAGTATATAACCCTTCAAATGTTCCTTCCATGCTAGTTAGCATGATCTGGTTAAGGGTGGTGTTGCTCATGTTAAACAGACTGGAGTTTGAACCACAACCCTGTCATTTAATAGTTGGGTAACCTTGGGCAAGCTATTTACCCTCAATTTCCACATCAGTAAAATGAGGATAATAATTATATTTAGTTCATGAAGTGTATGAGTACACTCCCATATATGACTAATAGAGGCTTCTGTAGAAGTTCATTGAAATGTTAAGGGTTTATAGACATAAACTGACCTTTTAAAAGGTAATTTTCTTATGGAAATTGTGATGATTAATTGCATATATCAATTTGACTGGAACACAGAGTACCCAGTTATCTAGTTAAATATTCTGGGTATGTCTGTGAGGATGTTTCTGCATGAGACTAACATTTGAATTGGTAGACAGAGTAAAGCAGATTGCTCTACCCAGTGTGGATGAATCTCATCCAATCTATTGGAGGTCTGAAAAGAACAAAAGGCAGGTTAAGGAAGCATTTGGTCTCTCTGACTGTTGTCTTTGTTTTTGTTTTTTTTAAGTAGGCTGCACACCCAGCGTGGAGCCCAGTGCAGGGCTTAAAGTCACGACCCTGAGATCAACACCTGAGCTAAGATCAAGAGTTGGACGTTTAGCTGACTAAGCTACCTAGGCACTCTTGACTGTTTTTGAACTGGGATATTGGCTCTCCAGATGCTCAGACTTTTGGACTCAGACTGCAACTACACCACTGGCTCTCCTGGGTCACCAGACAGCAGACCATGGGACTTCTCAGCCTCTATAATCAAGTAAGACAATTCCTTATAATAAATCTCCTTATTTTTGCTGCTTCTATATATATACCCTCCCCCATATATAATATATTCTGTTTTTTCTGGAAAATCTTGACAAATTCCAAGCTAGATACACACTAATTTGAGTAAAACATTTTGAATGTTCTTAAGTTACTGAGCAATTCCAAATGAAATAATGTTTCTAAGCATTATAATTTATTAGATCGTATCCAAAGAAAGACATGTGAAACATTAGTTTTTGGCTGTTTATTGAAAAAGGCAAAGAAGTTAGGAAACCAATTGAAAGTGTCTGATTTTGTGTACTAAATAAGGAATCTACCAGGGTATGAGGGTGATACTCACTAGAAAGTTCCAAACATCTCTGTTTGCAAATTTATTCAATTTGATAGATATGATTTTTCAAAGTCACCACTTTGGAATTTATAATTTTGAAGTCCTAACTCATTTTATAAGAACTCAGAAGTGGTCTTTGGTGTTAGACTACAAAAAGAACAAAATAAAATATTTAGAATATTTTATTCTAAATTTAAGTTCAAATCCCTTAAAATTGAGCACCATGTGCTGAGATAACCTTATTGAGATTTCTAGTACTGTTCAACAGCTCTGGTGTGCTAGATGTCTTAGAAATCTATCTCTATGTATACATCTATTTTTTTTATTACTAAGCTTTATTTTCAAAATAGACTATTCCATTTACAAGAAGCACTGTTCATTTAAATACCTGGCTTTAGATTTCTCCCAGGAGTGTTATTATATTCACCTGTAAACAACAGGATTAAAAATTGCATTTCTGGCTGTGATTTTGGAAAGTTCTTTTCAGGATGCCTTGTTCTGTCAGCATTACTTCTGTTGATGGTATATATTGAGCTCTTGATGGTATATATTGAGGCAGTGATACTGCTGGTTTGCATTTTCATTCCCTTGTAGTCTTTGCTTGCCTGTGAATATTACTGAAATCAAGTAAGTCTTTAGAAGATATTTCAGTATACTATTTTTTTCAGTATGCTATTTAAAACTTTCTAAATACTGTATCATTTTAGTATGTTCTGGGTAGCAAATATCTATCCTGTTAGCTTTCATACTTGCTTATTGTTGAGTTTTTTTGCAAGTACTTCAAGCTCTTTTTTAATGGACTTTATTGTTGTGTCAATTTCAGTAAATTAATATCTTTACATTTAAATTGCTGGTGAATGGGTCTGAATGATGACATAAGGCTAGATTTATTTTAAATACAGATGAAATAGGTCATCTGATTTATGACTTCTCCAGTGAATCAATAAAAATGAATGTGTGAAACATATATATATGTATATATAATATATATATTCATACTGGAATTTAAAGTTCTATATGACTGTGATTAATCAAAAAAAATTTCAAAAACTTTACAGGAAATGAAGAGTTTTCTATAACTGTTTAATTTAGTGAAATTAATATTCTGCAGCTAGTAACATCTATGAACTGCTTATCATGAACTATAATGTATACAGGTATATATTCAAGATGGTTTGCACAGGACAAACTGACTGGGTGGCTCAGTCAGTTAAGCATCTGCCTTTGGCTCAGGTCATGATCCCAGGGTACTGGATCGAGTTCCCCATCAAGCTCCCTGCTCAGCAGGGAGTCTGCTTCTCCCTCTGCCTCTGCCTCTGTCTCTGTCTCCCATGAATAAATAAATAAAATCTTTAAAAAAAAAGATGGTTTGCACAAAAATATCATGCAATAAAAATACAGCATTAAGGAATTGAATATCCATTGTATGGATATGCCACATAGAGTTTATTCATTCATTAGCTAATGGGTATTTGAGTTGTTTCCACATTTTGGCTATTATGAACAATGCTGCTATGAACATATGAACATTCATATATAATTTTTTGTGTGAAGAAATGTTTTCATTTCTTTTTGATATATATGTAGGGGTAGAACTTCTGGGTCATATGGTAACTCTTTTTAGCATTTTGAGATATTGCCAGACTGTTTTCATAGTAGCTACACCACTTTACTGTCCCACCAGCAAGATACGAAGGTTCCAATTTCTCTACATCTCTGCCAGCACTTATCATCTTCTTATTATTATTACTCTAGCCATACTAGTGTGTGTAATGTGGTATCTTATTGTGGTTTTGATTTGCATTTCCCTAATGATTAATGATGTTGAGCATTTTTTTATATGCTTATTAGTCATTTACGTATCTTCTTTAGAGAAATGTCTATTTGACTCCTTTGCTCCTTTTTAAATTAGGTTATTTGTTATAAGAATTTTTGTTGTAAGAATTTTTAACATATTCTGGATACTAGACCTTTATCAAATATGTTATTTAGTAATACTTTCTGCCATTGTGTGAATTGTCTTTTCACTTTCTTGATAGTATATTTTGACTCAAAGAAGATTTTAATTCTTGATGAAGTTCAATTTATCTATCTTTCTTTGGTTCCTTATGCTTAAGACAGGACACCTAAAGCACAAGCAACCAAAGAAAAATAGAAGAAACTACTGTCTGATCAAAAGTCACAAAGACTCACTCAAATCTTTTCTTCTGAGAGTTTTAAGATTTTAGCTCCTACACTTAAAACTTTGATCCAGTTTTAATTAATTTTTGTATGGGACGTTAGCTTAGGTAGGGGTCCAAATTCATTTTTTGCATATAGATATCCAGTTGACCCAACACCATTTGTTGAAAAGATTATCCTTTTTCCATTGAATGGTCTTAGCACTCTTGTCAAACATCAGTTGGCCACCATAGGAGATAGATAGATAGATAGATAGATAGATAGATAGATAGATAGATACAGATATAGATTAGATAAAATACAAAGAGTGAAACCTAATGTAAATCATGGACTTTAGTTAATAATAAATATCAATATTGGTTCATCAGCTGTAACAATTGTACCACACTAATGCAAGATGTTAATAACAGGGGAAACTATGAAGTGATATAAGGAGGTATCTGGAAACTCTCTGTACTCTGCCCAGTTCTTCTGTAAACCTAAGACTGCTCTAAAAAAATTAAGTCTATTAATTATTTAAAAATCAATTGACCATAGATGTCTGGATGTATTTCTCTACTCCTATTCCATTGATCTCTATATCTACCCTTATGTGAGTACCATGTTGCTTTTATTGCTGTAATGTTAAAATTTTTTAATCCAGGAAGTATGAGTCCTCAAAATGTCCTTTTTCAAAATTGTTTTTGCTATTCTGAATGTCCTGAATTTCCATATGAATTTTAGGATTAGCTTGTTAATTTCTGCAGAAAGAAAAAAGCAATTGGAATTTTCATAGGAAATTATGGCTAATTGCAACATGAATTTTAATTTTCTATTTATATGTTTAAATCTTCCCTACTCTCATGCTCTAATGTGTGCTACTTATAAACAGGACCAAGTTTTAGTCATGGTTAATTCCTCAGCCCACATCACTTAAGACTTTCACATGGTTAAAAAAGTCTCAAGAAATACTGATTGCTAGGGTAGTTGAGTGACTAGTTGATTGATAGAAAAAAAATCAACTAGTTCAAAGTTTCTCTCACCCCAGCTATTTTATATTAGATCAAATTGAATCCTTTTGGCCAAGTAGCTTATCCAAGTTGACACAGATTATGGTAGAACACACATCAATGTTCTGCTTCTTGCCTTTGTCCTTATTATGTAGAATACCGATTTTTCTATGTAAGTGTGAGGCATATGCCTGTATACAAAGTGGGGTGGTCCACCTATGTTCTTTGGGCTAACTTTTTTTTTTAAGGTTTTATTTTATTTGTTTATTTGACAGCGAGAGACACAGTGAGAGAAGGAACACAAGAAGGGGGGAGTGGGAGAGGGAGAAGCAGCCTCCCTGCCGAGCGGGGAGCCCAATGTGGGGCTCGATCCCAGGACCCTGGGACCATGACCCAAGCTGAAGGCAGACGCTTAACAACTGAGCCACCCAGGCGCCCCTGGACTAACTTTTTAAAAATATGTTAATAGTAAGAATAATGCTTAATATGATGTTGTTAATTTGAAGCGGTGATGAACCACAAAATATATAGCCTGGAGATTTGCTTTGTTGCTTTAAAGAATTTATAAACACAAAAAGGCTTTAAAAAAATAATCCTTCTTACAAAATACTTTTTTGATATGTTACTGTTGAATTTTAGGTATGTACATAAATACTTAATGTCTGGGGGTCTTTATACAGTATATTTACATATCTCCTTATACAGTATATTTATTCTAAGGTGAAAGTGGACTTATCTATTGGAAAAGACACTAAGTACATGTTGCATGGGATTTATCTTTTATACTGGTATTTTCATTACACATGAATTTTGGATACCTGTGTGAGCAAGTGGTGACATGCTATAAAAGGAATTCCTCTGTTCCATTTTCCTATAATCAGTGTACTCTATGGCCTCAATAAAGGAGAAAGTTGAACAGAAAGGAATTATTTTAGATTCTTTCATGGATTTTCAGATAATTGGAGTTTGTAAAATAGTTTTGGCTTCTAACTCCTATAGATAAATGCTGTATTTCTAGTTATACTTTTACTTCAAATCTTGTTAATTCTGTGGCTATAAATGTTAATAGAATTCTGAGATTCAATTGACATACCTAATACATAGTCACCAAACCCAATGGTGGTTAAAGAGATAAATGCAAAATACAGTCCTTCCTTCTAAGTCCAGCCTTCTGTATGCATGAAAAGTAATGATGGTAGCAAGATGAAAATGACAAGTCCAGTTACCAAGAAAAAGATGAGTGTGTACATTTTAATTTTTCTTTAAAAAAGAAGAAAAATAAGAAAGGAAAGAAGGAAGGAAGGAGGGGAGGGATGAGGAGGGGAGAAGCAGTGAGGGGGGAAAGGAAGGAAGGAAGGAGAAAGGACGGGAGGAAGGAAGGAGATAGGGAGGGAGATAGGAAGGGAAGGAGGAAGAGAGATGTTAAAATCAACCCAATTTGGGCCCCTGGGTGGCTCAGTCGTTAAGCGTCTGCCTTCGGCTCAGGTCATGATCCCAGGGTCCTGGGATGGAGTCCCACATCAGGCTCCCTGCTCAGCGGGAAGCGTGCTTCTCCCTCTCCCACTCCCCCTGCTTGTGTTCCCTCTCTCTGTGTGTCTCTTTCTGTCAAATGGATAAATAAAATCTTAAAAAAAAAAGAATAAAAAAATAAAAAGAAAATAAAAATCAACCCAAGTTTAGTCAGAGAGCTATTGACAACTAAACCACCATTTGCACCTTACAGATCCTTTCCTGACCAAGGGCTTGCTTGGTGTATCCTACTTCACTCTGATTCACAGACAGACTTCTTTTGCATCTAGGAATATTTCCCAGCTCAGTCAACTGAATCATCTTCCTCCTTGTAAATCTCTGTTACTGATCCTTTAAATCAAGTTTCTCTCTTCATGCATTTTACTGCACTTTACATTGTTTTCATGTAAAACAATTCTTTCATTCCTGCCCTCCCAAGGTCTCGGACTATAATGTTCTTTTGCCTTATGACTTGCTTACTCCCACCTCCAGCTCTGGGTCCCACTGGTGTGCAAAAAGGTAGGATGAACAATCACTATTTGGACATTAACTTTTTGAGGCAAATAAATTGATCATATTTTGTTAAGAGACATCCCACCACCTCAAATTACAAGAGAAAATAAATGAATTTTCCCATCTGAAAATTGGATATTCCATTTACAGCTCTATATCATATTAATTAATTAAATGCTTTTTATGATCTAATTCAAATTCATTCAATAAGCATTTATTGTTTTCTATTAGTATCATGAGAGATATTCAAGAGACAAAATAAAACAAAGAAAGTTTGTCCACACAGAGATTACAGTTTTGTGGGAGGAAAGGAGAAGAGACAGATAAGTAAACTAACATTAGAAATAACATGTTTTAAACTTTCATTTATAAAGCACTTCATATAGGACAGACACTGCTAAGGGCTATACATACTTTTTGATTTATTATTGTAAAGGGCCATCTTGTCAAAGTTGTCTTAAATTTTAGTGTTTATATAATATGCTTATTGCAATGCTGACATTGCATTGTAAGATTTGCAGTACTTTCTAAATTTGTTGGAATATGGAGCTGATGTAATACAATTCTTCTTTGTATTTTTTTCTCTGAAATTTGAAAAGAGAGACTCATTATTGGACTTTAGAGATGTTCAAGCCTATATAACCAGCCCATGGAAAATAAGGGCAGAATTAGAGGAAAGTGGAAGAAATAGATAGCTAACTTGTAGTATGTATTTTGGGACTGTTAAGGAGCTTTGGAAAGAAGAAGAGATTAATATGCAAAAATTTCATTTTCTAAGGTAACTACTGTTAATAGCTCCTTTTATTTAACTTTGTATGATAGTGGCAAACTCAGAGTATGCTATGTCACTGATAAAATGGTATTTGGATCATGCTATTATCTGGTACTTGGGTGACTCTGTCTGATGAGTTTGGTTTTTTTTAAAGATTTTATTTATTTATTTGACAGAGAGAGACACAGCGAGAGAGGGAACACAGGCAGGCAGGAGTGGGAGAGGGAGAAGCAGGCTTCCCGCCGAACAGGGAGCCCGATGTGGGGCTCAATCCCGAGACCCTGGGATCATGACCTGAGCCGAAGGCAGACGCTTAACGACTGAGCCACCCAGGAGCCCCTGATGAGTTTCTTTAGACATATCTATAAGCATGTATATAAGGTACAACCTTCGCCTTGCATAGGCTCTGGAAGGCAACATCCAAGAGATCTTGAGTTTCTGAAACAACCAAATCTTTGATACCAGACATAATTACAAGTGTTGATAACATTCCTCCAGGGGGGAAAATGGGTAAAATCTTTGCAGATGCCATATGATCTCCTTCCCTGAAGCTGAAAGAAACTTCTCTGGTTGAACTATTTCACAGAGGATTTTTGGTCCCTAAGGAATGCTCAAAGCCCTTGCCTCTCTATTCACCCCCAAGAAAGAATTGTTGGTAAGAATGGGTCAAGTCCAAGAGCATTCACTGATCACTACTGTAGAGTAGGTGACCAAATAATCTCCTAGGAGTTTCTTTCTCTGGACTCCACTTCCTTGGGACTGGGGAAGTAACAATTAGCTAACTAGCCACTCTTACTCATTGCTGCTCTGTCCTGAGAAGACCTGGGGCAGCTGGCTTAGAGCAAGCCTGTTTAGACATCAAGCTGACCGTTTAATGATCACTCTGAAGCCAGTAGGTATGAGTCCAGAGAAGGAAAAGGAGCATCCTGCTTCAGTTGTCTATTTTAACTGGATTAGTTTGGCTTACGGGGTCATTGCTAAGGTGCATCCTGGGTCACAGGAACACCTGATGCAGACCCTCCTGGTAATAAGAGCAAGCAATGTCTGTCCTTGCCCTCTCTACATACTCTTCCTGGGACACAGCACCAGGAATGGACCATCCACCCACATCAGCTCTCTCTGTCCCACTTTGCCCCAACTTAACACAAATTTCCTACCAGTTTTCCCAACAGCTCTTCCAACGATATACTTTTGTAATCTATAGCCTTAAATAATTTCTTGCCCTTAGCAGTATCGAGGCAGGGATTCTGAGGCGAGAGAGCTCAGAACCTAGAATCAGAAGAACTGAATTCAAGATGATAACCTCCTGTAGAAAATCTACATGTTAGGGTTACTGTACTTAGCTCATAAGGTGGTTCAGGAAATCAAAGAAAATTATGGTTGTAAATATGTGCATATAAACCTATATGCATACATTATATAATATTCTACAAGTGTTCTTTGAAATAATACTTCTGTTTTCTGAAGAAGAAAAATAAAACCCTGTAGTTATTTTGGTCTGAATACCCTTTTCTTGATCTAGGAATTCCATAAAAAATAGGGCTAGGGCAAGCATATCAAATACACATACACACACACAAATAGTTAGAGGGATCCCCAGGAAAACATAGAAGACACAGAATATCTGAACCATAGGAGTTCTAGGAGCAAGTAACCCATAACCTAATGGATAATAAAAGACAAGTTTATTATTTGTTCAATACTACTACTCCTTGGAACATGCACTTTTTGATGTTTTGTTGTTAATGTTTTGTTGTGACATATAACTTTTAAAAGTATTCTCCAGTCATTTTATATCCAGGAGTTTCTCCTAATGAAATGATCAGAAAAGTGCATGGAACACTACATCAAAATAAATAAATAAACAAACAAAAAGAATATCACTAAAGCATTATTTGAGTGAATAATTGGAACTAACATAAATATCTAACATTAGAAGGGATATGCTGAGGAAAATGGCTCAGTAAAATGCGGTTTTAAAGAATTACACTGTGGAAGTATATTCAATGATACGGGGAATTAATCATATATTGCTGTGCAAAAAAAAAAGACTTTTTTGTGGATTCTGCTATAACCATTTATAACATCTATTTATGGGATAACAGAAAGCAAAATGGAGAGATTTGCTCCTTTGCATATAGTCAACTTGAATAAGTCAGTCTTGCTACTGAATCTAATTTTAATCTCTACGTGTTAGTATTTGGTGCCTTATATATAGCACAAAATTTAACAAAATTTCATTTTTCCGAATTGTGGATTTGGAGTTGTTTCTGTGAAACACCCAGACATACACACACAAAGAGTTGACAGTTTTATCCCTTCTTTGCCCATGGCTCTTAAGTTCAATTTTTATTTCCAATGATATAAAAGAATAGGAATGCAGTATCTCTCTCTCTCTCTCTCTCTCTCTCTCTCTCTCTCACACACACACACACACACACACACACACACACAAACACATACACACACACATACACAAAGGTGGGGTAAGAATGCCTTACCAAAGTTTTACAATTTTGAATGGAGTTCTTACAAAAGTTCCCTTGGTTGCCTGTGGTGATATTTTAAACAGCCTGGCAATGTTAAAGCCATTGCAACCTGAGGAGTTCATGTCCATTTAAAGTCATGCCTGGGGGAGCCTGGGTGGTTCAGTCGTTGGGCGTCTGCCTTCAGCTCAGGTCATGATCCCAGGGTCCTGGGATCAAGCTCCACATCAGGCTCCCTGGCTTCTCCCTCTCCCACTCCCCCTGCTTGTGTTCCCGCGCGCTCTCTCTCTCTCTGTCAAATAAATAAATAAATAAATAAATAAATAAATAAATAAATAAAATAAAAAAATAATAAAGTCATGCCTGAACTCATATAAATTCATAGTTTGCCTTGACTCACATTTGTTTAGAAGAATGTGTTTCAAGAATAAAGGCAAAGTAGGCTTATCGACTGTTTCCAGGCTATAAAATAAGAACTGCCTCTGTTCTTCAGGCAAGCTGGTACTTTGATTGATTCTGTCTCGACAACATAAAAATATAAGAACATCAAATGATAGAGAATGGTCAAATGGTTTCACTTCTCTTAACCTCCCCCCTGCCCCCACCCCCTACCCCCACCCTCCCACCCCTATTAAGCAGAACCAATGAATGCAGTTGAACGCCTGAAGTTAAAATTATTCATCCACTGTGGCCCCAAGCTGGAGCGGCTTAGGAATCAGATGACAAAACTCATGCCCACTGTTGCAAGCAGGCTGTGAAGGCACATACATGATTTGTGTCTTTCCACAATGTCAGCTTTATTCAGTCATTAGCAAGGTTAACGTAACTGTAAAGCAGGTTCAGGATTCCAAATTCAATGACATTTCACTACACATTTAACTTAGCTTCTTACCATCACACAAAGCAAAGTATAATACAAAGTCCTGACAAACAAAATACAACAAGGGGTAAGAAATTAACAAACCAAATGTAGAGTCAGTGCACGTGCATGGGAAAGATGAGGACTCAGTCCAGCCTGGGTCAGCTCTCTGAACATGCTGCTTATTATGTTCAAGCAGTGAAGGGCCTCTGTTATGTTCAGAGATCATTCAGGCAGAGCGTTGGTTGGTAGTTGCCTTTCTGATGCAGTCAGACGCAGAAGGGTCAGCATCTGGAGAGTCGGACAGTTTGCTGCAAAAGTCCTCGATTTTGAAAGCTGCTTAATCAGTCTTGGGCCTTTGCAGGTCTCTTCTGGTTCTGCTGGTTATCAGTTCTGGAAGTCATCAGCCTGTGCTGGTTTCATCAATATCTAATCTTAGCAGCAATGCCCTTGGTTGCTTATGTTCCTGCTTGACATGAGTGACTCCATCTTGCTCTCTACATCCACCAATCACCTGGACTTCTGTGAACACTACCAGGCGATACACCAAAGAAGGTGGTCATTCAGACCCCTGTTGTTATTATCCTCGGGGCAGAAACCATAGGTCATGGTGACATCCAATCCCAACATGTGGGTCCCTAAAAGTCCACGATTCTCTCAATTCTTTTATTGAAATATAATAAGCAAGTGAGAATGGTTTCTAAACAGGTATTATATTGCTGGGAATTTACAGGCATCGCATTCTCCATAACTATGAATATGCATCCTATTTTTAGTAAAGGAAATATATCTGAGCATGCCATACTGAGAATAACAGTCTTCATTTATTAACTTTCTCTAGTCTCATGAGAAGGAAAATTCCACAGCAGTGCCAGAGGCCTCTGGCAGTCTAAACTGGTATTTCCCAGGAATCTCCTGAGGGTCTTTGGCAATGTTTTTCTTAAGTTATGTTTCTTCTTTTTGTAAACCCTGGCAGTTGCTCTTAGTTGAAATTAAAATATCACAGAATTGTCTAAAATTTAGCAGAAACCTATGGTAACTTCTTTCTTTTAAAATCACAAAATTCTCTAGCCAAGTTCTAGCTGAATTCCAAAGAAACTTGTAGACATCTTAGTTCTATCCGGAGTCCTGGAAAGTCTTACTGGTTCTTGCTTTGCTACTTATCTCACTCATATGTTGGAAGACTAGATGGAAATGCCATTGCCAAGACCACCCCCGCTAAAGAGAAAAGGCCATCAGATTTGTTATGGAAGACACAAGTGATCTAAAATCACAAATAAAGGGGAAGCTGCATGTAGTGGTGAAATATCATCTTAAAAATAAAAGCAGCTTCTGAATTTGTAGGTTGAAGGGGTTATGACTTATGTAGACAAAGTTCCCCTTTATAATAATTTAAATACTTGGCATTCTAAATAAAAAATAAAACGAAATTAAACTAAAGCACCTTACTCACCTATTGTGCTTAATGTGGATGTCACAAATGAAAAAGAATTCTTAAAATTCCAACTCAAATAAAGAATTTCATTTAAGGAAATTATTCCGTTTTTCACAGAAAAAAATCAGTGCCTACAAGTTAACACGGAACAGAAAGAAGTAAGCATGAGCTTGATGAAATGTATGCCCTTTCCCTTAAAGCAATATGAAAAGCAAAGCACCACTGTGGAATTTAGATTCCATCAGGGGGTAATAAACATAAGTATTGTCTAATCTGTTAGGAGGTGATAAGAGGTAAGATCACAATAAGGTGGGACAGGGAAAGCCTCATTGAGAAGGTAAGATTTGGGCCAGGTCTTCAAAGCAGTGAAAAAGTTAGCCCAATATTTGAGAAAAGAACATTCCAAGCAGAGGAAACAACCAGATCAAAGATAAGAGCCTGGGCTATTCTAGAGACATCAAGCGCTGTGACTAGAGCAAAGTTGAGGGCAGAGTAATAGAAGAGTAAATAGAGGAGGATGACCAAATCATGTAAGATTAAAGAGCTTTACCTTTCAACCTGACAGAAATGGGGAGAGTCACTGAAAGTTTTGAGCAGGGATGACTGACCTACCAAAGGGATGCCAGAAGAATCACTTGGCTGCTGTTACTTTGAAAAGAATATGGAGAACCAAGTCAGAAAAAGGTCTATTAGAAGAATATTGCAGAACTCCAGAAGCTCCAGAAGAGACCAAATGGTGGCTCAGCGAGACCAAGTGGGGGTGAGAAGCAGTGAGAACCTGATACATTTCAGGGGCCCAGCCAGCAGCTTTTCCTGAGAGATTATAACTAAGAGGAAGAGCATAGTCAAGGATGACTACCAGACCTTTCACCTGAGCAATCCAAAGAATGGAGTTGTCATCAACTGAGGTGAGGAAGGCAGTGGTGATTGGGGTGGGTGGCAAATTCTCCTTTTGAAAGGAAAAGAGTAGGTGCTCATTTTTGGAAATGAGGAGCCTGAGCACTTTGTTAAACATCCAAGTGGAGATTTCAAATAGGCAAGTGGATTCACAACCTGGAATTTGTGGGAAAGGCCTCAGCTGGGGATAAAAATTGGAGAGTTTTTGGCACGTACATGGTATTTAAAGCCATGAGAGAGATGAACCACAAAGGAAATGAGAATAAATAGAAAAGAGAAAAGTTCTGAGGACTGCATCCAGGAGCTCTTCAAAATTATTGAGAAGAATGGAGCCAGCAAATTCAACTCAGAAGAAAAAACAGATGAAACAGGAAGAAAATCAGGTTAGATGTGGTACCCTGGAAGCCATGTGAAGAAGGTATATCAAGAAGGAGAGAGGGATCACCAGTGGTAAATGCTGCTGATACGTCATGTAAGATGAGGCCAGACTGTAAAGAAATTTTAACTATGGCCATGTTTTTGAGTGACTCTATAGGAGGGGTGTGTGTGGATTGCTGGTTGAAGTGGTGAACACCATAATCACTTGTAAATAGTATACAATGAAGAATGGCATAAAGATGACATTAGGGCTACATGTAACTTTAAGTAGTGCGGCGGGCTCTTTTTTCTTGCCTACTTTCCTAAAATTCCATTAAAATAACACTAAAAGCGTTCAAAACAAAATAACAAAACATAACACTGAAAAGCAAGAATCATAGTTAAATCTAAATTGTGAAGTATTTCCAAAAGACATAAAAGAAATGAAACTGATTACTAAAGAAACAGAGACAAAAAAGTCCAAACTCAAAAGAAAAAATAGACACAATCTGCCATGGGGATGAATGCTGCTTTTCACATAAAATTCCCAGAGGTACTTCAAGTTCAGCATCATTCATTAGACACGGGGCAGGTAGCTACACATAGTAGTTATTAAAGGAAGGAAGGGAGGGAGAAAGGTAAGGGGAGGTTTTGCGCCCAATACTCTCCTTAAGACTTGCCTGACCAATAGCAAAACCAGACAAAAATAACATAAAATGATTACACAACTCTGAATATCCTAAAAACCACTGAACTGTGAATTTTAAGTAAGTGAATTATAAGAGTAGGAGAAGAGTATCTCAATAAAGCTTTTCTTTTTAAAGAGCACATAAGGATTTATGTAATCACCACTAAAATCAAGATACAGAGCTATTCTGTCGACACAACACAAAACTCTCCCTTATGCTACCCCTTGATACTCACACAGCAACCACCACCACCCCTATCCTTAACCTCTCTTAACCACTAATCTGTTTTCCATCTCTATAATACTGATTTGATGCTTCTTTAAGAATTCCAGATATTAACTAAAATTTTCTATCTTTTCCTAGATTTTCTTAAACTATTAACCATACTTATTTTAAAGTCTTTAGGTGATAACTGTATCAAATCATTGGTGAGTGTCTAATGCTTGTGGTTCAGTTAGTTTCCAGTCAGTTGTTCCTATTTTTAATCATATTTCCTAATTTCTAATTGGCTGCCGGCCGTTGTATATGAAAATTTGTGGAGAGACACTGGATGATGTTATCGTCCTTAAAAAAGAGGGTTTGGGGTTTATTTGGCAGGCAGATGGAATACCAGCAGATCACTTGAATCCTGTTGAGAGTTGATTTTACGCTTTGTTAGAGCTTGCCGTATCTTCAGTTTTCCTTGTAGGATGTGGTGTTTCTGGGATCTCAACAGACAACTCCGGGTGTTTCCCAAATCCCCTCGAACTTGGTGAGCCTTGAACTCCAACTTCCATCTCCCTGGGAACAGATGGCTGCTCAAGTCTCTACACAGCTCTTTGGAATCACAGACACTGCTTTCATTTGTTTTTCTGAGGCCTTACTCTGCACATGCACGACTGAGGAGCCGGCCAACAGCCTGAGAGGAATTCATAGTAGATGTGGTATTTGTGAACTTTCTTACTTTGAGGATTCCTCCTCTCTGGGATTTTCTTCTCAAATTGCAAGCACTGTTAGAGCCCCACGTTCTGACTGGTCACTTCAGCCTCGTAAGCCTACGGCTCTCTGCTAGGACTTATTGCCTCTCACCAAGTCAACTGGGAAGTAATTCACAGAGCAGAAGACAAGTAAATGTGGAACTTGGCTCATGCACTTGCTTTAAATGGTCATTCCCCTTTTGGGTTCGACCTACTTTGCCTATACTCCTGTGTTTTCAGACCATTATTTTTGCAATATTTGTTTTGTTTTGCTTTGATAATTGTTGTCAGTGGAAGAGTTGGTCCAATACTAGTTATTCTTTCCTGACCCTCAGGATATCTTACAGAGTTCTTCCACCCTTGATGTATCTGCTCTGTAACTTTTCCTCTTTCCTATCTCTGTCTTAACCCCTTTGCGTTCTCTTACTGTTTTCTTTATGTCACCTACCACTAAAAGAGCTTACCTCTTTTCCCTCTCTCTTCAGAGGACAGTAAACTAGTGCTATTATTTATGCAAGTTTAAGTAAAACACACAGGAAGGCATTCTATAAAATCTTTTATCTACAGCTGTCTTTCACACAACTGGCAAATTTATAACTCTCAAAACAAAAACCCCTTTATCTCTTACCTGCAAAAAGATTTCAAGCTCTTCTGGAGTTATGTTGGCGTAGTTACTCATGAAAGCTTCTCTGGCTTCCAAAAACAAATTTTCAACTCCTCCTGAATGTCTGTCTCCAAAGCTTGAAATACCTTCAACCCCATCAAGCAGTAGCTCACAAAAGCAGTTATATGTACCTATAGACTGGGAAGCAACCATCTCTGTTAGATAACTAAAGAAAAATGGAACGAGAGGCACAGGAAGCCAGATTGCTTATCTCCTTCCCCAAAACAAAAGACAAACAAGAAAGGTCTCTTTCCCATAAAGAAAAATGTGATCTTATACTTAAATAAATATATAGAAGTAAACAATCCCAAAATATTCACACAAAGCAAAATGAAATTTGAACTCCAATTGTATCCTGACACAAAGTATCCTTGTCTGTGAAAATATAGGGGGAAAAATTTGTTTCTGGGGCGTGTTAGTCAAAGTAAGAGTAGGGAAGGGACTTTGTTCAAATACCACTGTTTAATCACTCATACACCGGCAGTTAGAGGCAGATGAGTCCAGGATAGCTTATTCTTGAGCAATGTTTCTGTAGGTTCAAAAATATGGATTATTAGTTAGTTTGCCCAATCCAGATGAATTTGGGTGGATTTTCTACCCTGAGGTCTTTGTCTAATCCTCATTTCCTATTCTTCTCCGTGCTGCTTAGCATGAAGGAATTAAAAACTACCTATTGAGTAGAAAAAACAGCCATTTTTCTTGATGAGACCTGACTCTAACATGGGACCTGACAATGCAGCCAAATGATTGTCCTGCATTTCTCCAAAGAAGACATACAAATGGCCAACAGACATATGAAAAAATGCTCAACATCACTCGGCATCAGGAAAATGCAAATCAAAACCACAATGAGATACCACCTCACACCAGTCAGAATGGCTAAAATTAACAACTCAGGAAACAACAGATGTTGACGAGCATGCAGAGAAAGAGGAACCCTCTTACAGTGTTGGTGGGAATGCAAGCTGGTGCAGTCACTCTGGAAAAGAGTATGGAGGTTCCTCAAAAAGTTAAAAATAGAGCTTCCCTATGATGCAGCAATTGCACTACTAGGGATTTACCCCAAAGATACAAATGTAGTGATCCTAAGGGGTACCTGCACCCCAAAGTTTATAGCAGTGATGTCCACAATAGCCAAATGATGGAAAGAGCTGAGATGTCCATGGTAGACAACAACAAATGATTGTCCTGATTCTCAGAGAAATTCTTTGGAGATAGCCTTGATTTTTTTTTTTTTTTTTTTTTTTTGACACAGAAAGAGACAGCGAGAGAGGGAACACAAGCAGGGGGAGTGGGAAAGGGAGAAGCAGGCTTCCTGCCGAGCAGGGAGCCCGACGCGGGGCTCAATCCCAGGACCCTGAGATTATGACCCGAGCCGAAGGCTGTCGCTTAACCAACTGAGCCACCCAGGTGCCCTGCCTTGATTTTTTATACAGCTGTTTCAAACCTACCTCCTTCCTTACCAATCTCTTCCATCAGAAACTGAATCAGATAAAATTTAAAAAAGACTGAATCATATCTCAACACTACAAGCCCTTGGCATTGTGGAATAGCTTTGTCATTATTTGATTTACAAAGTAAAATTATATTTTGGAAGTGTCATGGAACAATTAGAAACATTTCCTCAGATAGATATATATTAAAGTCAATATAACAGTTGGAGTATATACTTTGAAATAACAAATGAACCAACATGGAAATGATAGATATTCTTCAAAGGACCATAAATTTAATCTCTCTATATACAGATATTTCAACTTCCATTAAAATTATAAAAATAGTAACATTTTTCCCAGATTTTTGGTATGAGTACATTGTTTGCTAGTCTGTGTTCAAAGAATAGTATTAGACTTCAAGAAGAAAAGAGACCTAAGTAAAATAGGATTTTTCGGATCCTACTTTATTTTTATTGTATTCTATGAGTAAGGAAAAAAAGAAAAAATTCTAAGATTCACTGTAAGAGTAATAAAAAGGAATACACATCCAGTGATTTGTCAAGAAACATTATACTATTAGGAGAAAACAATCTCCAGGCAAGTCTTCACCCAAAACTAGGCTGTAACTCACCAGGCTAAGCTTCCACTCAAATAGGACATCTTTAAGCAGTCCTACCTTTAAGTGGATAGTTTTCCTTACCTTCATTTTTCGTGGTGTGCTTAGGCAATACTCCTTCAGCATATGAGTGGTAATGCAGAGCCCTCTAAGTGATCTCATATCAACATCACAATGATTTCTGGAGCCTTGGGAATAGCTAGTTCTACAGATAGTCCCCCTCCCCTTGGTTACAATGGATTCGTTTCCCATGGCTGCTGTAACAAATTACCACAACCTTAAGGGCTTAGAACACAAATATATGATTACACTTCTGGAGGTCATAAATTCAAAGTGGGTCTCACTGAGCGCAAGGCAAGGTGTCAGCTGGGCTATATTCTTTCTGGAGGCATTAGGGAGTTATCCATTTCCTTGTCTTCTCCAATTTATACAGACTCTCTGCATTTCTTGGCTTGTGCCTCTTCCTTCATCTTCAAAGTCAGCAGTGTAGCATCTTCAAATTTCCCTGACTCTGACTCTTCTACCCCCCTCTTTTATTTAAAGGGACGCTCATGAATATATTGTGCCCACCCTGATAATCCAGAGTAATCTCCCCATCTCAAGGTCAGTTTATTGGCAACCTTAATTCCTCCCTTGCCAAATAAAATAACATACATATTAACCAAAATAGTACAATTAACAATCTTGGCTCAAGTTAAGTGCTCAATAAAATGTAACTATTTTTAGTACCATGTAAATGACTAGCATAGGGACCAATGTATAGCAGATGGCCACTAAATTCATACCATAACTATGAAGAAGTGCTAAGTGTTATTAGTCATGGAATTATTATGTTTGATATGGGTGCTGCATCACATTCATCTTAGTATTTCTCACAATTTTATAGCATATGTAGGTATGCATTATATATGTCTACTATATGGATCAGTCAGAATTCATTCGGCTAAAAGTAATATAACCCCACCTCAAATTTTCTTAAACAAAAATAAGAAATTTATCGGCTCACATACCTGAAAAATGCAGACATGGATGACCTCTGGAGCAGACATTGTTGGTACTTGCCCAAGTACCTACCTCTCTCTGTATTAAAAGTCTGAGGGTTTTTATCTGACTTGGGAGCAGGACCAGCCATACAAAGGGCAAGGCAGAAGTGTCAAAGGCTTGATATCCCTGAAAGCAGCCAGAAAACAAATAACTGGGGAGCTAGTGAAAAACTTCTCCAGCTTCCTAGCCCCTCGAAGAGGATGACTCTGACACATGTCCAATACTGCCTCCCGAGATCCTCAGTGGAATTGAGCCCCAGTTGGCCACAATATTAATATGCTCAAAAAGACATCCTTTATGGTCTTCTTTTACTTCTCAGTCTCTTTTCATCACCCCCTTACCAGCATTTCTGAGTTCACCTCCCAAATAAATTACTTGCTCTCAACTTGAGAGCATTGCTTCAACATTTGGACAGCAACTCTAACCACCACCACCACCCCCCACACCCCAGGTATTGCCTTTAGCTGGTGTCCTAATCAGGTCTCAATAAGGCATTCTACCAAGTAAGAGTCAGAGTGATGAGGAATGAACTCAGAGTTTCTTGTTGAGTCAGAATTGGAGGAGTGCAGGGATTTAGGAAATCAACGAAAGATGGAATTCATTCCAATGGTTTCTTAGTTTTCTAATCTTCTAATTCTTTTTTAATTTTAGGGGAGATGGGCAATTTAATTGTAGTATCCTTCTTGAGACCAGTCTGTTAGGAATCTTGGAAGAGTCATATGAAGAATGTTGAAGAGGTGGGAGCGGAGATCTTCCCCAAGAAGTAGACAGGCAGTTTATCTTCCTGGAAGCATGTCACATTCTGTAGCCAGGGCCATCACATACAGCCTGAAGGTTGTGCATGACCTGACTCCAGGGGTACCATTTACAGAAACTAGCATGAATGGCAGCCCTGGAGTTGTTCTGTGCCACCTCTGCATCTGTATAGAGTCCCTTTCTGTAGCAATAGCTCCAGTCCTGATAAGAGTTAAAGCTTAGGAAGGGGTGCATTGTTTTTGTTTTGTTTTGTTTTGTTTTGTTTTTTTCAAAGCCAAGGACTTCTACTTCATTTTTTCTTTCTTTCTTCCAAGTTTTTATTTGAACTCAAGTTAGTTAACATATAGTGTAGTATTGGTTTCAGGGATAGAATTTAGTGATTCATCATTACGTATAACACCCAGTGCTCATCCCAACAAGTGCCCTCCTTAATGCCCATTACTCATATACCGATCCTCCCACATACCTCCCCTCCAGCAACCCTCAGTTTGTTCTCTATCAGTTTGTTCTCTAGTCTCTCATGGTTTGCCTCCCTCTCTATTTTTATCTTATTTTTCCTTCCCTTTTCCTATGTTCATCTGTTTTGTTTCTTAAATTCCACATATGAGTGAAATCATATGGTATTTGTATCTCTGACTGACTTATTTGATTTAGCATAATACACTCTAGTTCCATCCAAGTTGTTGCAAATGGCAAAATTTCATTCTTTTTGATGGTTAAGTAATATTCCATTGTGTGTGTGTATCTATATGTGTGTGTGTGTGTGTGTGTGTGTCTGTGTGTGTGTGTGTATATATATATATATACACTGCATCTTCTTTATCCATTCATTAGTCAATGGACCCTTGGGCTCTTTCCATAGTTTGGCTATTGTTGATAATGCTGCTATAAACATGGGGGTGCATGTATCCCTTTGATTCTGTACTTTTGTATCCTTTGGGTAAATACCTATTAGGGCAATTGCTGGGTTATAGAATAGTTCTGTTTTTAACTTTCTGAGGAACCTCCATACAGTTTTCCAGAGTGGCTGCACCAGTTTTCATTCCCATAAATAGTGCAAAAGCATTCCCCTTTTTCTGCATCCTCACCAACATTGTTGTTTCCTGGGTTGTTAATTTTAGTCATTCTGACAGGTGTGAGATGGTATCTCATTCTGGTTTTGATTTGTACTTCCTTGATGATGAGTGATGTTGAGCATCTCTTCATGTGTTTGCTAGTCATCTGGATGTCTTCTTTTGCCTATTTCTTAACTGGATTATTTGTTTTCTGGGTGTTGAGTTTGATAAGTTCTTTATGGATTTTGGATACTAACCTTTTATCAAGTATGTCATTTGCAAATATCTTCTCCCATTCCATAGGCTGCCTTTTAGTTTTGTTGGTTTTTTCCTTCACTGTACAGAAGGTTTTTATCTTGATGAAGTCCCGATCGTTCATTTTTGCTTTTGTTACCCTTGTCCCGGCAATGTGTCTAGTAAGAAGTTGCTGAGGCCAAGATCAAAGAGGTTACTGCCTGTGTTTTCCTCTAGGATTTTGATGGTTTCCTGTCTCACATTTAGGTCTTTCATCCATTTTAAATTTATTTTTGTGTATAGTGTAAGAAAGTGGTCCAATTTCATTCTTCTGCATGTGGCTCTCCAGTTTTCCCAACACCCTTTGTTGAAGAGAATTTTTTCCATTGGATAGTCTTTCCTGCTTTGTCAAAGATTAGTTGACCATAGAGTTGAGGTCCATTTCTGGGTTCTCTATCCTGTTCCATTGATCTGTGAGTCTGTTTTTGTGCCAGTACCATACTGTCTTGATGATGACAACTTTGTAATACCACTTCAAGTCCCGAACTGTGATGCTTCCCGCTTTGCTTTTTTCTTTTCTTTTCTTTTCTTTTCTTTTCTTTTCTTTTCTTTTCTTTTCTTTTCTTTTCTTTTCTTTTCTTTTCTTTCTTTCTTTCTTTCTTTCTTTCTTTCTTTCTTTCTTTCTTTCTTTCGCTTTTCTTTTTCAACATTCCTTTGGCTATTCAGGGTCTTTCCTGGTTCCATACAAATTTTGGAATTGTTTGTTCTAGCTCTGTGAAAAATGCTGGTATTATTTTGATAGGGATTGCATTGAATGTGTAGATTGCTTTGGGTAGTATAGACATTTTAACAATATTTGCTCTTCCAATCCATGAGCATGGAATGTTTTTCTGTTTCTTTGAGGTCTTCTTCAATTTCCTTCATAAGTGCTCTATAGTTTTCAGTATACAGATCTTTTACCTTTTGTTTAGGTTTATTCCTAGGTGTCTTATGGTTTTTGGTGCAATTGGAAATGGGATTGATTCCTTGATTTCTCTTTCTGCTGCTTCATTATTGGTGTATAGAAACGCAACACATTTTTGTATGTTGATTTTATATCCTGCAACTTTGCTAAATTCCTGTATCAGTTGTAGCAATTTTTGGTAGACTTTTTTTTTTTTTGGGGGTGTCCTCTGCAAAGACTGAAAGTTTGACTTCTTCCTTGCTGATTTAGATGCCTTTTATTTCTTTTTGTTGTCTGATTGCTGTGGCTAGGACTTCCAGTAGTATGCTGAACAACAGTGGTGAGAGTAGACATCCCTGTCGTGTTTTTGACCTTAGGAGAAAAGCTCTCAGTTTTTCCTCACTGAGGATAATATTAGCTCTGGGTGTTTTCTATATGGACTTTATGATGTTAAGGTATGTTCCTTCTATCCCTACTTTCTTGAGGGTTTTTATCAAGAAAGGATGCTATATTTTGTCAAATGCTTTTTCTGTATCTATTGAAAGGATCATATGGTTCTTATCCTTTCTTTTATTAATGTGGTGTATCATGTTGATTGATTTGCAGATACTGAATCACTCCTGCAGCCCAGGAATAAATCCCACTTGATCGTAGTGAACAGTTCTTTTAAAGTAGTGTTGCATTTGATTTGCTAGTATCTTGTTGAGAATATTTTCATCTATGTTCATAAGGGATATTGGTCTGTAATTCTCCTTTTTGGTAGAGTCTTTGGTTTTAGAATCAAGGTAATGCTGGCTTCATAGAAAGAATTTAGAAATTTTCCTTCCATTTCTATTTTTTTGAATAGTTTCAGAAGAATAGATATTAGCTGCTCTTTAAATGTTTGGTAGAATTTCCCTGGGAAACCATCCGGCCCTGGACTCTTGTTTGTTGGGAGATTTTTGATTACTGATTCAATTTCTTTGTTGGTTACAAGTCTGCTCAATTTTTCTATTTCTTCCTGTTTCAGTTTTGGTAATTTATATGTGTCTAGGAATTTATCTATTTCTTCCAGATTGCCCAATTTGTTGGCATATAATTGCCCATAATATTGTCTTATAATTGTTTGTATTTCTTCAGTGTTGGTTGTGATTTCCTCTCTTACATTTGTGATTTTATTATTTGGGTCCTTTGTCTTTTCTTTTTGATAAGTCTGGCTAGGAGTTTGTCAATTTTGTTAATTCTTTCAAAGAACCAGCCCCTAGTTTTGTTGATTTGTTCTATATTTTTGAATTTTGTATGATTTGTTTCTGCTCTAATCTTTATTATTTCTCTTCTGCTAGTTTTGGGCTTTATTTCATGTTCTTTTTCCAGCTTCAGGAGAAGCATTTTTAATAATAATGAGAAATTGAAACAGCCTAATCAGTAAAACATTGGTTAGTAAATGGAATCTTCAGCAGACTTTTAAAAATGTGGTCAATCTATATAAGACATGAGAAGTGTTATAGATACGTAAAATAGAAGAGGAAGGGTATAAAAGTTGTGCTGATTTTATACTTATTTCTGTATTTAAATGCATCAGTAAGTATGCTTGGGTGTTGACTCAAAGCCACTGTGTCTAACAAAATGACAGCAAGACAGAATTCTCATGGCTGTATCTCCTGATACCAATCTTTAAAGTAAGAATCCTTTAAAACCTTTAATGCAAGCTTTCAGTAACAAGCTGTCTGTCATCTGTCTAACTTCAGTCCAGGATCATACGGCCCATGTTTATATAATCACTTCTGCTAGACACAGTCTTGGAAAAGATAAATATAATGGTTAAGATTAAATGCAAATGCAAAATGTTGAGTGTCTCTTACCATGTTGAAATGAGATACAGCCAATTCGGCTCTGTGAAATAGGCTAGGAATTAGAATTGCATTTGCACAATAACTAATGCAAGAATTTCTGAATTCTGCACACCAGTGTACTTATCTGCCAGCCCTGGCTCACCTTCTCAAGTGGACCTAGTGATTGGAACTAGTACCTTAGGTAGGGAGTTGGACATGGTGACAAAGGTCTCATTTTGACTGTCTGCTAGGTTTGAATTGGTGACACACACACAAACACACACACCCACAGCCATCGTGCCTTGCCCCTATCCAAGAAAGCCTCAAGTTTAGTTTAAAATCATCTGTCTGTGTTTTTCTACTCCCCTGTGAATAACAGGTGCCCATCCATACGTTAGCATATTTATTGTATTTGTATAGTTATGAATCCTCAAAAATAAAAATTGGCATGTCAATGATAATTTTGGTTGTTTATTTTTAGGGGGGAACTGAGACTCAAGGGAGCAAATTAAATGGAATTCAACAAATTTCTTATTTTTACTATATGAGAAAATAACAAAGCTCTTAGAAAAAAAAATCTTAGCTGAGAAATTGTAGGGAATCTCGGTTGAATCTAAAAGTTTGGCTAAAGTGCTTAGGCAAAAAAAAAAAAAAAAAAAAAGTGAAGCTGACCCAACCTGATGCCAAACAGCTGCTTTAAATGTACAATTAGAAGAATGTCAATGTGTGCAAGATATGACAGAAAAGGTTGATTTTTAAAATTTCAAAATGAAGGGAGAAAAGTGCCATGTCTACATTAGTTCTAGCATGCCCTTTTTAATAATGTATATTTAACATGTGCATGTTAATGTTTGTTTGCTTTTAAAAATAAGTTCTTGAGCTTTCTAAAAGAACTCTAAACTTAGTACTCTGAATTTTCAGGTTTAATGTAAACCATTTGGGTTTTTAAATGTTCTTTGAAAGTCTCTATGCTTAAAAAGTGTTTCTGTTTGGAAAAGACACCTTCCAAGCAACCAATTAAAATACTTGAAAATATAAAGCTTCCATTTATAAAAGGATTAAAAACAGTCTTTTCATACAGAAGTTTGAACTGTGTTTTCATGAAAAATGAAAAAATATATTTAACATTTCTCAGTTTCAAGATAAATCCCTAGTCAGTTCATCCAGGATGTTATTATAAATTAAACTATGTTTTAACTTATACTTTGGTCTCTCAACAAAAATTTATGCAAAAAAATAATTCCTGTGCATTTCAGAACTGTAGCAGGACAAAATACACTAAGGTATAATCTTTACATACATAAATTGGAATATAGGTTGAGCTGTATGTAACAGGGGTCCAAAGTAATAGAATGAGTTAGTTAGAAGTTTATTTTTCTGTAGCTCACCAGTCTGGAAGCAAATGGTGTCATGCTGGTTTAAGGCATCTGCTCCATGAGGTTTACTCAGGGACCCAGACTCCTATGTTATTGTACCATCTCTAAGACGTTCCACTTATTCTCATGGTCCATGATCCACAGTTGAAGCAAGGTAGGAAAAAAGAAGGCAGAGTAGGACATACCTCCTCCACTTTAATGGCACAATCCTGATTTGTATACAACACTACCATTTATAGACCACTGACCCGATCTTAGTCTCAGGGTCTATTTAGGTGCAAGGGAGGCAGGTACTTGGGGAAATTCAAGATGTCTATTATAGAAGAATAAGAGAATGGGTATTGAGGACAGCTAACAAGCAGTTTCCTTCACAGAGTGCCCCTTTTGCCACCCAAATACCAACTGACATGACTTACCTTCCCTTTTCCTGCAGGGATGCTGCCAAAGTCCCTTCCAGTTGTATCATCAAGTTCCAAGTCTAGGATCTGTTGGTGATGGGCACTTCTCTCCATTATGTGACTCTCTTTGTTCTGATCAGCTACAGTCTAAGAGAAAGCTCTTTTCCCACCAACAGTGGTAGATTTGGGAAAAAGAGGAAATACACTACAGTCACTGTTTCCAGAGTAATAACCAAGTCCTTCCAGTCAGGGATAGTGAAGACCCCTGTCCTGGTGATGAAGCATGTCCCTGATTTAGCTCTGAGGGACACTACCTACTGTCCATGACTCTTAGTGGTAGAAGGTTATTCCTTGCCCATCAATCCAGTGATCACATCCAAAGGCATTGAAGAGTAAACGTTTCTTGGGGACCACACAGCTTGTTTGTACAATTTGCTAACTGTTGGAGCATGTTTACAAATCCAGAAGTTGCTTAGGGAGACCAATGCATATGAAAATATAATTTCATATTCATACTTCCAATTCCAGTCATCTCTTCATCTCCTTGTCCCATTTTATTTTTGTGCCTCCTTTATCTCAGTGGAAGAGCCTGTTTCTCCCACTTTCTGATTTCTCAATTACTTTGACTCATAGAAATACCAATAAAGACATATCGCCAAAGAAAGGACATTATAAAGAAAAGGTTGATTTCCTTAATGTTTAAAGTGTACTTCTACACAGAGAGAAATCAGCAAAAGACAAGAACAAAAATTTGCCCCCAAAATTATAAATGGCCAGTGAATAGGTGAGCTAATCAAATCTATGTCATTGTACTATTCTGAGAAGAAAATAATATGTGTGATTATCATAACAGTTGGCCACACAGTAAGTCCTAAATAAATGCTGTGATAATGATCATGACGATTATTCTGGGGAGTAACCTAAAAACAAAGCAATGGTATACCATTTCTCACATTTTGAATTAGACAATTTTTTAAAAATAATTTTTAATATAATGGTAACACATAATGTTGGTGACAGTATTAAGAAAGCAACTATTTTCATATACTTCCTGTGGAATATAAATTACTATTATTTTTTGGAAGGCAACTTAAAAATATGGATCAAAAACTTTAAAGTTTTGTAAACTCTTACTCAGCAATTGCATTTTAAGGCAATTTCCTTAAGGGTGTAATCAAGTAAATGTGACAAGATTTATGTACAAGAATGCTTGCCAGACAAGAAACAGGGGGGAAAAAAAGACCCAGAAAGAAACTAAATATCTATCTATAAAGAATTGGCTAAATGAATTATGATGCATACAGCCTGTTTTAATTTTCTTTAGACCCCCTGAATTGTTCAACTGTTTTAAGCTCTTTTTACCACCAGATATTTATAAAGAAAAATAATTCTAATTATTGGATATAAGAGCAAAATGAGAGCTATAACTATTTTCCAGTGCCATGTCCCACACCACCCCCAAACCCTTTCCCCCTTGTCCTGGTAAAAGACTTTCACTGGTTCAGATAGATTTCCCTTCAGAACTGTGTTTTACTCCTCCTGATTCATGGATCATCTATGTAAGTCCACAAGATTTCCAACTTAGAATGATGTAGAATGGAAAGGTTGGGCAGGATTTCATTCAGGCAAAATAGAGGTAATACTGACTGCAGCAGCCTCAGTATGTCCAGAGCTTAGAGCATTTATAGTGTCTCTCCACCAGAATAGATAGCTTTTTATCACTGTTCAAGGCTATTACATCAGAAGAGACAGAGATAGTATCCCTCTTTGGTCTATATTTCACTTTAAGGCTCAGGAAGAGAAGAGCGGGTCAAACTAACATTGGCAAAACTGTTTTATCTAACATAAGGAGACAAGTCTAATAAATTAGAATATTCTTCTGCGTGGGTCCTGTTGACCTTCACAAAATTATCTTTTAATTTATGAGAATTCCCATTCTCTTAGGTCCTGGTTGCTGTATTTTTACAAGAGGAAAACCATCTGTAGAAGAAAGTTCCTCTTTGATAACCATTTTGGGATCCACTTTGTATTCTTGAGATGATTGTGTGTTAGGGGTTTTTCCCCCTTTTTTGTCATTGGGTCATGATCAGAGCTATCCAACTCACCCAAAATCTTTGAATATCAGAAAGATGGGAGTGAGATCTGGGTCTCCTTCTCTTGATGCTCTGGGAATTCTCAGGTAAAGCATGTCAGCTTCTGCCTGGACAAGTGCCTTACTACGTAATTATTTTTTTCTGATTCTAAAAATAATGCTTTCTCTTAATAAAGAATGTATGCAATAAAGGAAGATCCAGAGGGAAAAAGTATTTACATTATTATTACTTCCAACACACAGAGAAAAACATCGTTAATATTTCGATGAATTTCCTTATTATCTTTTTATGCTTATATCTATACATTGTTGAATATATAAGGATTATATTCTATGTACACTTAACATTTGCACTAAATTAACTTTATAATAATATTTAATATATACTCACTTAATATTATATCTGAAGTTTCTTAAATTATTTGTCTTCTGGGAGGCCTGGGTCGCTCAGTCAGTTAAGCATCTGCCTTTGGCTCAGGTCATGATCCCAGGATTCTGGGATCAAGCCCCATGTTGGGCTCTCTGCTCAGTGGGGAGCCTGCTTCTTCCTCTATGTGCCACTCCCCCTGCTTGTGTCCTCGCTCGCTCTCTCTCTGACAAATAAATAAAATCTTTAAAAAATAGAATATAATAAAATTATTTGTCTTCAAAAGTATAGTTTTAAAGGGCTGCATAACATTCCAGTATAGGAATGTACCATAATTTATTTAACCAAATACCCTTTGCTGGATATTTAAGTGGCTTTCTATTCTCCTTCATTACAAATAAAGCTAACATTCTTGTACATAAATCTTTCTTTTCATCTCTAAATATGTTTTAGGATGTATTCCTTTATAGGGCTTTACTGGACAAGTCTATCTGTAGAACATTTAACATTATCCTTTATAGAAACAGATCAAAGGGGAATGTACTTCTTATCATCCAAGGAAGAAAGATGATGTTTTAGCTTTGACTTTTTTTTTTTTTAATTTGTGGTCTAGAAGTTTGCCCTGGAGTAATCCGCGAGTAGATAGAAATCAATTTTGAAGTGTCTTTTTCAACCCAAGCTTACTCCTTTCAAATCTGAGAACAAAACATTGATACTTTCTTTTTTATTATTTTAAAAGTTTTTATTTGAGTATAGTTGACACACAATGCTACATTAGTTTCAAGTGTACAGCATAGTGATTCTACAACTTTATATATTATGCTGTCCTCACCACAAGTGAAGCTACCATCTGTCACCATACGCTATTATAATATCATTGACTATATTCCTTATGCTGTGCCTTTTATTCCCATGACTTATTCATTTCATAACTGAAAACCTGTATCTCTTACTCCCCTTCACCCATTTGCCCCCTTCCACCTCTCTCCCCTCTGACAAACATCAGTTTGTTGTCTGTATTTATAGGTCTGATTCTGCTTTTTCTTTGTTTACTCATTTGTATTTCTTTAGATTCCACATATAAGTGAAATCATATGGTATTTGTCTTTCTCATTCTGACTTATTTCACTTAGCATAATACCCTCTAGATCTATCCATGGTTTCAGAAATGGCACAATCCCATCTTTTTTTGGCTATGTAATATTCCATTGTGTGTATGTATATGTGTGTATAATATATATATGTAATATATATATATATTACATCATCCTTATCCATTTGTTTATCAGTGGACACTTAGGTTGCTTCCATATCTTGGATATTGTAAATAATGCTGCAGTAAACATAAGGGTACATATGTCTTTTCAAGTTAACATTTTTGTTTTCTTTGGGTTAATGTCCAGTAGTGAATTTTTAAAAAATTTTTTGAGGAATCTCTATGCTGTTTTCCACAGTGGCTGCACCAAACTGCATTCCCACCAACAGTGCATGAGGGTTGCTTTTTCTCCACATTCTTGCCGACACTTGTTATTTCTTGTCTTTTTGATTTTAACCATTCTGACAGGTGTCAGGTGACATCTCATTGTGGTTTTGATTTGTATTTCCCTGATGCCAAGTGATGTGGAGCATTTCTTCATGTGTCTGTTGGCCATCTGGATGTCTTCTTTGGAGAAATATCTATTCAGGTCCTCTGCCCATATTAAATTGGATTGTTTGGTGTTTTAGTGTTGAGTTATATAAGTTCTTTACTTTGGATATTAACTCCATATTGGATATATCATTTGCAAATATCTTTTCCCATTAGTAGGTTACCTTTTTGTTTTGTTGATGGTTTCCTTCACTGTGCAAAAGCTTTTTATTTTGATGTAGCCCTAATTGTTTCCCTTGCATTAGGAGACATATCTAGAAAAATGTTACTATGGCCAACATCAGAGAAATTACTGCCTGTGTTCTTTTTTTTTTCTTAAGATTTTATCTATTTATTTGAGAGAGAGAGAGAGAGCATGAGCACAAGCAGGGGAAAGCTAGAGAGAGAGAGAAAGGAAGAAGCAGACCCTCTGCTAAGCAGGGAGCCTGATGCGGGGCTTGATCTCAGGCCCCTGGGATCATGACCTGTGCTGAAGGCAGATGCTTAACTGACTAAACCACCCAGGTGCCCTATTGCCTGTGTTCTCTTCTAGGATTTTTATGGTTTCGGGTCTCACATTTAGGTCTTTAATCCATTTTGAGTTTATTTTTGTGTATGGTTTAAGAAAGTGATCCAGTTTCATTTTTTTTAAAAGTTGCTGTCCAATTTTCCTAGCACCATTTATTGAAGAGACTATGTTTTCCCCATTGTATATTCTTGCCTCCTTTGTTGTAGATTAATTGACCATATAAGCATGGGTTCATTTCTGGACTTCCTATTCTATTCCATTACCTATGTGTCTCTTTTTGTGCTAGTACCATACTATTTTGATTACTGCAGCTTTGTAGTATATCTTGAAATCTGGAATTGTGATACCTCCAGTTTTGTTTTTCTTTCTCAAGATTGTTTTGGTTATTTGTGGTCTTTTGTGGTTCCATAGAAATTTTAGTATTATTTGTTCTAGTTTTTTGAAAAAATGCTGTTAGTATTTTGATAGGGATTGCATTATATCTATAGTTGTTTTGGATAGTATGGACATTTTAACAGTATTTGTTCTTCCAATCCATAAGCATGGAATATCTTTCCACTTCTTTGTGTTGTCTTCAATTTCTTTCACTGATGTTTCATAGTTTTACAGTTTATTCCTAGGCATTTTATTCCTTTTGGTGCAATTGTGAATGGAGTTGTTTTCTTAATTTCTCTTTCTGCTACTTTGTTATTAGTGTATAGAAATTTCTGGGTATTAATTTTGTGTCCTGCAACTTTACCAAATTCATTTATTCTAGTAGTTTTTGGTGGAGTCTTTAAGATGTTCTATGTATAGTATCATGACATCTGCAAATAATGATTCTTTCACTAAGACAAAGGCCTTTCAAAGAGCGGTAATTCATGGAATGGTAATCTACAGGGCAAATAAATTGGATTCTGGCATAAACCCAATACTGGACTTAACCATAAAGAATGCTTCAGGTTCTCTATCACTGTTAGCTGATTTCAAGTAAAACACTGCAGTAACCTCCTTAGAGATGGCATTCAAGCATGACCATTGCCAATGTACAGTTTGGATGTGATATGGGAGTTTAATAAAGACTTCCATGTTGATTTTCAATGCATAACAGGGGAAGGTGTCCCCACCTGGGAACTGATTTCCCAACCACCGCTGCTGTCATTCAGGCCCACCCAGCTTATACTCCTTGGTGATACACATTGCTAACTTTGGCTCGTCTCTATGTGCTTAAGAAGTACTAACTCCCTTTTTGATAATGCGTTTCATAATGCTTTAACTACATAGGTTTTTTAGTACAGTGCTCTCTACAAACTGTTTTCAGGTACATTTTTAAACAGTGAAAATTCCCCACCCACCACCCCGAAAACCTTGCATGGAACTCCAGTATATGAGACAAACCAAAGCTGCTCTGATTGAAACCAGGCAGGGTTTCTTTCCTAAAACTTTATTCATCCCTACTCCCAAGCCAAGTGGCCCCCAAATAATTTCAGAGAATCTGTAAGTTTGAAAACCAGAGGCAAAAAACCAACCAACCGGGTGCCTAGGTGGCTCAGTTGGTTGAATGACTGCCTTCAGCTCGTCCCAGGATCGAGTCCCACATCAGGCTCCCTGCTCAGTGGGGAGTCTGCTTCTCCCTCTGACCCTCCCCCCATTTCATGTGCTCTCTTTCTCTCATTCTCTTTCAAATAAATAAATAAAATCTTTAAAAAAAAAAAAAAAAAAACAACCACCAACCAACCACAGACTTATCCCAAACACAAACTTAGTTCACTGAGAAAGGAAATGGTAGTAATCATCAAGGTACCCAAAAGCATACCTGAAGCACTCTCAAGCAATTTAACTTTTTTTTTTTAAAAAAGATCTTAAAACTTCAATTGTTCCATTTACATAACTGAAACTAACAAGCCTATTAGCATATTTACTTTTCAGATGCT
The DNA here is from genome assembly GCF_003265705.2 of Callorhinus ursinus. NCBI lineage: Eukaryota > Metazoa > Chordata > Mammalia > Carnivora > Otariidae > Callorhinus > Callorhinus ursinus. The sequence goes on from NW_027397070.1 coordinate 33,148,278, forward strand.
TGCAGCCAGTTCAGCACAGACTTCATTTTCCTGAGCAATTCTAAGGGCTAATTAACAGGTCTTACATGTTCTAAGTGCTAGATAATAGTGCTATCCCATTGGCAGGAGGAAGACAGACTACAGTAGCTTTATTTGGAGCACAAAGGAATACTAAAACATCTAGAATTTAGACAGTGGTAAATTGTGAAAGTCAATGCAATGTTTACCCAATGCCCAGTAACTTATGGGGTCACCCGACTTCTCCCATACTTCTGGAAAGAAATGATCATGTAGCAGGGTCTTCTAGGCCTAAAATTGTTCCTATTCAATAATGTTATCCTAATCATGCAGAGACTTTTAGTCATCTTATTATGGTACATTATGGTCTTGTTTTTATTGACATTTATTAACAAAGCATATTGCCTGTAACTATTGACATGGCATATATAGGTGTAAGTCAATTCAGTTATACTTTAGAACTGAGGGCCAAACCACAAGATATGGAAGCACAGCCCAATATACAACGAACCAGATTATCTCACACAATCTGTAATGCTCTGGGATTTTCGTTGGGTACTAGGATAGAAAGAGTCACTCTTTAGTTTGCATGTTCTTTTTATTATATCAGAGGATTTTTGAAATCATCATCTCCCAATTCTTAGAAATCCTTAACATGTATATAAGAACTGAAGAACATAGAAACCCTCGAGTCCATGCAATTCAAACCTATGCCCTCTTCAAACATGTAGTTGTCACAACTGGATGAAGGATGTATTAACAGAAAAATTCCAACAGAGCCTGTTAAAGATACAAAGTGTTTTTAATGGCAATGCATACAAAAATATCTGGAGGTGGTTACACAAAGCAGGAGACAATGCAGCATGCTCTCAAAGGCACAGCTTCCCAGATTCCCAAAAGGACTGTCACCAGCACTGGGTGAAGATCACAGGCATGAGAAGTTGCCCTTGTATTTCTCATAGATGACTTTGTATCTTTCTGCTTGCCCCCTGCTCCCATCATACTTTCCTACCCGCTGCCAACTGCTCTGAACACTACCTACTCACCAGGTGCAAATAACATACAAAATAACCCCAGGCCCAGGGTTCTAGCCCACTGGAAGTGTAGTTCTACAGCATAACCACGCAGACAGAATAAAATGGCTCGTAAGATTAAAGCTAAAAAATGGTAACCAGAGAATAAAGAGACAAGTGATCTCCACTCTGACTTGTTTTGAAGATACTGAAACTTCTCACTGGATATGTTTCTTAAGTCAGTCCTTGGCCAACTGGTTGGAATGCTTATCATTTTATTTATTTATTTTTAAGATTTTATTTATTTATTTGACAGAGAGAGAGAGAGAGCACAAGTAGACAGAGCTGCAGTCAGAGGGAGAGGGAGAAGCAGACACCCCGCTGAGCAGGGAGCCCAATGTGGGGCTCAATCCCAGGACCCTGGGATCATGACCTGAGCCGAAGGCAGATGCTTAACGACTGAGCCACCCAGGTGGCCCATCATCATTTTATTTATTTAATTTTAGCATGTCTTTTAGCCCTGTCCACGCTACCTAATGAACAATACTACTGGGTTCACATAGTCTATTCTGTGCTTGTTTTGGAATCTGTCCATATAAGCAAACTTCATACAAAGAGGCTGCATATAAATGGTAGAAGGAGGAAGAATAATTTGATGGTTTATAAATGATTGATGATTGACCAGCTACTTAAAGATACAATTTGAAATTAGGAAAAAAAAATTACACATTTTCTCTAATTGGTCACAAATACTAATTTGAAGGACAGATTAAAAATGAAATATAATTTCTTAATTATATGGACTATCATATGACTCAGCATTAATAACCAGGTAAGAATTCAACCTGGTACACAAAGGTACAATAGGAGGTTGGAAGCCTTTAGTTAGAAAGTGGTACCAGGTAGGGATAAACCTCAAATGACAAAACAGATTTCCAGAACACTATGTAATACATAAGTATTTGAGTATTTGATTGTTCACCCAGTTGGTGATTTTATTAGCCAAGTCCTTTGCTGCTGTGAACATGCATTGGGACAGCATATAGAAATAAATAGTATATAGTGTGTTTTAGGGACAGAAAGGTGTGTTCCTAAACAGACTTTTTGGAATTCACCTTATTTGTGGGATGTTTGTAATCCCAACATGGCTGAAATCTGTTTCATAGTAATAGGTAATTATAGTGATGCAAAATTTTCCCTCTTGACTCCTCTTTCCCCCACCAAGCAACTGAAGTCTGTCTGTTTTGTATTTTAGATCTCCAAATACTACTCACAAAACTGGATTTATCCCTGTGACTCATCATTTTTAATTAATATCATCTGTTCTTATTCTAATTTTTGTTATTGTCTAGTTCAATTTTTAGAAATTAGTTTTCAGTCACTCACATAGTAAACTTAAAAATGGCTTTTGGCTGAAACAGGAGCAGCATCTGTGGGCAATCTACAAAGATTATGAAATCATCATGCCACCCAGCAGGTAGAGTGACAGGATCTCCTAGGAAAACCGAGCATGATTATGCCAGAACAGGAATGGCACATTCCAGAAAGGCTGGCATTTGCTGAGCTCCCCTGCATCCACTGTCAGCCCTGTCATGCATCCTACTTAAAGGGCAACCCAGAACACCCTCCCTTCATTTTGTCCCCTAATCTACATATAGCCAAAGGAAGCCCAAGGACCCCAAAATGTGGCCATAAAACATCATGTATTAAATAAAATTGTAGTGGAACTGACATGACACGGTTGTCCTTCTCGTTCTCCTAGGGCCCTTTCATCTGATGTGTGACTACACTGAAGGATGCAGTTTGTCCACAGGTCAGCTTTCCTAGGGATGATAAAATCTCATTTTTGGCACATATCCTCAAACAATTGACTTTTTTTTTTTTAATGGGAAGTCAATCCCAGCTTAATCTTCTGAGTAGGAAACTTCCTATAACATAAAATGCAGGCACAAAGGAAAAAAGAGTCTCTTTATACATTAGTTTCCCTTCCTTTTTTTTTTTAAACAAAATACTACATGCCAACTTGCAAGAGAAACTTTGAAAGCTCTAATTTTCCTCTTTGAAGTCTCAAAGGGTGGCATTGGCAAGGATAGATCCTATTTCACATATATAGCCAGCCAGATTTCTTCTCAATTGCTAGTAACATCTGGTATCCCTCTAGGGTCTATTTGAGATGCATAATTATTTCTTTACCATGTTAATGATTACAAATATCTCTTTCCCACTACCCTGCTTCTTCCAGACTTTTCTTTCTTTACTGTTGACACACCATTGTAAGAAAAATAAATAAGACAATTCCTAATTCCATGGTTGAGGTCTCTGCCTCACAAAATGGTAATCATCAACAGGAAGAATGGTTCATAAGTAATGGTCTGAACCAAGTGATTCTAATACCAAATGTAAGATAATTGCTTTTCTTAGAAACCATCAATCTATTTTTCTATCTTCACTACTCCCTGTGGATCCAAAATCCCTCTCTCCAGGGATACATTTGGCCTCCAGTATTGTGGGGGAAAATTTTTTTTTACCATGCCAGTAATTTGGAAAAAGACCACCCAATCTTAATTTGCCTTACTTCCATGTTTTATCTTTCTATTGGCAGGGAAGCCAGATTCTCAAACCAACACCTCACTTAGGCCTGGGAAGATATTTAGCCATAATGGATCTGCCAACCCCTGACTCCTGAGTATGAAACAGTTCCTTTAACCAACGGGAGACATTCAAGCTGGAGCAGGAAGGACACTTCTTGTACATGAAGGGTCATCTGCCCTATAAACACCTCAGAAATCACCAATAGCCTTTTTACTGAGCTATAGGAGGATTCTACAACTCTAGGATCCTTCAACTCAGTCAGTATTTACATGCTATGTCTTTAGCAATAATAATGATAAAATACAAATTCTAGAATGGAAGAACTCTGAGATCTCACTGTACCTGAGACTGGGGGTTTATAGACTCCTGCCTGACATCTGTGGACCATCTTTCCTTAATTACCTAGTATGCTTAGATATTCCAGTGTATTCTGGGGAGATTGCAATGCACCATTTCTCCTCAAAGAGTGGTCCAAGGGCTATACCTACCTGAGTGTTGTACGACATTTCCCTTCTCATGACATATAATTAGATTCAGACAAGAGTCTGACACACATTGAAGAGCCGGAGCTATAATTCTGTCTCTTCCCACCCAGAATCTGAGTGTCCTGAGGGCAGGATTCTTGTCCCTGTGCACATGAGAGCCTTCTCAGTGCCTAGAACAGAGACTGGCACACTCAGCAGGAGTTCAATAAATATCTGTTGAATGAATGAGAGAAAATTTCAGAACAACAAATCATCAAAAGTCTCTGTGTGGGGCAATCAGTAAGTGTAGAGGAGTCCAAGGGATGAGCAGAATAAGTGGACCAGAGTTGCTGGAACAAACTTAACAGAGAAGATAGGACTTGAACTGGCCATGAAGGCAGAGCAAGATTCCAGTAAGCGGAAGGCTCTCCACAGAATGGGAGTGGGGTGGGGGGATAAGAGCCAGGGCGAGGAGTAAAAGGGGACCTGCAGGGAGATCCCTCTCTCTTTACCTTCTCCAAAGCCTGTCATGATGGTGGAAGGTGTTTTGGTCCACCATCTGGGGTCTGCCTCCCTCAATGTCCCTTGCAGCCACCTTCATTTGTGGCCACTTTCTTATGGCACTTCTTGGAAGTCAGTTACCAGTCCCCTTGCAACTCCTTCTCATAGATGAGCAGAAAGAAATCGGCAGGAGCCCCAGCCCTTCATCCCTTTCTAATCCCCAGTAATCTCTCCTGTATGTCTTCCCCTTGCTCTCTCCAGAACCTTCTCTCTCTCCTCCCTTTCTCTGGACACCAGGCATCATCTTATCAATGGGTTTGAGCTAAAAAGCTTCTTGGTGTTTGTGCTTTCCCTACTACAAAGATTCTTGAGGTGGACTTCCAGTATGTCCAGGTAATCTTAGCAAATTGGGGAGAAGGGAAAATTCAGGGAGAAAAAAAATGTAAATATTTCTGTAAATTATACTTCCACAATTTCTGCCAGTGGCTATAGACCTCTTTCTGCTTTCCTAAAGCACTTTAGCTATAACTAAATAAATGTAAAACCTGTCAAAAAGAGTTGGAAAGCAACCCAAAATGCTGGGTTCAAACCTGATTTGTGTCCTCTGGGGAATTTAGACTCCAACAGAAAATGCTACAGCACAATCAGGATCTTGCTTGTCCGTGACCTTATTAATTAAATACAACAACAGGGGCTGGTCTGAGAGTAGGACTACATGTGACTAAGATAATTAAATTGAGGAAAATACAAACTGAACTGAAGCAAAGAGATTTGATTTCCTGCATGAGTCACCCAAAGAGAGTGAGGATTTAAAAATTTACCAATTTTTAAGTTTTTTAAAAAAATCAATGAAATGAAACAAAAATAGGTGAGCTAATTTTGACGGAAAATAAAGTCAATTCTTCTTTAGGAAAGGAACATCTGAAGGTGTGCTAGGAAGGCAGCTTACCCTCTCGAAGCCTCCTGCCTCTCCTTCAACTGTGGGCCTCCTGGCAGGCCCATAACAGCCTCATGTGTAATTGCATTAAATTTGAGGACACTTAGGGGTGGTATTAATAGCATGTCTTTGGGTGCCTGGGTGGCTCAGATGGTTAAGCATCTACCTTCGGCTCAGGTCATGATCCCAGGGTCCTGGGATCGAGTCCCGCATCAGGCTCCCTGCTCCTTGGGAGCCTGCTTCTCCCTCTGCTTCTCTCTCTCTCTCTCCTCCTCTGTCTCTCATGAATAAATAAATAAAAATCTTTAAAAAAAAATAGCATGTCTTTGTATTTTTTTCATGGCTTAAGGAGCAATAACTGATTAACTACTGTAAGCTAGAGCTGCTTTGTCCTAGAGATACCTGAGAGTGGTCTATTTATCTATTAATCTTTCTGTCCATCTGTTGACCAGTGATTTGATTTATCAACCAGTCAACTAACTGGTGTATAAATCTTCCTTCCTTCCTTACTCTTGCCCTCCCTCCCTCCCTTCTTGTCTTCTCTCCTTCCAAACTATAATCTAAACTAAACCTAGAGTTAGGCATTGCCTGGAAGTTGAGCTCTGAATTTTGATCTTACCTTGGGTCCTCACTAATAAGATATCACCAGTGTGTGTGACCTGTAACTTCCATACCTACTGAATGAAGGGATTAGATTAGCTCCTTACCAGTACAGCCACCAGTTAAAGGCAAACCTAGCCTCTGGATCAGAGTGCCTCCGTAGAGATCCCTGACTTACCACTTCCTATTTGTGTGACCTTGGTCAACTTATTTAACCTCACTGTGCCTCAGTTTCCTTATCTGTGAAATTGGGATCATAATTGTACCTATTGGCTATTTAGAAGATGAAATGAGATATAATATATAAAAAACTTAGAACAGAGCATGGTACATATTAAATGCCCAATAAACATTAAAATTATGAAATTTTTACTTAAAATTTTTTTACTATTTCATTTTTTATTTTATTTTAATTCCAGTATAGTTAATATACAGTGGTATATTAGTTTCAGGTGTACAATATAGTGATTTTGCAATTCCACACATTACTCAGGGCTCATCATGATAAGTGTACTCTTAATCCTCTTCACATAGCTCACCCCTCCCCCCAGCCCCCTCCCCTCTGGTAACCATCAGTTTGTTCTCCATAGTTAAGAGTCTTTTTTGGTTTGTCTTTTTTTTCTTTGCTTTGTTTCTTGAATTCCATATATGAGTGAAATCATATGGTATTTGTCTTTCTCTGACTTATTTCATTTAGCATTATACTCTCTAGATCCATCCATGTTGTTGCAAATGACAAGATTTCATTCTTTTTATGACTGAATAATATTCCATTGTATATGTATGCCACTTTTTTTATCCATTCATCATCTATCAATGGACATATGGACTGCTTCTATAATTTGGCTATTGTAAATAATGCTGCAATAAACATAGAGATGCATATATCTTTTCAACTTCCTGTTTTCATATTCTTAGGGTAAATACCCAGCAGTGGAATTACTGGATCATATAGAATTCTAGTTTGTTGAGGGTTTTTATCATGAATGGATGTTGTTCTTGTCAAATGTTCTTTCTGCATCTATTGAAATCATACAGTTTTTATCCTTTCTCTTGTTGATGTGATGTACCACATTGATTGATTTGTGAATATTGAACCCTCCTTGCATCCCAGGAATAAATCCCACTTGATCATGGTGAATGATTTTTTAAATGTATTGTTGGATTCAGTTTGCTACTATCTTGTTGAGGATTTTTGCATCTATGTTCATTGGAGGTATATGCCTGTAGTTCTCTTTTTTGGAATTGTCTTTATTTGGTTTTGGTATCAGGGTAATGCTGATCTCATTGAATGAATTTGGAAGTTTTCTTCCTCTTCTATTTTTTGGAATAGTTTGAGAAGACTAAGTATTAGCTGTTATTTATATGTTTGGTAGAATTTGCCTGTGATGCCATCTGGTCCTGGACTTTTGTTTGTTGGGAGTTTTTTGATTACTGATTCAATTTCATTCCTACTAATCAGTCTGTTCAAAATTTCTATTTCTTCCTGCTTCAGTTTTGGTTGGTTTATGTTTCTAAGAATTTACTCATTTCTTCTAGGTTGTCCATTTGTTGGCATATAATTTTTCATAATATTCTCTTATAATCCTTTGTGTTTCTGTGGTGTTGGTTATTATTTCTCCTCTTTCATATCTGATTTTGTTAATTTGTGTCTTCTCTGCTTGTTTCTATGATGATGAGTCTGGCTAAAGTTTTATCAATTTCATGGATCTTTTCAAAGAACCAGCTCCTGGTTTCATTGATCTGTTCTATTGGGTTTTTTAGTTTCTATACTGTTTATTTTTGCTCTAGTCTTTATTATTTCCTTTCTTCTACTGGTTTTGGGTCTTGTTGTTTTTTTCTAGCTCCTAGGGGTATTAGGTTAAGTTGTTTGAGATTTTTCTTACTTCTTGAGATAGACCTGTATTGCCATAAACTTTCCTCTTGGAACAGCTTTCCCTGCACCCCAAAGATTTTGGATCATTGTGTTTTTATTTTCATTTTTCTCCATGTATTTTTTTATTTCCTTTGTGATTTTGTGGTTGACCCACTCATTGTTTACTATCATGTTATTTAACCTCCATGTATTTGTGGGCTTTCCAGATTTTTTCTTGTAATTAATTTCCAATTTCATAGTGTTGTGGTCAGAAAAGATCGATGGTCTGACTTCAATCCTTTTGAATTTGTTGAGACTTATTTTGTGACCTGATATGTGGTCTAGTCTGGAGAATGTTCCATGTGCACTTGAAAAGGTTATGTATTCTGAATGTTCTTAATATATCTGTTTGATCCATCTGGTCCAGTATGTCATTCAAAACCACTATTTTCGATGATCTGTTGATTTTCTGTTTGGGTGATCTGTCTATTGATGTAAGTAAGGTGTTAAAGTCCCCTACTATTATTGTCTTACTATCAACTACTTCACTTATGTTTGTTATTATCTGCTTTATGTATTTGAGTGCTCCTATGTTGAATGCATAAATATTTACAATGTTATATCTTCTTGTTGGATTTTTCGCTTTATGATTTTATAGTATCCTTCTTTTTCTCTTATTACAGTGTTTGTTTTAAAGTCTATTTTGTCTGATATAGGTATTACTACCCCAGCTTTCTTTTCACTTCCATTTGCATGATAATTGCTTTTCCATCCTTCACTTTCAATCTGCATGTGTCTTTAGGTCTGAAGTGAGTTTCTTGTAAGCAGCATATAGATAGGTCTTACATTTTTATCCATTCTGTCACCCTGTGTCTTTTGATTGGAACATTTAGTCCATTTATATTCAAAGTAATATTTGATAGGTATGTTCTTATTGCCATTTTGTTACTTGTTTTATGGTTGTTTTGTAGTTCTTCTCTGTTCCTTTTTACTCTTGCTCTGTTCTCTCATGGTTTGCTGGCTTTCTTTAGTGATACACTTGGATTCCTTTCTCTTTAGTTTTGCATATTTATTACTGGGTTTTGATTTGTGGTTACAATTAGGTTTGAATATAACATCTCCTGCATATAGCCATCTATATTAAGTTGATGGTCACTTAAGTTTGAACCTATTCTTTACTCTTCTTCCCTCCACAGTTTAGGTATATAGTGTCATCCTTTTTTAAAAAAAGTTTTTAAGATTTTGTTTATTTATTTATTTAAGAAAGATAGAGAGAGTGGAGAAAGTAGCACAGGGAGACGGGCAAGCAGACTCCACGCCGAGCACAGAGCCTGATGAGGGGCTCCATCCCATAACCCTGAGATCACAACCTGAGTCTAAAGGAAGAGTTGGACACTCAACCAAATGAGCCACCCAGGCGCCCCTTTACATCCTTTTATTTTATGAATCCCTTGACTGGTTTTTATAGATATACTTAGTTTTACTGCTTCTGTGCTTCCTAATTTTCTTACTCCCACTTATGATCCTTCCTTTCCACTCAAAGAGTCCCCTTTAACAATTCTTGTAGGGAGGATTTAATGGTCATGAATTCCTTTAACTTTTGTTTATCTGGGAAACTCTTTATCTTTCCTTCTATTCTGAATAGTAGCCTTGCTGAATAGAGTATTCTTGGCTGCAGGTCTTTTTTCTTTCAGTACTTGGAGTGTATCATGCCACTCTCCTCTGGCCTGCAAAGTTTCTGCTGAAAAATCAGCTGATAGTCTTATGGGATTTCCCTTTTATGTAACTGTTTTCTTTTCTCTTTTCTTTTCTCTTTTGAAAAGAAAGAGACTTTTCTCTTGCTTTTAAAATTCTCTCTTTACCACTGTCTTTTGCCATTTTAATTACTATGTGTCTTGGTGTGGACTTCCTTGGGTTGATTTTGTTGGGGGCTCTCTGTGCCTCCCAGATCTGGATTTCTGTTTCCTTCCCCAGATTCAGGAAGTTTTCAGCTATTATTCCTTCAAATAAATTTTCTGTCTCCTTCTTTCCCTTTTGGATTCTGGGATCCCTATAATGCAAATATTATTACACTTGATGGTGTTACTGAGTTCTCTAAGTCTATTTTCATTTATTATTTTTTCTCTCTCCTGTTCAGCTCAATTGCTTCCCATTCCTCTGTCCTTCAGGTCACTGATCCATTCTTCTGCTTCCTTTAGTCTACTATGTTTTCCATCTAGTGTATTTTTAATTTCAGTTATTGAGTCCTGCATCTCTGATTGGTTCTTTTTTGTGTTTTCTGTCTCTTTGTTAAAGGTCTTCCTGAGGTTCTCCACTTTTCTCCAGTCCAATGAGTCCAATGTATGACCATTACTTTAAATATTCTATCAGGCATGTTACTCATCTCCATTTCATTTAGGTCTCTTGCTGTGATGTTGTTCTGTTCTTTCATTTAGGACATATTCCTCTGTCTCCTCATTTTGTCTAACTCTCTACATCTGTTTCTGTGTATTAGGACAGTCAGCTATGTCTCCTGCTCTTGAAAGCAGTGGCCTTATGAAGAAGAGGTCCTGTAGTGCCCTGCAGTACAATGTCCCCTGTGCACCAGAACCTTGCACTTCAGAGGTGTCTCCTAGCGTGTTGTATGTGTCCTACTGTTGTGGCTGAATGGCTTTTGCCTTCAGTCCAATTGTCTACAATAACTCTCTTTGCCTGTTGTTGGCAGGGTTTGTTCCCTCTGTTGTTTGTGGGCCACTCTGGAGCCACCTTGGGCTTGAGTTGAGTCAGATCAGGTGTTTCCAAAGATGCAATAGCATCAGACTTTAGGACACTTTCCCTGTGTTGTCCCCTGAGAAGCTTTCATTGATGACCAGAGTCTGCAATCAGACCAGATGCCTGTCCCCCAGCCCACTGTTGGCACTGTGGTTGGACTGGTGCATGTGGTTATCTTCCTCTCTCCCCAGGGTAGGAGTCACTTTGGAGTGGTGCTGGCCCCAGCCAGGGCTGCTTGCACACCCCCACACTTGTGGTACTGCTTTGGATGGGCTTTGGCCAAAGGCACATTGGATGGGTCAGGACTGCAAAAGAACAAGGTGGTGGACTTGTGGTGCTAGCAAGATTGGCAGGGTCTGCTGTGGAAGAAGACCTGCAACCAAGGCCTGCCTGGAGGGGGTTTGTCCACAGGAGAAGGTGAGGTTGGGCATGCTGTTAGCAAGCTCGGTGGAGAGTTTTAGTGCTAGACTAGTTCCCACAGGTGTCCCTGTATCTAGGCTGGAGGGCCTAGAGGGAGGGAAATGGCACCTGCCAGCTCCTCTGTTCCCAGAGAAGTCTCCCAGTGATCTTGCCCCTCTAGCACATGCTCTGAGATTAGTAAACAAATCTCTCTCCCATATACCCCAGATGTTTTTCAAACTGCTGCTTCTCTGCTCTATTTCTGCAGGGCTCTTTGTTGTGCTGTCTCTTTAAGGATAGAGACTCAGTTTCCTCTCACCCTCCCAGCTCTCACAGAACCAAGCCCACTGATTTTTAAAGTTCCAAGTGTTAAGCTTTGATGATTGTAAAAAACTTGTAAAATTCAGCCCCTCTGGTTTCCAAAGCCAAGTGTTATGGGGATTTGTCTTCCCCCACATGCATTCTTCATTTGGGTTCCCTGATGTGAGAATCTGTTTCTCTCTACTCTCTGTATCTACAGTGTCCCTCCCTCCCTCGGGATAGTCCCTCAGGTCTGTTTAGCTCCCAACCACATCTCCCGCCCTTCCCCTCTTTGATGTGGCCTCTTCTGTACGTTTACCTATAGAGAGTCTGTTCTTCCAGTCTTCAGGTCATTTTCTGGATTATTTACATTCATGGATGTATTATCAAACTGCATCTGTGGGGCAAGATGAGCTTATAGTCCTCCTACTCCCCCATCTTTCCCAGAAGTCAAGATGATTAAATTTTTCTAAGTAAAAACAAAGAGATTTGCCTATTTGAGAGATGAGACTAAATAACTCAGAAGATTAAGTGACACATGGAAATTCAACACCACTGGTTTTCTCTCTGCAGCCTGCTGCTGTGTCTCCTGAGACACCCCATTGTCCTAGAAATGAACAAATCGGGCATGTGCTACAACAGTGCTAAGCTGATTAAAAGAAATATCACGTTTGAATTGTACAATAAAAAGATAATTAGCTGAAGTGCTTGAAGAATAGAATATCACGGTTACCTCAGTGTTTGCTAGAGAATGCCAGATCTATATATAATAACTTTACGTAAAAAGCTAGAAAATGCTTTATAAAATCATTAGACTCAGTGAACCCACTTTCCTGCCTCAGTAAGCAGAATGTGGTGAATATAATTAAATTATTTTGTAATTATATGAAAGTAACTTTCTATAGAAATACATAAATTATATATATATAACATGTAATTATGTTAAGTTCCTTTTAAAATAACAATAATTCTAAAACTTACACTACCTCCAGGTCAGGTTTAAATGCACTAAGGGGACTAGTCTGGACCTTCCACTGTATCCCAGCAGAGCCCAGAATAGAGGAGTGTTGATGAGCAAGGGGATTCATGCCTCCCAACTCCAGCACACAGAAATTATGTTTCACGGCCATCACTAATGTGCACCAAGCAATTTTTCATTCACCTTGTAAATGCTTTTTTAAAGCTCCAATCCATGTATCTGTGGTTCTTTTCCAGTTTTTTTAAAACTACGGGCAAATTATCCATTTAAGTGAAAGTTCTAATCACTTGAGTTTCAGTTAACTGGGGTTTTCCAGTTTTCCAGGCCTCTGTTTTCTCCATATGTTACTGGTCAATCTATTTCAGCTGCTAACTCAGGAAATGAAGGGGTGAGCCCTGGCACAGCTGTGGCCAACTGCTGTGTCCTGGGAAATCCCAAAGGGGCTGGACAAATTGGAAGCACAGCTCCTGGCTGGTTTGCTAACACTGTTGCCCAACAAACTCGGATAAACTTGTCGCAAGAGAGGCCAATGAGTCAAGAGACAAGGATTTGAAAAAGAGAAAGGGAGAGATTTATTTTGGATGCCAGCAGCCCAAGCAGGTGGCAGGCTCAAGCCTTGACAAGTGACCTCTCTACCAGTAAGATGGACACCTAGAGATTTATAGGGAGAGAGAGGTTTGGGTGGTACGTGCAAGAAAGCAAGCAGAAAGTGTGTGATCACAAGTGGGAGTTGGTATGTGTTCAGCGGTGATTATGGGCAGAGAAGGGGCCCTGTGCGATGTGGTCTTCTAGGCATTCCATTGCTAGCAGGGCTCTTATGGCCTGGTGATTGGAACCTTCTGGTCATTGCAAAATGTCTTCATCAGTGCCTCAAGGGAGTATAATAAGAAATAAGGACAATGGGTTTCAGTTACAGCATGAGTTAAGTGGTCTTGCCTATTTCTGGTTTTAACTCCTGAGGACTACAGTTGAGCAAGGGAGCTCACTGACACATATGGCAGCACCTTGTAGACCAAGATCAAATGTCAGCTTCCCTAAATTGTGCTCAGAAAGGAGTACTAGGAGAGGAACATGCATTGATTTTAGTAAAGAATTATTCATACTTTGGTTCTGAAGTCAGTCAATCACCATCTGTTGACATATTTGCCACTTGGTATTCTAGGGAGCTTCTATTCTATATTAAGCCTGAAACTGGGATCATTGTTATTTCTATTTAACTTGCTCTCATGGTTGTTGCTCTGTGTGTATGTGTGTATATGTGTGTGTGTTTACACCTATGTTTATATGTGTGTATGTATGCCTATGTGTGTGTCCAGTCTGAGCCTCTGACCCGTACTGAGCTCAACAATGGAGTAGAGGTGGAGGCTGCTGCTGGAAGGCCAAAGAGAGTTGCCACCTGTCCATCGCTGACATGGGTGGGGGAGCAAAGGGAGCAAAGTTAATCTTATACAGAAGTTGAGATCACTGATGTCCTCCTCTCTCCTCAAACAGCACCACTTCCCTTCACTGGCTGGTCCTCCCCCTCCTGGTTTCCCTATGGTGCTTTCTCCCTCAGGGCTGCCATTTGGAAACCTTGCTTCCCCAGTCCCCTTAGCCACTCCCATGCCCCCACCATTCAAAATGCCTGTTGTCCTGCCCCTTAGAGGAGCTTGTTCTCAGCTAGTTATCTTGTGGGATGAGATTTGCTAAGGCTCATACTTAGGTTTTAGAGATTATTAACAACTTAATATGTAATTTCTCCTATGTAAGAAATTCATATTTAAACTAACAGTTCTCAAACAGTGTTTTACGTCCCTTCAGTTCCCCCTGTAATCATCTGATGGTAGACTTTTAGAAACCTCAGTAGGGAAGAAGTTTGAAGGGAAAATAAAACTCTTCTGACATCCTCTGTTGTCACCATGAAAGTGCCTACCTACTTCTACAAGCAAGGCAGGGCCTGGACAGCATCCCCCAATATTCAGAGGTAGCTGCTGCCGTTCTAGGATTTATAGTCCATTTGGCTAATTACTTTCTAGGTTCCCCCTGCTAAAGTCTCAGAACCAGAATACCATGTAAGAGAAGTGGTGGCCAGAGAGTTATGACTGAACCCTCACATTGTATCTTTCTCACTGGCTAGTAGCCAGGATTTTTATCATGTTTATTGCATATGTTAACATCACCAAAGTGGGTCAACAGGAATGAGATCCACACCTCAGGTGACCCAGGTAGAGTTAGGGCAACCAGGGACCCGTTTATTTTAATGTATTTTAAGATGACTCAAGCCCTGTTTACTGTCTGGTTATGTTGCTTAGAAACCTCATAATTCTGACCTGAATCCAAGTTATAAATGGAACGTTTAGAAAACTATGGAAAAGTGTTCTTGGAGCTCTATCGTTATTCAGGAAACTTTTTTTCCATGTTATCTCTGTATGACTCTTATATGTAGGTATAACTTCATAGATAATAACTTAAAACAATCTATTTTGGGGTGTTAGTCCCTGTATCATAAAAGAAGACACATTATTCTATTTCCCAAGTTCCTGCCTCAGATTATAAAAGAGACACTTCCACTAAATTGATGGTGCTGGAAGGAAACTTTTCTCCCCCGCTTCCTCCATTCATTCTCCCTGGGGAGGAATAGTAACCAAAACTAGTGAGCATACCTGGCATCTATCAGGCGGGCGTCACTATGTCAGCAACCACTGCCCATGTGTGTCTTCTTTCTTCCTCTCACCTCTCTCTAGGAAGACGGCCACCCTGCAGCTGCCTATGCCTACCTCTCCTCCACACTGTAAGCCTGCTGGGAAAGGGTCTGTCCTTGCCGGTAAAGACCAAGACTTTGTCCAGATGCTTTGCCAGGACCAGGTAGTAAATGCAATTCAAGGCACAAGACTTAAAGGGATCTCTTGGACTCTGTAGTCTGAGCTACATTTTCCAGTCCAGCTTTACCAGTAATCAAGCTGTTATTTTGGTTTCTTATTCTTACTTCTTTCTCAGTTTTCCCAGAACTTGAGAGAAGAATGTGATTCACTCAAGCCCAACAGATTTGTATAATGAAATCATGGAATAGGAGCATCTTTATACCTGCAAGGAATCTTAAAGATCATGCTAAATAATTCCTGTGTGATTCATGAGCCAACGAAGACCTGGAGGCATTAAGCTACTTGCCCAAAGTTTCTCAGATTTTTTGTGACCAAAATGACAGGAAGACTCAGCTCTCTGGACTTTGGATTCAAGCATCTTGCCATTACTGTTAAGGCAGTGGCCAACCCTGGTCATAGGTACTTTAAATCTTTGTGTCTCTCTCCCAACATCACCTTGGGGGACTTCAACATCCAAAGGTGCCCTTTTAGCAAGCAGGTTTCTCAGTTCTGACTTTCCTCCTCTCCAGTGAACCTTTGCCCCATCTCACTTGAGCCAATCACTATAAGAGTCACACAGAGTATATTTTCAGTAGCTTAAATTTCTCTACCACCAAAATCACTCATTTAAATACCATTATTTTCTTCCTATCCCTGCCCCCCACCTATCCCTCCTGCTTGATAGTGAAATCACCACCACTGCAGCTATTTTTCAGCCACATTGACACGCCCATCAGTTGGCCTCCTCTATTTTCTCTTCCACTGCCCCCCCCACCACCTTGTTCCCACTTTCTCAATATCAAGCTTAGATTCCAGGGCCCTCATTTCAATCACTTTTTTAATTTATTCCCTTAATCCTACCAACCCTCTGTCCTTTCATCAGACCCTAACAAAACAACCTGGGATAAATCTCACTCTTCAACTTCCCCATTCCTGAATTCAGGCGGATGAATACTGCTGAAGAAAATCACACAGTCAGGAAAATCTGCACCTCTATAAATTCGAGGTCTCCATCTTCTCCTGTCATGGTGGCCTTGCCTTAATAAGCCTACTGCATTTCTCTGGCACCTCATTCTCATTTCCTGTACAATGAAAATTTCAAAATCTGTATATGCTCCTTAAACCTCTGAATC
The DNA here is from genome assembly GCF_003265705.2 of Callorhinus ursinus. NCBI lineage: Eukaryota > Metazoa > Chordata > Mammalia > Carnivora > Otariidae > Callorhinus > Callorhinus ursinus. The sequence continues at coordinate 33,164,639 of NW_027397070.1, forward strand.
CTGGGGTGCCTGGGTGACTCAGTAGGTTGAACATCAGACTCTTGATTTCCACTCAGGTCTGATCTCAGGGTCCTGGGATCCGGCCCTGTGTCAGGCTCTGTGCTTGGCGCAGAGTGTGCTTGTCCCTCTCCCTCTGCTCTGCCCCATACTTGCTCTATCTCTCTCTTTTCTCTCTCTCTCTCTCAAATAAATAAAATCTTTAAAACAACAACCCCTGAATCCCTTTCTGTCTCTCAACTGCAGATGCCTCTTTGTTTAGATAAAATGTAAATCACCAGGTGAGAACTCTTCAACTCAAAATGACCAAACTCATTCTCTTCTCTTTCCATCACAATGGAGGTACATGCTTCCTTCCCAGTGTCAGTCCCTTCACCCATGTTCAGGAGTCCATCTCCCTCACCTCTGATAAACCCTATACAGGTGTTTCTCTCCTGCTGTGCTATAGCACACATAGCATTCTTGAACTCTTAGCATAGCTGTCAGACGAAATTATCTTTGTTGAGTCGTAGCAGTAAGGGTCATGATGAAATCTGTCAGACAAAATATCAAGGGATACAGATCCAGTGACATGGCATATTCTAGTATTTTTCAAGTGTGTCATCCCACTCATATAAAGCGTCTCTCTATATAATAAATTATTTTGTAGGCACTTAAGTATGCTAGAGCCTCTATCATCTTCAAAACAAGCAGACATATAAACCAGCAGACAGAAATGCTCCCTCCATTGCACATTACACCTCCATTGCCCTATCTTTTCAGAAAAGGTATCGGTACTCTATGCTTCTATTTCTTCACCAGCTTTCATTCCTTAACTTTTGTCTATTCATCTCCCCACCTGCCCCTACTAAACCCACCAGTGAATGTTCCCTTTCTCTTCTCACCTTACCCTTTCAGCAGCATCCATCCCAGCAGACTATCCCTTCCACCTCAAGACAGAAAGATGACATTGTCCTCTCCTTGTTTTCTTCAGAATCCCCAAGCCATGTCTCAGTATGTTTCACGGCTGCTTCTATGGCACTGTGAGCACCTCCTCAATGTCCAAGCTCCGTTACATTCAAAGCTAAACCGGTGTTGCCCAGGTATTCAAGTCGCAGGCTCACAGCCAATGAGCTGTGGAGGACTTGACTTCACTCTCAACATTTGCGTCGGTTGTGTGTGGCTCAGGTTTATCATTAGAATCCCATTCTGAGGCTTATCAAAATGTGGTTCAGTGATGGACACGTGACCCAGTTCTAGCTAACAAAAGGAGAGTTTTCGTAGGGACTTCAGAGGGAAAATCTTCCTCCTTCTCTGAGAAAATAATAGAACCACTCTCCTTTCTCAATGTGAAAAAGAAGCATATAGCCATGCAAATTTTAAGCAGCTATCCTGCAACTACAGAAAAAAGTCAGGCTTGAGAAGGAAGTCAACACCACATAAGGCAGTGCCCAGACATGGGAAGAAATTGAGAAGTTAAAGGCATGATTAAACTGCTGAATCTAACCAATCCTGAGGCCCACGTTCCCACTGGGCTTTCTCATTTCATAACCCGTTATTGCTCAAGTCAGTCTGGATTGGTCTAATTATTTGCAACCAAACTCATTGTTTCTGACTCAATGGCCTTTAATTTGTAGATTTCCTCTAGAGTCTGATTGTTTTTCTCTTCCCCATTTTCATCCATCCCCAGGGCTCCAGTAACCATTTACATGTTGATGGTCAAAATTGTATCTCTAGACCAGACCTCTCCTCTAAAGGCTAGACATATATTTTTAAGTGCTAAGTATCTCCCCATAGGTGGTTCACAGCTAACTTAAACTCATCAAGTCCAGAACTAAACTGATCTCCAACCTCACCACTTCCCCAGGTCCTCATATACAGCCTGTTTCTCCTACAGGGTTCCCCGGCTTAAATAAATGCACGAAGCCTAATCTTTGGAGCCATCTCTACCTTGCTCCTCATATTCAATCAATCACTTCCTGCCAATCTTACCTTCTAAGTACTCTAATTCATCAATTTCCCTCCATCTTTACTGCCTTTGCCTTGGTCCAAACCTCCAACATCTTTGCCTAAAATATGCAATAGCCTCTCCTAACTGATCTCCCTGCTCTACGTGTTCCCTTCTCTAATGCATTATCCACTTTGCAACCTGAAGGAGCTTTAAAAAATGGAAATTTGATCGTGATGTTCTCTGCATAAACTTTTAAAGAGTCCAAAATCATTATAGTTAATATCATCCCTCACATTAATCCTGCCCCAAAACAGTGATAACAATAACAATTATAACAGTTTCATATTTCATCTATCTTGTTTATTTATCAAACTCCTAAATTCTTTACAATATTTCATTTACTCTTCCCAATGACACCACAAAGAAGCTATGACATTGTCATTCATTTACAAGAAGGGAAACTGAGGTTAGAGGGGAGATCAGGTAGCTTTCCCTAAGTTATCCAGCTGGAAATCAGAAAGTTGGGATTTGAGCCCAGGTTTGCTTGATTCCAGAGATTGAGTTCTTAACTGGCCCTTCATATGACTACAGGCCTTATGATTTGATCCTTCCTCACCTCAGGCAACTCTTTCCTAGGTTAATAATCCATCCATACCAGTCTTCTTCCTATTCCTCAAATATGCAGCCCTTCCTTAGCAGTTCTTTCTGTCTGGAACATTCTTTCTCTCCCTGCTTCTGAGACAGGTCAGGTATCAGGACTTGCTGATGTGGTATCTCATAGATATCAAAAACTCAGGTTCTTTATGCCCTTTGCTGTGTAGTCCACAGCCTCTATTTCATCCTTCTGGGCCATGAAATAGCACATCCAGTACTTGGGCATGCTGCAAAAAAGGCTAGCTTGGTTGATTTATTGGATTTCCAATGTCCAATGTCTTACAATGATTTGGGCCATTTGTCCTTGAGATAGTTTGGCACTTAGGGACCAATGGATACAATCTGAATTGCAGGAGCATATGTTTAAGAGACCATACGGTAGAACATTGGAGGACAAAACTGACAAAATATGCTTGCTGCAAAGGCTTGTGTATACACAAGAGCCAGTTCAGTGTTTTGGCAGCAGATGGAATTTGCAGATAGCCTCCATGGACATCCCAAGTGGCTAGAATTATTATCCACACACCCTTCTTATGGAAATTGATCCAAGTACTTGGATAGACACATACCTCAGGCTCTCAAAATTGGAGATATCTGTGATCATCCATAACTTTTTGGAGCAGGCCCTCAATTATCATTCAAACTCAGCATGAAGAATTTTCTTGAAGAATCAGAGAAAGAAGACCTAAATATCACTGTTAAGAAACAGAAAATGGGGGCATCTGGGTGTCTTAGTTGGTTGGGCGACTGCCTCCACCTCAGGTCATGATCCTGGAGTCCCAGGATCAAGTCCCACAATGGGCCCCTCTGCTCACCCTCCCCCCTCTCATGTGCTCTCTCTGTCTCTCTCATGCTCTCTCTCGCAAATAAATAAATAAAATCTTTAAAAAAAAAAATGGGGGCACCTGGGTGGCTCAGTCGGTTAAGTGTCCAACTCTTGATTCCGCTCAGGTCATGATCTCAGGGTCGTGAGATCGAGCCCCACATCAAGCTCTGCACTGAGCGTGGAGTTTGCTTAAGGTTCTCTCTCTCCCTCTCCCTCCGGCCCTGCCCCCTGCTTGCTCTCTCTCTAAAAAAATTAATAAATAAAAATTAAAAATTAAAATCACTTCTGTTGCTTAGTAGTCCTAACTAATCTAGAAAGGAGCAACTCTGTGAACAGGAATTTGTCCTTAGGGACCCACACTCAAAATTGCTTCACTACTTTAAATAGCCATACTCACCAAGCTCAATATGTATTTTAAGTCCAAGAAATAGCCATGCATTTCCAAGATGATATTCCTGTATACATAGTAAATAGAGTATCAGGCCATTTGACACCATGGTTAACAATATAAAAATTTTAGTTGTTTCTAAGGGAACGTCTTATAAGGTCTATTAATAGAAGTTTCTCTACATTTTATCACATAAAAGTAAAGAAATGAACAGAGTATTCTTTTCAATTATTCCTTTTTTTAAAGGCCTAGACCCAAAGACAGATAGGAAAGACCTCACCATGTGCTCCTTCTACTACTGTTTGCATTGCATCATCAGGATAGTCTGTCATCTGTCTATAAAGCAGAAGAAACCTGAGAGGTTTCCTATTAAGAATTCAGAAACACTTGAATATTTTATTAGCTTCATTTGAAATTTGAATATTTGAAATTATATACTGCAATCTATAGTATGTTGCAAAAAAGTGTGTTTAGGGGTGCCTGGGTGGCTCAGTCGGTTGGGCATCTGCCTTTGGCTCGGGTCATAATCCCAGGGTCCTGGGATCGAGTCCTGCATCAGGCTCCTTGCTCTGCAGGAAGCCTGCTTTTCCCTCTCCCACTCCCCCTGCTTGTGTTCCCTCTCTCGCTGTCTCTCTCTCTCTGTCAAATAAATAAATAAAATCTTTAAAAAAATGCTACCATATGTTTAAATAAATATTTTTTTTAAAAGTGTGTTTAAAAATAATATATTTTGGGGCACCTGGGTGGCTCAGTCGTTAAGCGTCTGCCTTCGGCTCAGGTCATGGTCCCAGGGTCCTGGGATCGAGCACCACATCGGGCTCCCTGCTCTTCGGGAAGCCTGCTTCTCCATCTCCCACTCCCCCTGCTTGTGTTTCTTCTCTCTCTCTGAGTCTCTCTCTGTCAAATAAATAAATAAAATCTTTAAAAATAAATAAATACAAATAATATATTTTAAGTAATATTGGTGGAATATACTGAACTAGTGGAACCTGGTCATTTAAAGACTAGTGTTGCTTTGAAGGAAATTTGAGAAATTCTTCAAGTTGGCAATTGAGTTTGTCCCTCACCTACCTGGCAACAAAATTCAAGAGGTACAAGATGAACCCCACATTTGGCAATGACTGTGAGAATTATCACATCCTTGGTGAGGAAATTTAGAAGTAGTATCCGTGGAAAATCTGAGAAAAACAAAGCCTTCTAGCAGGAAAGTTCTTAAACTTTATGCTATCTCTGTTCTGCTGTCTCAGTTTCAAGTCCTGCCATTTTCCATTTAAAGTGAGCATAGCACAGTTACTTTCAGAATTGTCAGCAGAGGGGCGCTTGGGTGGCTCAGTCGTTAAGCGTCTGCCTTTGGCTCAGGTCATGATCCCAGGATCCTGGGATCGAGTCCCGCATCGGGCTCCCTGCTCTATGGAAGGCCTGCTTCTCTCTCTCCCACTCCCCCTGCTTGTGTTCCTGCTCTTGCTGTGTCTCTCTCTGTCAGATAAATAAATAAAATCTTAAAAAAAAAAAAAGAATTGTCAGCAGAGTCAAAGAGTATTGGATTTCAAACCCAATGGGGTTTGAGCAAAGTCTATTTTAAACAGTTAATATTACAAGATATTTCATGCATCAAAATATCCAAATGGCAATCCAGCAGGACAGGTCTAAGATTCACATACATGGAAATTATCAAACTCAAGTCTTGGAAAAAGCTCAAATGTAGGCTCTGACAACCTGGGATCCACCCCCAGCTCTGGAAATTTTCTAGGTTTACCATAGACATAAAGATAATGCATACTGCACAGGGTTGATTTGAAGATCATATGAAATAATGTAAACATTCTGTAAACCATGGAACACCATGCAAAGTATCCTTCTCTATCTCCATTTACTGTTTCTGGATCATATCCTTTCTACCACCTCTAGGTTTTTGTTCTATGAAGAACTCCTGACACACAGAGAAGATCACCATGGGAAGATGGAGGCAGAGATGGAAGTGATATGTTTACAAGCCAAGGAACACCAAGGATTGCTGGCAACCACCAGGAGAGAGACAGGGAACAGATTTTCCTTCAGAGCTTTCCTTCCTTCCTAAGATTCTCCTTAGGAGATACTCCTTAGAAGAAACAAACACTGCTGACACCTTGATTTCAGACTTCTGGCCTCCAAAACTATAAAAGAGTAAATTCCAATTGTTTCAAGCCACTGGATATGTGGTCATTTATTACAGCATCCCTAGAAAACAAATACGGACTTTCATCTGAAAGCTGAACCTTCAAATTTCTTAACACTCAGCCATCCCATTCCTTGGAAAATGGCCAAATAAATTTTTGCACATGAAAACCTTACTCATAAAATGATGCATTTTGTTCACAAAATGCTGCAACTTGTTCCACCATTGAATGGATAATGTGATATGTCACAAAGTGCAATATTTATACAGCAATGAAAATGAATGAACTACAGCTACATGCAACAACATGGAGAAATCTTAGAAATCTAATGAGTGAAAAAATCAGTCCCGGAAGACTATATATGGTACAATTTTATTTTATTTTATTTTATTTAAAGATTTTATTTACTTATTTGGGAGAAAGAGAGATCACAAGCAGGGAGGAAGGGTAGAAGCAGAAGCAGACTCCCCCCTGAGCAGGGAGCCCGACACAGGACTCGATCCCCGGACCCTGGGATCATGACCTGAGCTGAAGGCAGAAACTTAATTGACCGAGCCACCCAGGTGCCCCAGAAATTCCATTTCTTTATGATGGGATCTATACTGTGCCAAGAAAAGCAATTAAAAAGTGGAAAAATTCAATCACTTCATCATTTTGTGTACAGAGTAACTGGTTTGAAGGCTTTTTCTTTCCTTCCTGAACTCACTCTAACAACTGCCTTGCCTGGAGACAAGTTGGCAGAGTAGTGTGAGTTGCCCGCTCTCTGGATGACTAACATCAACGGTTCTGTGGCCCAAGGATAAGTACTTTCCTTTTGCCATCCCAGTTCTGGCCAGCTCCCCTCCATAGCGGCTGCTGGTTGTTCTGACACACGGATGCATACACAGAATAGAGCCATGCTTGTTTCCTTGACATCCCTCAGACTTCCTCTGACTCATTTCTTTGTAGTTCCTGGTTCCTTGCTTGCTCTGATCCTGGGTTATCTATCTATAACAACCTGGATTATCTGCCTATGGCAATTTGTCCTCAGTTAGCCTGGTCACCATCCCTCATTGGTACCCTTCCTCTCAGTTTGCCACTTTGCCTGGTTCAAACCAGGCCAAACCAAACCTAAAATTCTGTCAACACCCATAACCACAACACTGCCCTTGTGCACCTGAGGGCATGTCGGCCAATAATTACGGTACTAAATCACCTTACCCCATCCCAAGCTATGTTCTTCTGTGTCCCCCAGACACACAGTGCTCTGCCAGGGGTCTGTTTCAAGCTGCTCCTATGCTGGAACATAGCCCGTGCTCTCTGCCCAGAGAGCATCTCTCATCCTCACTCAGTTGTCTCTTGACTCCCCTGGAGAGATTTACACTCTTGTTTTCAGTCCTCCTCATTTTATTCTTTATTACAGTGTTGAGATTGTACCGAAATTGTTTGTTTTTTTGTGCTTGTTTGCTCCTGGATGGCAAATTGTGCAGTAGACATTTTGTATACCATGTCCCTTTAACAATGTCGGGCATAGAAGTACAATTTTATTTTTATAGAACAAAATACTAGCAAGATTGAGCAAAATATTAAAGATACATATATCTGTGACTAAGCAGTTTCTTAAAAACTAAATATGTGCTTACCATATAATTCAGCAATTTTACTTTTAGGCAGTTGTCCCAGAGAAATTAAAAGTTAGGTTCACACTAAAACTGTACACAAATGTTCATAGCAGCTTTATTCATAATATACAAAACCCAGAAACAAACCAAATGCCTCCAACAGGTGAATAGTTAAACTGTGGTATATCTATACCATGGGATACTACTTGGCAATTAAAAAAAAAAAACTATTGATAAACATAACAACTTGGATGGATCTGAGATAATTATGTCCTGTGAAAAAAGCCAATCTCAAAATTTTGCATACTATATGATTCCATTAATATAGCATTCTCAGAATGACAAAAACTAGAGATGGAGATGATTACTGGTCACCAATGGTTAGAAAGGAGTAGGAGGAGGAAGGTGACTATGGCTATGAAAGGATGGCCTCAGGATCCTTGTGATGGAACTATTCCATTGCTTGACTGTGGTGGTGGCCACACAAATCTATACATGTGATAAAATTGTGTAGAACTAAACATATACATAGACAAATAAGTGCAGGTAAAACTAATGAAATCTGAATCAAGCTGATGGATTGTATTAGTGTTAAAAAAGTGAATTCCCTCCTCCTATAACTTCAGACTCTCCATTCATTCACTGATTCATATATTCATTTAACAAATATTTGCTGAGTATATTATATATGAGCCACTATGCCATCAAACTAATTCATCGAAGTTGTGAGATATGCTACAATGGAAAAATGTCCAGTTCCTGAGGCATGTACAACAGGGAGACCTCACCTTGTCATCTGGGTCAGTGAAGACTTTCCTAAGAGAGCATTGCTTAAGGTAAAACTTAATGGATGAGTAAGCAGAAGCTAAGTAAATAGCTAGGATCTTAGCATTGGGAGAAGGAAGTGTTTCAGGCAGAGAGAATGTATGTGTTCACTCAAGTTGGGAAGCAACATGGCTTAGAGGAACTGAAGGTTGTTCAACAAGACTGGAGCAAAGAGATTGGGGGAGAGAGGTACAAGATGCAGATGAGTTACTCAGGAGCTTGACAGAGTGTTATAGGCAAGTTCATGGGAGGAGGTGGCTGAGGAGGAGTGAATAAGGTCCCTGGAGATGAGAGTGTCAAGGAAGTTAAGACACCAAGCAGTTGTATGGGCCATCCATATGAACAATGATGATTGTAGGAGTCAGATCAGAGATGAGATAGATATCAAAGTCTTCCGCAAATGGAAAGAAGTTCTAACAGTGGCACCAAGGAGTAGCTGGAGAAATTTTATCTCATACCCCATAATCTCCATTAACCTCCCAAAGTTACTCAAATAGTAGTTGTAGTTGTCATCACCATCATAATAGTAGTAGTAGTAAAATTATTGATATGGGCAAGAGATTGATTGCTGTGTGGTAGCATAGGAAATTAGGTGTCTTAAATGCTAGATCAGACTGATGCCTCGGGGGAGGGACTGAACTTTTTTGATAGAACTCTCCTGTCTTCAGCTTCTCCCTCTATATTGGATTCTTCCAGTTTATAGGTAAGTCCAAATCTTCCTTATTGTAATATCCTCTCTTAATCCTGCATCTATTCCAGGAGCTGCTCACTGTTTACAGCTAAACTTACATGAAGAACTAACGGCAGTGGAATGGTAGTGTCAGAGTTGTCCCTGGGGACAAGAGAAGGACATTGGCTACTAACGTCACCTCTATCCCTGTCTTTCAGCTCCCACTCCCACCCTAGGCTATGGGGGTCCACTGAAAATGATGGGGGATTCTTTGTATTTTAGCCTGGCTTATGAAGAGAGGGAAAAAGTTGAGAAAGACAAAAGCTGCTTCTTGTCATAAAAAGGCAGAGGAGAAACTTTCTGAAAGCATGAAGTTGGGCAGCCTTATCTATCTAGTTTCAAAGGTATAGCCACAGGACAACACTACTGCTTCTCCACGTGACATGAGATAGAGTAATGTAGAGAAAAGATTCAAGCCCAAGCAGATCACTAGGAAATCTGAAGTTGCCTGACAACCAACAGGAACCTCCTGCAAAGGACATTGATAGTTGAGGACCATTTCTCCCATAGCATAGCCTTCAGTGGAGAAAAGCACCTGCCAGAATTTCAGGTTATTCTTGACAGGATCCCAAGTGCATGAGCATTTTCACATTAGAAAAAGAAAAATTCCACAGAGCTGTGCATTGGATACAAGGACCCCAAAGATAATGAAGCATTAAAAGAGAAGAATAGGCAAACAAAATGGCAGTTCCAAAGAGGATGTGGAGTTCTTTATGGCTAACAGTGAAGGAAGAAAGAAAGCAAGCAAACAACTGAAAGCTGAAAAGTTCAGAATCCAGTAAGAGAAAAGAGAAAAGAGGCTAGTTATAGATGGCGACTCTGGAATGAGATCAGAGCTGTGGGGCCCCTCCCACACATCAGACACAACGACAACATTCTTAATATTGGGAAAGAAGTCTACAGAAGACACACAGAAAGACCATCAATGTCCAATCTTCCTTCAAACAGACTTCCCATTTCCAGAACTTTCTCTACCAGAACTCTCTGATGGCATTCCAAAGGAAATTATGAATAATTAGAAAGGAAACCAAAGGAGTGGGGATTCAGATGGCACAGCAAGAAAAGAAAGAAATTCCAAACCTATGTGATGCAGTAGAGCTATCCTTGGATGAATTCCCCCCCACCCCGGGGTGGGGAGCAGTTGCCATGATTACAAGATGGTCACAGTGACTTTCATAACACATAGAAGTAAGTGACTAGAATTAACTGGCAGACTAATCTCCCAGGTGTTCAGTCTCTCCTAATGAGAATTAGAAGTTACCTGGAAAAACACTTTTAAGAAACTATTCAAAAAACAAGTGTTGGCAAGGATGTGGAGAAAAAGGAACACTTGTGCACTGTTAGTGGGAATGCAAACTGGTACAGCCACTGTGGAAAACAGGATGAAGGATCCTCAAAAAATTAAAAATAGAACTACTCTATGATGCAGTAATATTTACTGGGAATACAGTAATACAGTATTTACCCAAAGAATACAAAAACACTAATTTAAAAAGATATATGCAACCCTATGTTTATAGCACCAAATTATGGAAGCAGCCCACGTGTCCATCAATAGATGAATGGATAAAGAAGACGTAGTATTGGGGTGTCTGAGCGGCTCAGTCAGTTAAGCATCCGACTCTTAATATCAGGTCAGGTCTTGATCTCAGGGTCGTGAGTTCAATCCCTGCATTGGGCTCCATGCTGGGTGTCGAGCATACTTAAATAAATTTTAAAAAGATGTGGTATATATATATACAATGGGATATTACTCACTCATTAAAAAAAAAGAATAAAATCTTGCCATTTGCAACAACATGGATGGAGTTAGAGAGTATAATGCTAAGCGAAATAAGCCAGAGAGAGATAACTACCATATGATTTCACTTATATGTGAAAGTTAAGAAACAAAACAAACAAATAAAGGGAAAAAAGAGACAAACCAAAACACAAACTCTTAACTATAGAGAACAAACTGGTTGCCAGAAGAGGGGTGGGTGGGGGATGGGCTAAATAGATGATGGGATTAAGGAGTGCACCTGTTGTGATGAGCACCAGGTGATGTATGGAAGTGTTGAATCACTATATTGTACACCTGAAACTAATACAACACCAAATGTTAACTATATTGGAATTAAAAATTTAAAGAGAGAGAGATAGCATTCCAATACAGCTTTAAAAAAGAGACTATTATTTACCTTTTCTTAACTTCAGAATTATAAAGTACTAATTTAATCAAAATATGCTATGTGAATATTAATGCATGAGCATGAAAAATAATGCAAACTCTAGTCAATTAATATGAAAGCCCAAGGTCGCCTTTTGTTTGAAACATGCCTGATTGTATAAACTTTGACATATTTGGTTAATATTTATGGTGTGTGAATTACACACCTCTCTAAATGAAACCATGTGCAATGTTTTGCAGTTTTCTTAATAGACTGACATCTTCATACTATCAGGAGAAACTTCAGATTTCCATTTTATGAAGTAAGAGACCAAATTAGCATTCTTGTTTTTCAAAAATGATGAGCATGTATATCAATGAAGCGCATTGAGGTTTTCATGTTTTATTTATTTATAGAAAGTATGATGCATCTCTTTTAAAAAACCAAAGACTAACACTTTGGTTTATAGTTCTATCTGAATAGATGTTTGTAATATTTGATCACAGGACATCAATGAAGACCAGCATATGCTATGATAACTTATTGAACATCATCCACTCATGCCGATTCCACCTCCTCAGTTGACAGCAATATGACCCTTTCTTTCATCTTTGTGATAAAACAGTTGGTAAATCCACCTGGTACTTATTTGCATCCTCATGATTTTAAACTCCAAAGCATTGCCTCCCCATGCCTACTCCTTATGATATCCTCTCTTATCCATTGCCCTTCCAGGCACCACACCTTTCTGGTTCCCCATCTACTGCTGTAGTTCCTTCTTCTAAATCTGTTCTGTGGACTTATTTCTCCCCCTCAGTTCAACTTTCAAATGTTCTTCAGGGTTCCATCCTCAATTCAATTCAACAAGCATTTTTGAGTGCCGACGAAGGCACTAGGTGTGATGATCAATGCGACAGATGCAAAGATAAACAAGACAGCAAATCATGAGACAAGCATATCAATAAATAAGTATAATATAGATTATACTTATTTATTCACTTTCAGTGCTACAATAAAAATGTGGGCCTCCGAGGATAAAGTAGTGAACTCTGTTCTCTCTTTACCTGCTCTTCTGTGTATCCTGATTGTAATGGTACACATGGGGTGATAAAGGACAAAGGTATCTCCCTGGAACCAAAAGGAAAGTGAGTGCTCCATTTCATCTGCAACATCACTTAATGCTGCATTGTACTTTCTTCTTTCTCACAGCGTCACTTTGCATACAGACCACAATGGTTCTTTATGGTGTAGCATCTTCTCAGCGCTCACAACCACTACCAATCGCCAACTTTGCTCAATGTGTACTGACACTGACTCCCCAAGGAAAGAAACCTGATGGGCTGGCTTACCTTTTAGCCCTAGGCTTTGTCAGCCTAAGAAGGGACTCCACTCCCAATCCAACCACTGTGGCTGGAAGAGGGATGAATACTCCCCTGCTTATAAATCTCAGAGGCTGAAAAAGAACTCTATTCTCTACCATAACCTATAAAGCTCACATGAACTGGCCTTGCCCACCTCTCCACTTCATTTCATGATGAAATTCTTAAACTGCAGCAGGGTTTTTTTCCGCCTAAGGGTTACTGCATGTGGTGTTTCCACTGCCTTGTATCATGAACTAGAATGTGAGCCCATGAGACAGGGACCCTGTCTGTCTTGTTCTCCAAATGATCACTCATGCCTGCCACAATGCCCAGGACAAGGGCAACTCAAAAAGTATTTGTTAAGTGAATGTTGAATGAATGATTGAAACATAATAGAAAGCACTAAAGCTTACCTCAACAGCAGAGGCTGTGGATGGGAAGATAGAATTACTGATGTCCAGCTTATTGCCCAAGCATATCTCCTCCCGTGTTTCCTACTCCTGATGTTTTTCACACCTATATATTATCAGTCAACATTCTGTTCTCAATTTAAAATTTGTATTTCCAACTTCCTCTGAATATCTTCAATTGGACATCCCACAATGACGTCGGACTGACATTTATCTCTCAAAACTGCACCTCTTCCCATATTCCCTCTTTCTGATGGCTTCCCCCATTTAACTACTCACCAAAATCAGAAACATGATAATCATCTTTTCTTGCTGCCCTTATTCATCCCTTAAAACAATTTTCTTATAAAATTCTTTTTATTTTCCCTCTTTAAATAGCTTTCAAATCCATCCTCCCCTCTCCAGCCTTTTAACTGATCCTTGCCCCCCTCTCTTGCTCCGTTTCCTTTTTTCTCCTACCCTCGCACATTGTTCTTCAGGAATATTGAATGCCTACTCTTTTAAACTTCCTTATATTCATGTGCATCCTGTTTCCTCTACTTGGAATGTCCTTCCCACCATCCGCCTTTAACCTGAAACTCCCAGGAGAACAAGTCAACCTTCAAACACTGAATGGACACTCTCTCTTTTGGAAAGAATGATGAAGGAAGTTTAAAAGGAAATAATAGTAATAATAAGATTCCTTACTCTGCTTGAAGGCCCTAGAAAAAAGTTTAACAGTTCTTGAAGACATGAAGTCCAAGTGCCTGAGCATTCTGCCCACAGGAAGATTATTGTGAAAATACTAAGCGCTATCACAAAGAACCTAGCAAATGAAATTAGAACAACAAAACTGGCAAGAAAATCTAACAACTACTAAGTTCCTGTGGAACACAGATAAACATTTGTCATAGGGATCAGAGGTACCCATGATATGAACCTTTAGGTCCTTAGGTCCGAAAGATGTTGCACCAAGTCTCAGTAGCTAACCTGTTAAGCTCAACTCACATCTGAAGTCGGTAAATGAATGGATCTTCAGCACAGTTATGACAAAATAAAAAAGCAAGTTGATTTGCAAACAACTTACTGTGGCCTCTAAATCATTTTCTCCATGAGGTGGAATGAAGAGACTGTTCCTAGATCAATTGGAATGTGTTGGGGGGCGTCCCGCACACTACCAACAAGCAATGCTCAGGATGCCGGCTGGGTATTCTGCAATTCTACTCAATTCTGACACTATTTACCTGGAGATAGCATCAGATTCCAAGGGTGAAGGGCTCAGTCCTACAAGACTGCCCCCTCTCCACTTCAGATGCCAGTCACAAGCCAGGTAATTATCCGTGATTCTGACCAACTAGCCATAACAAAGTTCCCATGATCCTCCTTCCTTGGGTTTGATTAATTTGCTAAAGAGGCTCACAGAACTCAGGAAATATTCTACTTACTAGATTAATGCTTTATTATAAAAGGATATAACTCAGGAACCGCCAGATGGAAGAGATGAATAAAGCAAGGTTGGGGGAAGGGCACAGAGCTTCCACACTCTTTCCCAGGGCAACACTCTCCCAGCATCTCCGCATGTTCACCAACCTGGGAGCTCTCCATACCCTGTCCTTTTGGGGTTTTATGGAAGCTTCATTACATAGGCATAATTGACTGAATCATTGGATATTGGTGATTGATTCAACCTTCAGTCCCTCTCCCTTCCCCAGGGTCTGGGGGTGGGACTGGGAGTTCCAACCCTCTAATCACTTGGTTGGTTCCCCTGGCAACTAGCCCCCATCCTTACGGTGCTTCCCAAAAGTCATCCAATTAACATAACAAAAAGCGCCTTTGTGGTTCTCTTCACTTAGGAAATTCCAAGGGTTTCCGGAGCCCTGTGCCAGAAAGGGGACAAAGAACAAACATATATTTATTATAAATCACAATATCACAGAAACCATCTATTTTTTTAGGAAGGACATGCTGTTAACAGGGGAAATCAGACCATTGTAGATCATATTAAAGAATGAGGCAAAGGATCTACCAGTAACATAGATGTCACCTCTTCTGTGAACCTTTTCATTACTCTCTACTTCAAGATAGAATTGTTTCCTATGACCCTCTTCTGCATCTCATAAATACTTATATTATTGTACATATCTCTCTTATATCTGTCTCCCCTACTGGATTTTAAACTATTTAAGGACAGAGACACTTTGTATCATTTGTACTCTCTGTTTCTGTTCAGGCTTTACCCTATAGCTGCCTGATGAACTAAGTACACTAAACTAAAGGACTCTCTGTGTCCTCCCAGAGATTGTTACTGGCACAGGAACACTGTAAGCTAAAGTAAAGAATATGCATGTATTTTACTGACTGGAACTCCGATACCTAAGTAGAAGCAATGTCCAAAACAAAGCCAAGTTTCCTGACAGGACTTTAAATCAAGTGTTCTTTGTTTTGAGAATCTATCTGAACCTCTTGCAGCCTTCATCTGCTAACTCTTGGTGATTGCTTAATGCTCTCCAGCTGTTTTCACTCCCAAGCTTTTCTTTCTTTCACTGACCACAAGGCACTGAGCAACTTACAAAGAAATAGTATTTTGAATAGAATTATTTCATATATTTACCTCCCAATTTTGCAGCCCTATCACCATCCACCGCAAACATAATCTACCCTCTCTCCATTTATAGCTATGTGAGTATTCCATCACTGTAAATTCCAATGTAATCCAGAATTCTTCTCTTACATACCACCTTGGCACATCCATCCATCCCAAGGCTTATTGGCAATTAGTTTCTACTCTGCTTTCTTTTATACGTGCTGACATCTCTGGTCATTCCATGAACTTGAATTGTCTATGAAAATGACACCAAAGAGGTACAGTCCATTCATATTTTTATTAGTTTTTTTAATTTTAATTCCAGCATAGTGTACATACAATGTTATGTTAGTTTTCAGATGTACAATATAGTGCTTCAACAATTGTATGTTACTCAGTGCTTATCAAGATAAGTGTACTCTTAAATCCCCTTCACCTATTTCATCCAACCTCTCCTCTGGTAACCATCTGTTCTCTGTAGATAAGAGTCTGTTTTTTGGTTTGTTTCTCTCCCTCTCTCTTTTTTTATTCCTTTGTTCATTTGTTTTGTTTCTTAAATTCCACATGAGTGAAATCATATGGTAGTTGTCTTTCTCTGACTGGCTTATTTCGCTTAGCATTATACTCTCTAACTCCATCCATGTTGTTGCAAATGGCAAGATTGCATTCTTTTTATGGCTGAATAATATTCCGTTTTATATATATATATATATATATATATATATATATATACCACTTCTTAATCCATTCATCTGCCGATGGACACTTGGGCTGCTTCCATAATTTGGCCATTGTAAATAATGCTGCTATAAATAGCAGGATGTATGTATCCCCTTGAATTAGAGATTTTGTATTTTTTTAGCAAATACCCAGTAGAGTGATTGGATCATAGGGTAATTCTATTTTTAACTTTTTAAAGATTCTCCATACTGTCTTCCACAATGGCTGCACCACTTTCCATTCCACTAATAGTGCACAAGAGTTCCTTTTTCTCCACATCCTCACCAACACTTATTGTCCCTTGTGTTTTTTATTTTAGCCATTCTGACAGGTGTGAGTTAATATCTCATTGTGGTTTTGATTTTCATTTCCCTGATGGTGAATGATGTTGAACATCTTTTCATATGTCTATTGACCATCTGTATGTCTTCTTTGGAGAAATGTTTGTTCGTGTGTTCTGCCCATTTTTAAATTGGATTATTTGGGTTTTTGATGTTGTATAAGTTCTTTATGTATTTTGGATACTAACCCTTTATCAGATATGTAATTTGCAAATATATTCTCTTCCTTACCAATTTGGATGGCTTTTATTTCTTGTTCTTGTCTGATCGCTGTGGCTAAGACTTGCAGTACTATGTTAAATAAAAGTGGTGAGAGTGGACATCCTACTCTTGTTCTTGACCTTAAAGGAAAAGTTCTCAGTTTTTCCCCATTGAGTATGATGTTAGCTGTGGGTTTTTTATATGAAGACTTTATTATGTTGAGGTATGTTCCCTCTAAACCTACTTTGTTGAGGGTTTTAATCATGAATGAATGTTGTTCTTTGTCAACCGCTTTTTCTGCATCTATCGAAATAATCCTATGCTTTTTATACTTTCTCTTACTGATGTGATGTATCATGTTGATTGATTTGCAAATATTGAAACACCCTTGCATCCCAGGAATAAATTCCATTTGATCATGGTGAATATTTTTTTAATGTATTGCTGCATTTGGTTTATTAGTATTTTGTTGAGGATTTTTGCATCTATGTCCATCAGAGATATAAGCCTGTAGTTATCTTATTTTGTAGTGTCTTTATCTGGTTTTGTTATCAGGGTAATGCAGACCTCATTGAATGAATTTGGAAGTTTTCCTCCCTCTTCTAGTTTTTGGAATAGTTAGAGAAGAATAGATATTAACTCTTCTTTAAATGTTTGGTAAAATTTGCCTGTGAAGCCATCTGGTCCTGGACTTTTGTTTGTTGGGAGTTTTTTTATTACTGATTCAATTTCGTTGCTAGTAATTGGTCTGTTCAGATTTTCTATTTCTTCCTGCTTCAGTTTTGGTAGGTTATATGATTCTGGAATTTATCCATTTCTTCTGGGTTGTCCAATTTGTCGGCATGTAATTTTTCATAATATGCTCTTACAATTCTTTGTATTTCTGTGGTTGTTATTTCTCCTTTTTCATTTCTGATTTTGTTTGAGTCCTCTCTCTCTCTTTTTATTTTATTTTATTTTTTTGATGAGTCTGGCCAAAGGTTTATTAATGTTGTTGATCTTTTCAAAGAACCAAGCTCCTGGTTTCATTGATCTGTTCTATTGTCTTTTAGTTTCTGTATCATTTATTTCTGCTCTAATTTTTATTATTTCCTTCCTTCTCCTGGTTTTGGGTTTTGTTTGTTCTTTCTTAGCTCCTTTAGGTGTAAGATTAGGTTGTTTATTTGAGATTTTCTTTTCCTTCTGAAATAGGCCTGCATTGTTATAAACTTCCCTTTTAGAACTGCTTTTGTAGTCCATCCATTTTCACATGGAAAAGCTACTTGAGGGATGGCTTAACAATAACTGTCCAAATCCCAGTGGCCTAATAGAAAGCATTCCTTTTCCATGACAACATGTCTAGCTATCCTGAAAAAATCATGTTCTTTTTGTGTATTCTTTGCCTGGGATGTTTACCCGAGCATCACTGCCAAAAGAAAAAAAGCAGAGGACTAGAAGTCATGAGTCTAGGGTTCCAGTCTAGGGTTCTAGCTCTGTAATCTTGGTCAAGTCACCTACTTCTTTCTGTCTTCATAGTTGATTTCACTAGACAAGCACTTGGGCTAGAATAAAATAAATAAAATGTCCAGAATTTGTGCTAAAGGTGCTTTTAGCGTCAAGAACTGTGAAGGGTCTAAGGTATTACCATACTTGAAATCCAGTGCGTTGGGCTGCCACAAATTCATGAATACTGGCAAACACACACACACACAGCCCACAAAAACCACACATGAGATTCCTGGATCAGACACAAAGGACTTTATTATGATGACATAGCAAACAACATGAGCATCAGCAGAATTTACATCAGCTGTTCTTGTTCCCAAGCAGCATGGGTATGACACAGATGGACCCAGAAGAAACCTGCACACAATTGGTTGCATTTTAGGACAGGAACTCTGAGTATAGAGTACATGAATCATTTATAAGGAGCAATAAGCATGACTGCCTTTGCTCCAGAATAGACACTCTATTTCCCAAGGCTGTTTGCTATATAAATATCCTTGAAAAAATAGTACAGAACAGAAAGCAATCAATGCCTTCCTCCCAAGACATGAAGAAATGGAAGAGACCCTTGCAGAGCTGTCTCCCAGAATTTAGCAATGTTTATATAAAGGAAGTATTGTGCTTATGCATCACTTTACTGGGAAAACTATTTCCAGAAGACGTACTTAGTTATGATCTTTCATTAGAATTCAAATTTAATGCAAATGATAACATACCTTTTCTATAAGCATATAGAAAACTTCACTTTTATAGGAGCCTTATTCTCTCAAACACCAAGCATAAATATTTTATCAATTTAATGAGATTTCATGTTGAGTTATTACCATCTACCTTTATTTGAGGCCCTAATATGGACCAGATGCTGTGCTACGTGTGTGCTTGACCTGTATAATCTCATTTTATCTTCAAAAAATACTGCAAGATAGGTATGATTCGACAGATGTTGGAAACTGAAGCTAAGTGATCAAAATCTAGTTACTTCTGCTTCCTAAAGCCATGCTTTTCCACTAACTTGGTAGCCAACCACTACCACTGGAAGTCAAGTCACACTGATGCCTGAAGCACAGTCATTGACATTTAAAGTTCAGTAAGTGCTGCCTGAACATGAGTCATTCTTACTGTCTACAGCAGGGCATCAGTTCTTAGTGTAGACAGGAAGTATCTGGGGAGGATGTGAAGATATGGTCTCTTGGGCTTCAATCCAGGATGTTCTGATTTACCTGATCTTTGTTGTGGTCCAATAATCTCAATTTTAAACAAACTCTTCAAAGTGTTTTAATGAAGGTGGCCCTTGAACTTCATCTCAGAAACACGTGAACCAAGCTATAATGAGAATGATATAAGACAAGGTTGCCACTCTAGAACAGATTATAGATTTCTTTTACAAATATGAGAGTGCTGATTAGTTTGAAGAACTACTAAGAAACTAATCAGAAAGGAAAATGCAAGTCAATCAATCAATTAATTAAAAACATTTTATCAACTAGATATAGGATTTGGCTATAAAAAAATTATAGGAAAAGATAGTGTCCAAAATACATAAATACAGAAGTGATCAGATTTGTTATTTCATGATCTAAATTAAGGATTCTATATCCTGAGTCTATTCATAAGGAAAATTTATTTCTCACTTCCCAAAGGTTTTATGAGAAATAATGAAGACTGCCAAGCAGAGAACAATGTGAAATTTACGGCCTCTCTGAGCCTCAGCAAAATGGAAAAAATAAAATCAACTTCTTAGGGTTGTTATAAAGATTAAAATTACTTTTCCAGTGCCTAGCATAGTGTCTATGCTACAGTTTCATATATTTTTCAAGTTTGTCTCTAACATAACTGAATAAAATCACTGATATTTAATGATGTCGTGTGTTTTATAAATATAATAGATCTAATTGTACAGAAATGAGATGTATTTTATTTTAAATAAAGGATATAGATAGAAAATAAGAAAAAGTAAAGGTTGCAGTATATCTCAGGTTGATATTTAAAGGTCACTTCTTGTTCTGTGTCTGAAAGCTGCAATATATAGTCCATTTTTCTTTTTCATTTTTGCTATTCAATTTCTGTCTTCAGTATAGTGAGCTGAATGATTCCTTTCATGCCCTCTACTGGATACTTTAAGTTAAGCATCAATAACACTGCAAAGTAACCCAAATAATAGTATACATGATCTTTAAACCTTCTTCCATAGCTTTTATTTATTTATTTTTGGGGGGGGTACAGTATACCTTATTGATGGTACATGACAAGGTAGGGCTCCCGAAGCCCCTCCCCTTCTTCAGGGGGTCTGGGATGGAAATGGTGGAGGTCGGGAGATTCTCAATGTTTTGGGGGATAAGTTGGGGCAGGGACTCCCCAGCAGCTGAGGGCCTCTCTCTTCCTCTTGCTCTCACTGGGGCTGATGGTTCAGTGGCCTCTTACTCCTTGGAGGCCATGTAGACCATAAGGTCCACCACCCAGTTGCTGTAGCCAAATTCATTGTCATACCAGGAAATGAGCTTGACAAAAATGGTCGTTGAGAGCAATGTTAGCCCCATCATCGAAGGTGGAGGAGTGGGTGTCACTGTTAAAGTCACAGGAGACAACCTAATCCTCAGTGTACCCCAGGATGCCCTTGAGGGGGACCTCTGATGCCTGTTTTACCACCTTCTTGATGTCGTCGTATTTGGCAGCTTTCTCCAGGCGTTAAGTCAGATCCACGATGGACACGTTGGGGGTGAGGACATGGAAGGCCATGCCAGTGAGCTTCCCGTTCAGCTCAGGGATGACCTTGCCCACAGCCTTGGCAGCGCCAGTGGAAGCAGGGATGATGTTCTGGGCAGCCCCTTGGCTGTCGTGCCACAGCTTCCCAGAGGGGCTGTCCATGGTCTTCTGGGTGGCAGTGATGACAAGGACGGTGATCATGAATCCCTCCATGATGCCAAAGTTGTCATGGATGACCTTGGCCAGAGGAGCCGAGCAGTTGATGGTGCAGGAGGCATTGCTGACAATCATGAGGGAGTTGTCATACTTCTCATGGTTCACACCCATCACGAACATGGGGGCATTGGCAGAAGGAGCAGAGATGATGACCCTCTTGGCCCCGCCCTCCAAGTGAGCCCCAGCCTTCTCCATGGTGGTGAAGACCCCAGTGGACTCCACAACATACTCAGCACCAGCATCACCCCATTTGATGTTGGCGGGATCTTGCTCCTGGAAGATGGAGATGGCATTTCCATTGATGACAAGCTTCCCGTTCTCAGCCTTGACTGTGCCGTGGAATTTGCCATAGGTGGAATCATACTGGAACATGTAGACCATGTAGTTGAGGTCAATGAAGGGGTCATTGATGGCGACAATACCCACTTTGCCAGAGTTAAAAGCAGCCCTGGTGACCAGGAGCCCAATACGGCCAAATCTGTTCATTCCGACCTTCACCATCCATGTCTCAGGGACGCGGCTGGCACTGCAACCAGAAGATGCGGCTGTCTGTCAAACGGGGAGGAGCAAAGAGCCCTTTCATAGCTTTTAAATTTAAAATTCAGCTTCAGTGGTTCACTGGTGTAAGAATTCCTTTTTCTGTGCCTGAAATGTAAATTTCAGAAACAGCCCTTTCTATTATATAGAAATTTTTGGTTGAGGGAAAGGGAGTAACACCTTTGAGGAGTCTCACCACTATGCTGCTGTGATATTTAAGAAGGCTCTCTTCTATTACTGTCCTGATTCAGTAGTAATATCTACCGCAGGTGAAACTTGTATTAGAAGGGTGGCGTGGTAAAGCCAGCCTATCACTAAAGAACTTCTATCAGCTGCTCCATTGCACATATAGAATCTATCAGAAGGGGTGCCTGGGTGACTCAGCAGGTTAAACGTCTGCCTTTAGCTCAGGTCATGATCCCGGGGTGCCTAGATCAAGTCCAGTATCCAGCTCCCTGCTCAGCAGGGAGTCTGCTTCTCCCTTTCCCTCTGCCCACCCCCCTCCCCCTGCTCCTGCTCTCTCACTCTCTCTCTCTCTCAATTAAATAAATAAAAAATCTTAAAAAAAAAAAAAAAGAATCTATCAGAAGAAGGGTAAAGGAGTACTTTACTTGATCATGGTTGCCTATGGTTATCCCTACACAGTATGCCTTGGGGGTGTCTGAGAAGATGTCCCTTCTACCCCAATTCAGCTCATCCACCCATTTCCAGGGCTGCGTTTTACTTAGCAGTTACTAAATATTGAAATGCTTTATAGCAGCTGGTCTACACCCACTGCCCTTGACTACCACATGCCATTCACCACATTTTGACCTCTAGCCATACTCTGGGTACTCCTTGGACTTCCCCACAATCAAGCAATTAAAAGGTTAAGGCCTGGTTCTATTTGCTCCAGGAAATTGCCTGACCCAGTCCACCCAGCTCTCTAGATCCTTCTGGCCCCGTGACGGCTACATGGCTACAGTCCTGTCTGAATTAAACATGACCTTCAAACATCACTCTCGTAGTGCTACTGCATAGCTGCAATTTAGCAAGGCCAGGAAAGAAAGCAGGGCTTCCAATTCTCAGCCTATGTTTTTCTCTCTACATAGCAATAATAGGGAACGCTTATGTGCCGGGCACAATATGCATTTTTTTTTCATCCTTATTTTACAGATGAGTAAACCAGAAACATCTAGTAACTTTCATGAGATCCCACAGATCGTGCATGGGAAAGCTAGAATTTGAAGCAGATCTGACCCGTACCAAAACCAGCTATTGGGTAAAATTCACCCAATGTTGCAAGCTCAAGATAGTCCAAAGAATATGCAGCAGGCTGTGAAGAAACTTCCAGCAAAGGAATTCACAAAATGGTTTACACAGAGGCAGGATCACTAGGAGGAGTATAGAGCCACCCAATGTGGGAGGTGGACAGTCTCCTGCATTTCTCACCAGATGGTCTCAGTTACTCTCAGAAGCACCCTGTACTTCAGAGAGGGCAAAGGAACTGAATTTCGGAATACCTGGGATGCCATTCCCCTTGAAACCAAATGGGAAGAGAGGTCCCAGACTCCTTCTCCAACTTTTTTTTAAGTAGGCTCCATGACCAACATAGAGCCCAATGTGGGGCTTGAACTCATGACCCTGAGATCAAAATCTTAGCTGAAATCAAGAGTTGGCCACTTAACCCAGGCGCCCCTCAACTTGCTTATTAATATTGAGTGTTATAGGAACTTTTTAAAAAGTGCAGTTATAACTCTAATACAAATATAAAACAAACATGTATCAAACTTTCCATTTAATTCATTAATTAACTGAAGAAATTGGTAAAGAGGACCTCAAATAACTCAACAGGAAAACCAATTAAATGGACATAATACATTGCTTTGTGGTTGAGAGAATAAGGCTCTATCAACAAGCAGTTCAGAGGAGAAGCCAAAAAGCAGAAACATTTATAACTCAGGAACATGGAAATGAATTTACAAATGGAAACAAAACTGGTACTTTTGGGTAGGGAAGAGGGAAGAAAGTCAACCCTCCCCTGGGCCGAATTTATTTGTATGTCTGTTGACATATTTGCATTGCTCTCAGTTTTCTACAAGTTGACTTTGCTCCCTCCAGAATTATAAAATAGCCTCTTCAAAGACAAAGGTACATATTACTATAGGCAGATAACCCCCAGTCATTACAGCATTCCCTCAAAAAGATATTAATCTTGTTTGCTATTCCAATGTCTTCAGTGTTTCCTTACATGGATCAAGTGGAAGAAAAATTAACAGGATGGATCCATGAGCATTGTCCTTTCCTTAGGAGCATTTGCCATTGGGTTTGGTTCAGGGAATCAGTATGAAAAATTAGGAAAGTTCACAATCTGCTCGTCAGCACCAGTCCCAGCATATTATTTCAGAGATGAGTTATAAAAGGAAAGACATTTTCACATTCATTCATTCATGCAACTCATTTTTATTGACACCTACTACATGCCCAGTTCTAGGAAAACTACAAGCCCACATAAGTGTCCAGAAAACTACTCAAGTAACTGTAAATGAAAACATTTAACTGCAAATAAGGTGAGCTATGAGCCTGAAAACAGTGTGGAAAATCCTGTTTACCTCTTAGGCAGGCTGTCTGATCAGCTTGCTCATCCATTTTTTTTTTTTCATGACTGATATGGCTTGTCTGTGAATTTCTCCATCTATTCCTACCATCCCCAACCCTAATGCTGGAACCTTCTTGGTCATGGTAAAGTTTCTATTAGAATACCTGCAGTAAAGTAGTAGGTCTTAAAGCTAATATCATGGTGGGCCTGGGGTAAGATTTTTCTTTAATATCAAAATCATATCCCTCTCCAACAAAAGTACAAGTAAAGAACCTTATTTCCAGGCCTTTATCTTCAGCCATCTTAACTAAGATATTATTTAGACTTGATTTAAAGTTTGCAAAACTTTAAAGCAAACCAGATCTGTATTGATCAAAACACAAACTACGGTTGGGCGCAAGTGGCACTGAAGGGCTGAAAGAAAGGTAACATGTATATACCAGCAGGTGGCAGTGTTGCTTCTCCAAATACCTCACAGATCAGCAAGGCTCTTGAATCTCAGGCTAGAAACAAGGTTAGGCTATTTCATGACTAATTCTGGGCCTATTTCAGGTGTATACTTTACAGAAAGGAATGTGACTTAGCGCTACTTCAAAGTTCACCATCATAGTAGTACTCAAAATATACACAGAAGTAAAATATGATAAGAATTTTTTAAAAGCCCAATATGAGTCTCAGTAGACATGTACTGAACCTACATAGAAGGTTCCCTGCTAGGAGTTCTGTGTGGAAGACATAGAGAAGTAAAGGGCCTTAACTCTTGAGAACTTTGGAATATACTTGGGAAGAAGAACTATATTCATAAAATCATCAGAATTCATCTTAAAATTCTGGCCCCAATCTAGATGCTTCTGGATCTTTCCTCCTCTGAAACACTAAACTGGTTGTTTCCTGTCTAACCCATAGAGTCTTTCTCCATCCTTAGCTTATCATGGCCATATTTTCTTTACCACTTTCACTTGTTTGACTTGAAATATCTCAGCACTTTATATTTCTGGTACTGGAAGGCAAAAAAAAAAAAAAGAAGAAGAAGAAGAAGAAGTCTTAGAATAGCCCCTTCCCAGTAGAAATAAAAGCCATTTTTCAACCTTTATTCCCAGACAGCCAAAGAGCTCTGAACTCCAAGATCCTGGATGATTCCTGACTTGAGCTTTTCAGTCCTCCCAAAGCCAGCATGATATTTCCCACAGAAACCTCAGCAGGCTGACCACGCTTAACAAAAGTTTAGTAGCCAAGAATTTTAAAAGAAAAAAAAAAGCTGATATTGCTTATATTCCCAACATCAACCATTTCACAAACTGCATTTCAGGGTGTTTACTAACATATTCTGACAAAGAATAATAATTAAGCAGAAGCTCCTCAGCTTGCCTAAAGAATAACAATAATAGTAATTAGTAGCCTGTTCTGGGTCTTTCTCTCATGCTAAGGCTCTTATTTGGTTTTGATGAAAAGCAAGTCACTGTAAGAACACTGCATCTATGTCACAAGGCTCAGACTCAGAAAGCTCATTAATCTCAGTGAGTATCTCTGGCACAACTTTGCCTAACTCTAGAATCCATACAGCTGGGGTGGAAGAGGCCATTAGTTGTATGTTATTTCACGATATTTACAGACCCTAGAAAAAATGTAGCCAATTTACACACTGTCACTGAAATCTACTGCTCCATCTTCTCTCCACCAGCTCTCAGGTTTGAGATTGTTGGACTAGTTGAAGTTCATTGCTGAGAACACAATGGCTGATACCACAGAGGGGGCAGTGCCGGGTCAGCAGCGTCAGCAACTGAACCACTAAAGCCACATGTGCCTGCTCCATAAATGCCCATTTTTCATCTTTAGTGGGCTTCAGAGTTAAATAGCTAAGCCAAACAATGCAAAGAAAAATATGCCTGCAGTAAAATACGGAAACTACACAATGGCTAAAATTAAGTCCTCATACCAATCATGCATTTTTAATGTGAACATTTACGGAACTCCCTCTTAATGTTTAGACAGTATTTTTCTTCATTGGTTATTTATGATGCTTTGAGCTGGGAACACAAACTAAATGAGAAAGCCAGAGAATGGGATTTACTTAACAACTGACAGCCTTGTCCTATCGTAAATAACAAAGAGAAAGCCCATCCTCTCTTCAAGCTGCATCTTGATAAATAAATTTAAAAAGAAAAAGCTACCAGACCTCATCACATCTTTTTTCCTTCCTAGCTGGAAGTCCCTATTACATAATAATGTCTGATGGGTTTCTTTTCTCCACTAGGGGATCTGTGCCATGTTACTAACTTAATTGTGCCATTTTATTATTTGGAATTTGAATTTGGGGGAAAACATTTTTATAAAATTGAAGAGCTAATAATTGAATGCCTTCAGATAAGTGAAAATAGCTGTTGGGGGGAGTGCTGGAGATTAACATAAAATTAGATCTGAGAGCAGAAAAAAAAGGAAGGGGCTTGAGAACCCCAGGAGTGCAACTGGCCCCCTTGTTTGTTCACTTCTTCAGTGTTGATGTTGACCTCTCTTTGAATGCAGTCTTTATTTTGGAATGTGAGTGTGAGATTCCCTAGGAGAGTATTAAAGGTCTGCAGTGGACATTGCCCCAGGATAGAGCTTCTGCAAACAAATTCTCCCCTGTAAAAATGAGTAACCGAGCCCATGTGCTGAGGCTTAAGGCTAGACCATTGTTTATTTATTTGCACATCTCCCAAATGAAGATATATGTCCTAAACAGCCATCCAAGCAATTCTGCCACCTTTGGAGAAACGGAGACTGATGCGTGCTCTAAGTTTCGAGAAAATGAATTAATGCCCACTTCACCCTCATGATAATCCCTAGAAATACTGTAAACAGACTTAAGATGCCTGGAGTAAACAGGAAAGCTGGAACCCACCAGAGGGAACTTGGGAGGCAGCTTATTTGTGTTTGAGGAGGCGATCCCGTGAGTCACTCGTGACCATTCCCGTGTTTAAAGGAGACTTTCCAACTTCTATTCTTACAACACCAAGAGATTTTGCACTACATGGTAAATAAAATACAGCAAACAAGATAGAGTAACTACCTTTTTCTTATAAGGTTTTTTAATTTATTTATTTGACAGAGAGAGACACAGCTAGAGAGGGAACACAAGCAGGGGGAGTGGGAGAGGGAGAAGCAGGCTTTCTGTGGAGCAGGGAGCCTGATGCAGGGCTTATCCCAGAACCCTGGGATCATGACCTGAGCCAGAGGCAGATTGTTAATGACTGAGCCACAGAGGAGCCCCCAGTAACTGCTTTAAGTAGTTTCATCAGTCCACTAGCCACCAGGCATGGTGGTTTTCCTCTACTCTGTCCTGATTCCAAAACTTCACAGTTGATTTGCTGATAACGGTGAACTTCACTTAGCCCAGACCAGACAGACTGTGGGGGCCATGCTGATGTCTACGTTTTGTTGAGCTCATTCTTAAAATAGTACCCTCCTGCCAGGGCACACATGAAAAGATGCACATCACTCATCATCAGGGAAATACAAATCAAAATATTGCCAGAAGAGACCAAGACAAGAGGGGGCAAAACAAGTTAATGGAACTACACTGCTGACATGCCCTCAGAAATGGCTCCAGATGTGAAGATTAGCTGGGCTGGCCCAACAGAAAAATTATCAAGATGGAGACTTTTGGATTATGCAAATCTCCTTTCTATGTAAACTGAGGGTAAGGACTTCAATTTCTAGAAGAATTTCCATTTCCATTTCTGGAAGTATTCTATAGTTTCACACATAGACTTGGTCCTAACCATCTGTGGGTCAACATATATGACACCAATAAGTGTTTTTTTTAAAGAAAATAAAATCACAATTATTTCTTATTCTGAGTTGTTACACAAAAGTGTTCACTTTGTGAAAAATTATTGAGCTGTCCACTTAAAATTGTGTAGGTTTCCATATACTTCAAGAAAAAGTTTACTTAAAAAAAAAAGGCAGAGGATTGTTCTAGATATGGGGTCAGCAAATTATGGTCTGTGGGCCAAATCCAGCCACTTTCTTTTTTTTTTTTGATCATGGACTATGAATGGTTTGTATATTTTTAAATGGTTGCAAAAGAACAACAAAAAAAATATTTTGTGGCATGTGAAAATTATAGGAATCTCAGAAATAAAGTTTTTAAATAAAGCCCATAAAGGAAAAACTGAGAGTTTTTCCCCTTAGGTCAAGAACACTACAGGGATGTCCACTATTGTTCAACATAGTGCTAAAGTCCTAGCCTCAGCAACCAGACAACAAAAAGAAATAAAAGGCATCCAAATCACCAAGGAAGAAGTCAAACTTTCACTGTTTGCAGACAACATGGTACTCTATGTAGAAAACCCAGAAGACTACACCAAGAAATTGCTAGAACTGATACAGGAATTCAGCAAAGTCGCAGGATATAAAATCAATGTACAGAAATCTGTTGCATTTCTATACACTAATAATGAAGCAACAGAAAGAGAAACCAAGGAATCAATCCCATTTATAATTGCACCAAAAATCATAAGATACATAGGAATAAACCTAACCAAAGAGTTAAAGATCTGTATGCTGAAAACTATAGAATAC
Source organism: Callorhinus ursinus (assembly GCF_003265705.2). Taxonomy (NCBI): domain Eukaryota; kingdom Metazoa; phylum Chordata; class Mammalia; order Carnivora; family Otariidae; genus Callorhinus; species Callorhinus ursinus. The sequence continues at coordinate 33,193,574 of NW_027397070.1, forward strand.
TTATGAAAGAAATTGAAGAAGATACAAAGAAATGGAAAAACATTCCATGCTCATGGATTGGAAGAACAAATATTGTTAAAATGTCTATACTACCCAAAGTAATCTATACATTCAATGCAATCCCTATCAAAATAACACCAGCATTTTTCACAGAGCTAGAACAAACAATTCCAAAATTTGTATGGAACCAGAAAAGACCCCAAAGAGCCAAAAGAATGTTGAAAAAGAAAAGCAAAGCTGGAAGCATCATGATTCTGGACTTCAAGCTCTATTACAAAGCTGTAATCATCAAGACAGTATGGTACTAGCACAAAAACAGACACATAGATCAATGGAACAGAAGAGAACCCAGAAATGGACCCTCAACTCTATGGTCAACTAATCTTCAACAAAGCAGGAAAGAATATCCAATGGAAAAAAGACAGTCTCTTCAACAAATGGTGTTAGGAAAACTGGACAGCAACATGCAGAAGAATGAAACTGGACCACTTTCTTACACCGTACACAAAAATAAATTCAAAATGGATGAAAGACCTAAATGTGAGACAGGAAACCATCAAAATCCTAGAGGAGAACACAGGCAGCAACTTCTTTGACCTCAGCCACAGCAACTTCTTACTAGACAGGTCTCCAGAGGCAAGGGAAACAAAAGCAAAAATGAACTACTGGGATTTAATCAAGACAAAAAGCTTTTTGCACAACAAAGGAAACAATCAACAAAACTAAAAGGCAACTGATGGAATGAGAGAAGATATTTGCAAATTACATATGTGATAAAGGGTTAGTATCCAAAATCCATAAAGAACTTATCAAACTCAATACACAGAAAACACATAATCCAGTTAAGAAATGGACAGAAGACATGAATAGACACTTTTTCTAAAGAAGACATCCAACTGACACATGAAAAGATGCACATCACTCATCATCAGGGAAATACAAATCAAAACCACAATGAGATACCACCTCACACCTGTCAGAATGGCTAAAATTAACAACTAAGGAAACAACAGATGTTGGTGAGGATGCAGAGAAAGGGAAACCATCTTACACTGTTGGTGGGAATGCAAGCTGGTACAGCCACTCTGGAAAACAGTATGGAGGTTCCTCGAAAGCTTAAAAATATAACTACCCTATAATCCAGCAATTGCACTACTGGGTATTTACCCCAAAGATAAAGATGTAGTGAAAAGAAGGGGCACATGCACCCCAATGTTCATAGCAGCAATGTCCACAATAGCCAAACTGTGGAAAGAGCCAAGATGTCCATCAACTGATGAATGGTTAAAGAATATGTGGTATATACATACAGTGGAATATTACTCAGGCATCAGAAAGGATGAATACCTACCATTTACATCGACATGAATGGAACTGGAGGGTATTATGCTAAATGAAATAAGTCAATCAGAGAAAGACAATTATCATATGGTTTCACTCATATGTGGAATATAAGAATATAAGAAACAATGCAGAGGACCATAGGGGAAGAGAGGGAAAACTGAATGGGAAGAAATCAAAGAGGGAGATAAACCATGAGTGACTCGTAGCTATGGGAAAGAAACTGAGGGTTACTGGAGGGGAGATGGGTGGGGGTATGGGGTAACTGGGTGATGGGCATTAAGGAGAGCATGTGATGTGATGAGCACTGGGTGTTATATGCAACTAATGAATCATTGAACATTATATCAAAAACTAATGATGTACTATTGTTGGCTAATTGAATTAAAAAAAAAAGAAACACATCTTTGGTGGTCTTATGTCTTTTGTCTCCTTAAATCTAGAACAAGTTGTCAGCAAACATTTTCTGGACCAGATATAAATACAAATATTTATATATAAATAAAAATACTATGATATAAAAATAATATAAGTATTTTAGGTTTTGCATGTCATACTTTTCTTTTGCAACTACCTAACCCTGTTATAGCATGAAAGGAGCCATAAATAATATGCAGTAGGAAGGGATGTAGCTGTTTCAGTAAAACTTTATGGGTTTTATTTATTTATTTATTTATTTTAAATTAAAGTTACTTAACATATAGTGTAGTATTGGTTTCAGGAGTAGAATTTAGTGGTTCATCATTACATATAACACCCAGTGCTCATCCCAGCAAGCGCCCTCCTTAATGTGCATCTCCCAGTTACCCCATTCCCCCACCCACCTCCCCTCCAGCAACCCTCAGTTTGTTCTCTGTAGTTGAATCTATTATGGTTTGCCCTCTTCTCTGTTTTTATCTCATTTTATTTTTCCCTCCCTTCCCCTATGTTCATCTGTTTTGTTTCTTAAATTCCACATATGAGTGAAACCATATGATAATTGTCTTTCTCTGATTGACTTATTTCATTTAGCATAACACCCTCCAGTTCCATTCATGTCGATGTAAATAGTAGGTATTCATCCTTTCTGATGGCTGAGTAATATTCCATTTTATGTATATACCACATCTTCTTTATCCATTTGTCTGTTGATGGACATCTTGGCTCCTTCCAAAGTTTGGCTATTGTGGACACTTGCTGCTATAAACATTGGGTGCATATGCCCCTTCTTTTCACTACATCAGTGTCCTTGGGTAAATACCTAGTAGTGCAATTGCTGGGTTGCAGGGTAGCTCTATTTTTAACGTCTTGAGGAACCTCCATACTGTTTTCCAGAGTGGCTGTACCAGCTTGCATTCCCACCAACAGTGTAAGGGGCTCCCCTTTCTCTACTTCCTTGCCAACATTTGTTGTCCCCTGTCTTGTTGATTTTAGCCATTCTAACTGGTATAAGGTGGTATCTCATTGTGGTTTTGATTTGTATTTCCATAATGGCAAGTGATGTGGAGCATTTTTTCATGTGTCTTTTGGCCATTTGTATGTCTTCTTTGGAGAAGTGCAAAGACATGATTCTTGACTAGACCTAGGTCAGAAAAAAAGTGCTATAAAGGACGTTTTGGAAACCATTTGGGAAATGTGAGTATATTCGGTGTAAATTACATGGTGTTTTTAAAACCACGTTAAATTTCCTGGTGTGATAATGGTGTTGTGGTTAATATGGGAGAATGCTCTTGCTCTTAGGAGATACTGCAACTTGCAAATGGGTGGGAGAGATGTATACAAAGAGCAAACAAATGTATCACAAATGTGGCAACATGTTAACGATTACTGAATCCAGGTGAAGGATACAAGAGGGTTTATCCTACTATTCTCTAAACACTTCTGTAGATGTGAAAGTTTTCAAAACAAAAAGTTGGGGAAAACAAGAAATACAAACCAAAAACAATAATAGCTTTAAAAGAAGTCACCAGACAGGGGAGAGGTGATCAATCGGTAGGACATGCTGAGGGTCAGTCAGTTAGCAGAAGTGGTTGGAGGTTTGCACAGAAACCTCTTAAGTTATGCTTTGGGGTTTTAATCTATCAGCCCATGGCTCTCATCCTTGTGGTTTTTCTGAATTCTCCTCTCCGTTTTTTCTGAGCCAATTCCAGACTACCAGGGGTTTACCAAAGATTTACTTGTTATTCAATCTCCACATTCAAAGCAAAAATGATAGTGTTTATGCTGTCTTTCGAGAAACTAAAAAAATTACCTCCCACATAAATGTACTTTCTAGTTTTTTTCTGGTGGGACATAGAAATCATCATTAACTGTCACTTTGCCTTTTAAGAATTATTTAATTCCTTGAAGATTTATTATCTCTTTAATCAGAGTATACTCAACACACCAGTAATGATCAAGAACGTACCAGTAATTATACACCATTTTCAACCTATATTTCATCTGTGTATTTTTATGGGAGCTTCTTTTCTAAATTATGCTTTTGTCTGTGGGCTGTCATTTTGAGGTTTAGGAACCAGCTGAGGTATAGATTATCTTGAAAGGTTGCATATGGATCTGCAAGGGTTTAGAAATTCCATTCAGAAGCCCTTGCAGGCAGGGGTCATGAAGGATTTGTGACTCTGGAATGTAATGTCACTCTTCTGACATTATGTAATTGTCACTCTTCAAGACCAGTCCCTTGGCTCCCATGTTGGCTTGTAATATAAAATTTCTCACAATTCATTTTGTCTCAGTTCATCAAGCAGAGACTATGTAGGTTGTGGCTTCTCAAGGAAACAAAATTTGTTTCAGCGTTTGTTTTATTAATAAAGTTGATGGTCTCTTCAAAGCAAAAACATAGATCAGAAATCATTCTTCACCTACTGGCTGAGTTAAAAAAAAAAAAAAACAGAAAAACTCTCCATCTGTCACAGAAAGAAACTAGGCTTAATTCAATGTAAAATGCATGAACTAGTTTCTAAAAATAAAATTGGAAGCACTTTAGTTACTATAACCTTCATTCCAGGAAAGTGAGTTATAAGAGTGTCTGATATTGTTTTATGGACCTTGAAGATTAAAATGATTTTTGGTAGACATCATGTTGGCTTCCTATTTGAATCAGTCCAGAATGAAGCTGAATAGAATTATAGGGAAAAAATGAATGACTATTACTGGCAGTGAAAGAACTGGGCATTGCCAATAACTTTTTAAGCACATATATACACACTTTACACTCCCTTCAAATCTTTTCTTGGTTATGTCCACAGAAGCTGAAGGATCTATGCCAGTAGTACCTCTTAAAATTGATTTCTGATAACTCAAACTGCTTGTGGCATGATCCACTGCAAAGTGTGGAAGAAGACAATAGTCGTTAGCTCCCTGTGACCCCATATCTCTAATTCCCCTTCAAGGTCAGCAACAGGTAGCTTTACTTTCTACCTCCAAGGAGATGAAGCTCTGATAGAAATGAGATGTTCAGTGAGCCCTGCAAAAAGGCTTTTGCAAAGTAAAGTGCAAAAGTTAAACAATCAGACACAGGTAGTGGGAATAATATTCTATATCTTTCCTTCTTGATAACTTATTTTTATTCTCCTTCTATCATTTATGCTGTATCTTAAGGCTGAGGCTTATTGCCCCAGGGAAGAAAAGACACCGAAAATGCCAAGAAGAAAAGAAAGAATCAAATAGTAGGGTTAAAAGTCTATATTAAATTCCACAATAGGTTATTTATTTATTTATTTATTTGAGAGAGACAGAGACAGAGCACTAGCAGGGGGAGGGGCAGAGGGAGAAGAAGGCTCCTGGCTGAGCAGGGAGTACGACACGGGGCTTGATCCCAGGACCCTGGGATCATCATGACCTGAGTCTCCTGGGATCATGGCCTGAGCCGAAGGCAGATGCTTAACTGACTAAGCCACCCAGGCACCCCCCAAATAGGTATTTAAACCTATGGTGGAGGCAGTCTTCAGGAGGGAAAAAAGAAAGTTTTCTTGAACTCCAGAAAGGAAAAAACATGAAGTGCTCAGGACATAGTATTTATATGATAAAGTGCAGTGTCTGATTGCAAAAGTAGTTTTCATGAAACACCAAGAGAAAAGAGAGAACACTGGCGGGAAGGGGCTGGAGAGACGGGAGGGTAGAGGGACTGAAAGGGAGTGAGTGATGTGTGTCTCTGTAGAAGGGCCCTGGCGCTGCCACCTCTGGGTCCAAATTCCTAGGGGGTGGTGATGGCAAGCCCCAGGAAGGTGAGGGAAGACGTGACTGGAGGGGATGGGTGCCCAGCATCCTGTCTGAAATGCTGGAAGGAAATGGCCTTCCAGGGTGCCCCATGCCAATGGGGCGTGGCCATAGTAAAATGAGAAAGACGGAGCAGGTGCTGAGAGAAAGAAAGTGAGGCAGACCCGCTTCACACAGACACTACTTTGAGCCCCCTGCCCCTGTAGCACATGCAGGCGGCCCTGAGTGATCCAGGCCTTGGCTACGGTGCCAACCTGCAGAGGAGGGAGAGGGGGTCCCGCAGGAGAGCTCCAGGGTGGGCAGCCGGAGTCGGACATGTGATGAGAGAAGCTGACTCTCACAAGCCCAGCAGCAGCCACTGGCCAGAGTTGAGTCCGGAACTGTGTCAACAGGGGAGGAAGCTGAGCCCAGCAGAGCGGTTGCCCAGAGGCGAGCCTGTGGTGTGACCAGGCTTTGAGTTACTGTCAACAGTGGATGCCAGCAGAGAAGTGACTGTAGCCCAAAGCTTTCTCTTTCAATGCCAAGGTTAAACACAAATCCCCCACAGCCTCTGACCACTCCTGGGGAGATGGGAAGGACAGCAGGGAAGAGGTAAAACAAGGAAATGTCTATGTACCCCTAAAGAGACTGAGCTTAAGCTGAATGTGGTGGTTCTTGACCAGGGACATTTGCAAAAGTCTGGAGAAACGTTTTGTGTGGTACAATGGAGGTGGGGAAGTGGCTGATGGCATCTGGTCAGCAGAGGCCAGGGAGGCGCTAAACATCGTACAAGGCACAGGGCAGGCCCCCCAACAAAGAATTGTCCTCGCCCAAGATGTGAACAGTATTGAGGTTGAGAAACCCTGCGTCCAAGTGATTGAGCTACCACCATCCACAGAAATGAAAATATGAGAAATGTTAAAAGTTCTATTTTTGCACACCCAAGTTCCTATAACTGAACACACACGCATTATAATTCAAAGTACAAAGATGGAGGTTTGAAGAAAATGGTGAATGGATCATAAAATGGTGAGGTATAGTTCTGAGAAACTCTAACATTTAAAGGTTAGGTAGGAAAAACCAGTGAAGAAGACTTGGGGGAGGGAGTACAAAAGAAACAAAGAGTGTATACCATCATAAAGGCCAAGAGAAAAAGGTGGCTCCAGAAGGACAGAGTGGCCAACTGGGTGAAACACTCTGAGAGGTCAAGACACTTTGTAAAAACTATATTGGTTGGATTCAACCTCCTGACTCTTAGGGCAGATGGGAAGGCATGAGATGCAGAGAACAAGGGAAAGGGAAAGGGTTAGCCCTAGGTAGAAGTTCCTCCCCCACGGCCACACCAGAGGACAAGAGAAGGGTCCAGACACAAGTAAGTTTGTAAATTTCATTGCAAATAAACTGTGAATTTCCCACATCAGAGGCAAAACCATCTGCTGAAACTGGGAGCGGGGAGCGGAGAAGAGAAGGCCAAGAGCATGGACAATTTGAAATGGTAATGGTGGAGAGCTGGTGGGTCAGTCAAGTAAAGAAACACGGTAGGGTGCACGAGCAGTGTTGAGCGCCCACCTGCGACTGGTGAGCACGGAGCCATAGCGATAACCATCAGTGCATCGTGTGGTGTTTAGCCCGCTTTCTTCACCTGCAGGGGCAGTCACAGAGGAGACAGCGAGACGAGGCAGCACAGGGTTTAGGTGGGAGCAGTGGTTCTTCACCAGGGTTTGTGTCAGAAATCACTTCGGAATTATCTGGAAGCCCTCACACACATGTGTAGACTCCCTCCCAGGCTCCATAAACCTGGTGGCTACTCTGGGCACTTCTGTGCAGAGGAAGTTCCCCAGTGATGTGCAGCTCCCAGTTAGGGACCCCTGATCCATTCAGGGCGCAAAGACAAAACTGGCAAGGGAGTTCACAAGGGAGGATTAGAATGATTGGCAGTAAAATCCAAACTAGATTGGGAAGAGAGGTAGAGACACAGAGTCTCACAGATAAGGATAACACAAATCAGTCAGTAGAGAGGAGGTCTTAATAAAGTCAGAGAACATGTCCCATGTAGAAAGAGTTCTGATGGCAGGTTTCAGATTCAGCAAATTTAGGGTACATTTCCATTCTCACCATAAATTTTAATCGAGGAGAAAAAAATAACCTGTAATCTCCCATAAAGCTGTGTTTTCTTATAAAAGATAGCCCAGAATTGCTTGTCATTTCTTTGATACTAATTAAACAGTGAGGTTTCCAAAGACCAATTATGGCATATGATGCTGCTCATAGGAGTGATAAGCATTTCCCCCATTATTCACACACACACACACCTTCCCATGGTGGATGAAAGAGAGACGAACACTTTAAGTGCTAGAAGAGGAAACCCATGATGACAAGGGCCCCACCCTGACAGCTGGAGCCGTGCTGCCCTTCAATCATCCCACAGAAGCCACAGTATCTTGTCATCCAAATGGTGTAAGAGGAACACTAAGGAAGAGGAAACTTCGTGACTTTCTTGTACAATCCCAACCTTGCCATTTCCTTATAAATTCACTTTCATAATCCTTTTGGAGTAAATAAATGATTACTCAAAAGAACATTATTTTAGGACAGAGGCAGAAAGAAGACTTGAATAACCAGGGCCCTAAGGAATGAATTTAGGACAGTTTTTCATCTGTGGTGACTAAATTATTTAGACGGGTCATCTCTTTAAGACCAATGAATTTTTAAAGTTGTCTGGTTCTAATTCAAGAATATTGGCTATGATCACTGACATTCTTACCCCCTCACAATCTTTTGGCCCAACTCTATCAGTGAGGGATTACTCATGGGGAGGGTTCTGTGTCTAACTCAGCACCGGTAGGAGGGAACAGAGGTATGCACCGGCCTGCGTGGCTAACCCGTGCAGAGCAGAGAACCCCCTCTGAAAACTGGCATCCTGGCCACGCCTACTGTGACTTTGCCTGACACACTCTATGGGATTCTTCACGCTGCAGGGGTGGCTCCTCCTTGTATCATCTCTCAGGGACAAGTTTCTGTACTATAATTTAATGGCTCCTCAGGTTTGGGGTTTTGTTTTTCTGTGTTTCCAGAATTGGGTCCAAATTCATTGGAATGGTGGAAATACTGCTGAAGGGCAGAGGGCCGGATCAGATAGTCTCTTAGACCTCCTCTAGCTCTGCTGCTTAATGATTGTAATTTAAGTTCATTGAAAGATGGTGCCAGAACTCTGGATGCCTCACAATATCTTGTGAATAAAAATCACTGGAAAAGAAATGTAACTGGTCCTCACTGAGAAATCTCTCTCCAAAAATGAAAATAAGGAATCACTGAGGATGTGCATGTGGAGACACCAAGTTCTAGACATCAAAGGCAAGACCAGAGTAATGCAGAGTTGGAGTATGCAGAGTGGCACCCAGAGATTTGAGAGTAATGTTCAGGTGCTGATCTATAGCTCTGGGGAGTCCAGGCCTCAGATACTCAGAATGATTTATGACTGCAGAGCTACATATAAGAAATTTATTTGTGAGTGAAATAAAGAAAGATGAGCTAGTATCACAAGTGTAACCCTCTGAGAAATAGCTAAGTCCTTTTAGAGAATATAACCTAATATATGAGCATTTCTAATCTTGACCAACCTTCTGGAAGTGGGTACATACTGCATGGGTGTTCGTGCAACCAGAGTTATTGCAGATTTCAATTAATTTCATTCATTTGGAAATTTATCTTTTACTTCTGAAACTCATTTGGTTAGACAGTGCCTAAACTAAAGCCTAGAGACATTGCCCAGGGTCACTCAGATCATAAAAATCTCCTGAGTCAAACTATGCCAGACTCCAAAATCTGGACTCTTAACCATTATGCGATGTTAACGTTCTGTTAAAGAATTCCATTGTTCATTCAGTCAACTGCTTCTATTGATCGGAGAACCAATGGAAGTTTTAAAGTATGATCAGCCTTGTTTCTAGAAAGCTCACCCTGGCACTGGAGTGGGGGATGACATCCGTGGGGAAGAGACTGGTGGTGAGGAAACAGTTCAGGATGCTATTACAGTAGTCCAAGCAAGACATGAGGAAGGCTTCCACTTACATAGTCGCTGTGGAGATGGAGACAAGGGAGCAAATTAATATCTAGTTTTATGGTAGAATTAGTAACAATGGACAAGAAGTGGGATAGTGAGGGTTGTGGGCAAAGAAATTATTGAGGATAACTCTGTCCTCTAGCATGGAGCTTGAGTGATGACATTGATGGAAGAGGGGAAAGAGGGAGATATGAAGGCCAGGAATGGGTTAATGAGGACAGCAGGGATAATGAATTCCATTTGGGTGCCTAAGGTTATTCATGCAGAGCAAAAGACAGTCCTAGGTAGGAGTCATGATTATATGCATAGAGGTTAAAGTCAAGAGAACAGTAAAACCACCCAGGGAGAAGTCTATAGAGTTAGAAGAGAAAGAGACCACATGCTGGAACCTGTGAAACACCAGTATTTATGACAGGGGCAGAAAGAGAGGAACAAGCAGAAAACACCCAGAAGCCGAGCACTGAGTGGTAGGAGAACCATGGGAAGGGTTTCAGTAAGGAAATGATACAGAGAAGCCAAGCAAAAGAGGTCCAAATATAAATCTTCAGATTTAGCCCTTAGAAAGCTATCAGCACCATGCAAATCAAGCAGTGGAAGTCAATGTCATTTGAGCCATCAAAGCCTATTTGGAATTAGGAATAGACTACTTTCCTGATGGAAGAAGAAGGTTTAAGGAGTCTTGGTCTGACTTTAAAAAAGTATATGCCAGGGCGCCTGGGTGGCTCAGTTGGTTGGGCGACTGCCTTTGGCTTGGGTCATGATCCTGGAGTCTCGGGATCGAGTCCCATGTCGGGCTCCCTGCTCGGCGGGGAGTCTGCTTCTCCCTCTGATCCTCTTCCCTCTCATGCTCTCTATCTCTCATTCTCTCTCTCTCTCAAATAAATAAATAAAATCTTTTTTAAAAAAGTATATGCCAGGCATTTGGTATTCCTATAAATTCAAAACTAGGTGTTTAACTAGATTCAAAACACCAGCATCACTTGATCTAATTTTCTATTTAAATTCAAAGTCAAAATGAGAGACCTTCAAGATAGTAAATGCTTGACATCTCATAATTTTTTAAAGGTTTTATTTATTTTTGCACCCATGCATAAGAGAGAGAGAGCGCACACACAAAAGCTGGGGAGCGGGGGAGGGGCAGAGGGAGAAGCAGACTCCCCACTCAGCAGGGACCCCAATGGGGGACACAATCCCAGGATCCTGGGATCATGACCTGAGCCGAAAGCAGACGCTTTACCAACTGAGCCACTCAGGTGCCCTTTCATAATTGTTTTTATGTAAGGAAAACAGAAGCATGTTATATAAGGATAGATGCCCAGAGATTTTGGTTAATTCAGGACTCACATTTATTTCAAAACTAGTATGATTCAGGACTAAACCTGGTGAGACAGAGCATGTATTTTCATTTACCTAAATGGCTAACAGGAAACTATCATGTACCAGGCAACAAAGCAGTGATCCACTGGGCCCACCAATTTTGAAATCGTGCTATTTGTGATATGTTTTTAATTTGTGGCTTCTCCTCTCAATTTCTGTACATTAAAGAAAAAACTTTTTAATTTTTATATTACTATTTTAATATAGATAATTCAAATTTACATGAAATATACCCCCACTGCTTATATTAAATGTTACTTAATACATTAAATACCTGAAGAGGCTTTTTAGAACCTAATATTTGACAAATCTAATGGAGAATACATTTTTACTTTACCATATTGCTTTGTAAACAAGTTCTATACAAGATATTTTTGTATTATCTTTATTCAAATATTGAAGTAATTGAGTAACATCTTACTTACTATTTGATACACTTCTTTAAGAAGCTAATGGAACTTGTAAGGTATTTGTGTCACTTTGAACTAATCTCCACTTTGAGTGGGCCGCCTACCCCAACCCAGTGTTTTATGTGAAGGGCATAAATTATTCTGTTTTACAGTTGAGACACTGGGTCTCTGAGAAAGTGAAAAAAACAACTTGAGTTATGGGCAAGTCAGAGATTAGATCAGACAAAGAATGGACAGATTTCTGTGCTTCTAGGCCTGTTCTTTCCTTTGTTACACCACAAGTAGGCTGCCTTTTTTCCCATAACCCACTCTACCAATTTGATGGAATCAATTGCATTATTTGGATTAAAAAAAGAAAAAAGAAGTCCTTGTCTTGTCATTTTCACTTGTGTAACTGGTAAGATAACAATCTTACAATATCTAGAACTCCAAGTATTTGTTACCTCCAAATTACAAAGGCCAATGATATATAACAGGCCAACATTAACATGTTAACAAAGTTAACATTGAAGTTGACTGGGAAAGAATGGCTACATGAAGTATGTCCAGCTGTAAACATCCCACAGTCACAGAAAATAGGAGGGGCTCTTTGAAGTTGGAAAGTCATTTAGCTTGGAGGCCTCAGAGGAGAACACTTCAACCACAGCTGCTGAGACAAAGGGGAAAAAAAAACAATTTTTCATTTGCGATCTAATTCTGCAAAGACTGAGTCCAAACTGATTAGAGGGCATGTAACAGACAAATGGGCTTGAACAATGGAACAAAGGGTGTTTTAAGTTTGGGACTAGGAAACTGGAGCCTCGAACTTTCTTTAGGATTTAAGTTTGGGACTAGGAAACTGGAGCCTTGAAATTTCTTTAAGGTCTTGCCAATGACTTGCAGCCTGGCTTTACCCTAATTATCTGTGCCCCTTGTTTCCCTCCAGTGTTTAATCTCTTTGTATATAAAAAGGGGGGAAAGAGGATCACTTGTAGCATGTTTTGTATGATACATACTGAAGTAACAAACTGATAAAAAATTCTGTTCAGTCCTAGCTGGAGACTGGTAGATACGCTAGACTACCAAGAGTTAAGAGAATGGGTGAATTTTTAAGAAGCAATTATTTTCTTTCCTTCATTTACATTTCAATGTGAAAAATATTGGAAAGTACAGAAAAATAAAAATAATTAAAATTCATGCATGAATCCAGAAATCATAGCTGTTGACATTGGGTGTATCTCCTTTCAGTCTTATGTGTATATATGCTTGTGGCACACTCTGAAGACATACACCATTAAAGAGAAAAAATGTTTTCAGTAAATTATAATCAGACTATTATATATAGTCTTATATATATACCTGCTTATGTATAAGCCTGCAATGTTCACTGAATAGAGAATATCAATATTTTTTAAAAATAATTTTGAGGATTTTTCATGGCTCCCATTTTATTCTATTAAATGCACTTAACATTATTTATTTAATCAATCCCACATTGTTAGATATTTGGGTTATTTTCAACTTTTTGTCACCAAAAAACATGCTATATTAAATATCTTTAAACATGAATCCTTGTAGCTAATTGATTATATGATTAAGATAAATTTAGGGTATTAAAATCACTGAGTAAAAAAAAAATTTTTTTTTTAAATCACTGAGCAAAAGGATATGAACATTCTGGGCTCTTTATATGTATTACCTAATGGCTTTCCAGAAGGGTTATACCAAATTGTGCTTAGTTCAGTATTGGATGGGAGTGTACATTTCCCTGAATTTTCTTTTTGCTTTCATCTTTAATATTTAATAGGTTTTAAAAAGAGTATTTTGCTTGTTTCAGTTTCTTTGATTATTAATGAGCAGTCTTATTGAAGTAAGATAAATATCTGTGCATTTTTAATTGAATCTTATTTTTCAACCTAGAAGACACGATCTACCATCTCATCAAAAGAATTTCTGGAAGATCAAACTTCCAGCTTACAGTTAGGTAGTACTTAGGAACTGAAAGTCCCAGAGGATACTCAGATATCTACCAATGATCTAGAACAGGAAAAACTGCAAATATATGGTGCCTTTGTTCTTGCTCCTCTCCCTGCTTGTTAACTGGCAGCCATCACTAATCGATCTGGCACTGTTTTCTCAGGGAGCCTAGGTGTACTCTCAGGATTCTTCTCAACACCAACTACTGTCATTCTGGGCTATTATCCCTCTTCACTGGTACTTGAAATGGAACCAGTCGGGTCTAGAGTGCAGCCTACAATTCCATTGGAAAAAACAAAGGCAGGGAACTTAAAACGCTACATGGCTGCCAGACTCTTCCTCTGCTCCAATCCTCTTCCAAATATGTTAGCTACACACAAATGTTCCTATTGTATGTACTCCATTAATATACCCACAATGCACCTGTGGAAGTTCTTGCCCCTTTCCATGTCCTCCTTAGCTTCTAGAACAATACTCCTTGAAGATACTTGATAAATAGCCATTGGCCATCTAACAATATGATTGTCAGGATTCTTCCTAGGTTTCTTCTTGCTCGATGTAAATTCCTCCCCCAAAGTTTAACTTCACTGTCCAACATTCAGTTATGTTTCTTCTCTCTTCCTATTCCTTTCCATTTTAATGTCCCTTTGTAATGGAACTGTTACCATTCCCTAGAGAGACACCATTTCATGGGAGCCTGAATGGCCGTGTCCATTCAATAAGCCCAGGAGAGGGTGACTTCTACATGGCGTCTTTCAAAATCAATAAAATCATTTTTATGTAGACCATCCATCTTGGAGAAATGGTGCCTTCTTATTTTGCTGCAGAAGAAGGAAGCAGCTGGTGAAGAGTCAATAATGAGAGCGGAACTTTCATTGAGCTCAGGAAGGATCAAGCTGGAGGAAGTGATGATGAATGACTAGTCAGCCTTTCTCAGAAAGGAGCTTAGCCTGGCCCCCAGTTCCTGCAACTCTACTCTTCCAACTGCTTTCACCACCCACAACCAATCCTGACCTTAGGCAGTAAGGTTTTTAAGATTTTCTAGTCCCAAAGCACCTGGCTGGCTCAGTCGGTAGAACGTGCGACACTTTTTTTTTAATTGATCATTTTTTTAACTTAAATTTGTTTGTGTTTGTCTGTGATTCATCAGTCTTATATAATACCCAGTTCTCATTATAACACATACCCTCCCCAATGTCCATCACCCACTTACCCCATCCCCCCAACCCCCTCCCCTCCAGCAACCATCTCCTTTAGCCCTCCCTACCCCAAATAAATTCCTAGCCCTTCTCATAACCAGATTGTCACTCAAATTGCTTATGGAAATTCTGGAGCTAGCATTTGTCTGATCCCTGCCCGCAAAGAACTTATATTTAGTGGGTCAAACACCAACAGGTAAGCAGTCAGTGACAACCCAGTACTACAAGTGCTCTCATGGGGGCCCTAAGTAGTGCTGTGAACACTCAAGAAGGACATTGAACCAAGGTTCACAGAAATGGCATTCAAGATGAGACCTAAAGCATGATATGACCTAGGTAGCAAGAGAGGTAGGGGATAGAGTCCTAAGCAGAGGATTCAGTATCTACAAAGGCCAGGAGGAAATAAAATAGGACTTAGTCTAAGAACTCTTAATCTGGGAGGGTAGAATGTGAATAAGTAGAGGGTAAGGGAAACAAGGTAAATTACAAGAAATGAAGATGGGGAAATGGGCAGGGCTAGATGGAACGGTCGTGGGGTTTGGACTCTATCCCAAAAGAAATGGAAAGCCAATGTGTTTTAAGCAAGCAAAGGAACTGATCAGTTTGTGTTTAGAAAGACTCTTCTAGCCACAGGGTGGAGAATGAAGGAGAAAGAAACAAAGCTAGAGTGGAGGGCTTCGCCCAGGCTATAGACGGTCATGTGGCTGGAGCCAGAGTAGTGGCAAAAGGGATGGAAAGTGTGAGGGTTATATTCATTTTCTAGGGTCTGTATCATAAACCAGTTAGCTCAAAACAACAAAAATGTATTACTTCACAGGCATAAAGGCTAGAAGTTTGAAATCAGGATGTTGGCAGGGCCATGCTTCCTTTGACGCCTCTATCAGAGAACCTTGCTTGACTCTTCTAGCTTCTGGCATGTGCCAGCAATCCCTAGCTTGTAGGTACACCACTCTAGTCACATAGACGTCTTTTCCCGGTCTATCTTCACATCACCTTCCCTCTGGGTGTGTCTTCCCCTTTATAAAAACACCAGTTACATTGGATTAAAGCCCACCCTAATGACTTCTCTTTAACTTGATTACTTCTATGAGGACTTTATTTCCAAAAAAGGTCACACTCTCAGGTAGTAGGGATTAAGACTTCAGTATAACTTTTTAAGGGACACAGTTCAACCCATAACAGGGGTTCTTTTTTACACTGAGTCCCAGTCTCCACTTGACACCCTGGGTCAGATGGGTGCCTTGTTCCCGGGGCCTGGGGCCCTGTCGTCCAGGATACAGCACTGTCTTGTTCTTAATATTCCTCATTCCAAGGGCTAGAGACTTGTCTCAGCCGGGGGAAATGGGATCTTTGGGACTTTCCTCCCTACCACTGCTTTTGCCAGTTCAGCTCTCAGAATATTTTCTGTATCTGAATTCCTCAGCCAAGGCTCTATCCATCTTCCACAACATCCCATTCCCAGGAGGCAACATTCCTGTTGCCAGTTGCCATCCTTGACTATCATCTGTCACCAATGTTGCAATCCATTAGGTCAGTATTTCTCAAAGTGTGGCCCACAGACCACCTGCAGCAGAATCACTCAGGAGTACTGTTAAAAATATAATTTATTTTGAGCCACCCAACCCCACTGAATTAGGACCTCTGGCTGTAGGGCCCAAGATTCTATGTCTCTAACAAGCTATCCTAGTGGATTTTGTGAACCCTCAAGTTTTAGGAACACTACTCTAGATTATGTGTTCTGTTTACCTGGATTTCCCACCAAGCCCTGCTACAGGTCTGCTTCTCAGAGATGGCACTCTTTCTGAAGGCAGATGTTCTTTCCAGTCAGACCCATACTGTTATGGTTAAACCAACCCTTCTGAGCCACCAATGTAGATCTCACAGCCAGAGAGGAAAGAATAGTACTGAAATAAACCATTCTTATGAAGAAAAGACCCAAGTATTAGGATTTCACTGAGCCTGGTAAAGATGTATAATTTCATACAATCAGGAAAATGAAATGAGAATAAAACTTATTAAGAATACCCCCCAAATTAAAAATCTGAAACAGTATCCATCATAGAATTATCTAAAGATTAAACACATTATATATATTTATATATGTGTAAAGTGTATATATTATATGTATAAAACTGATAACAGAGATAGTCTATCCAGAGCCCTGACTGCTTTCCTCATCCCCAACCTACTCCAAAAAAAAAAAAAAAAAAAATCATAGCCTGAAAGTTTTCAGTCACCTGATATTTAGTTTCAAAGATCAAGTCTACCTTAATCTTGGTGTTTTAAAAAATTTAGATTTTTGGAGTTTGGCTCCAGTATAAGTGAGTTACATGACAGATATAAGTACATAAAAATACCAATTTTTAAAGCATGGTTCACAAATGATTTCTTACAATTTTCCTTGAGGGACTGAAGTTCCAACTCTATTTAAAGCACCAGAAGAGAGCAGGCATGGGGCCCAGTGCAGAAACAGCATTCCTGTGGGTACTGAGTAAATATTTGATGATGTTGATCATGTTCTTGCCCAAGGCTGAGAGATTGTCACCAACAGAGAGGTGGATGATCATCTCTCAAATGGTTTGGTCTTATTTGTACATAAAATTCATATCAGAGGTGCCTGGGACCTGTAGTCAGTTAGGCATCTGACTCTTGGTTTCGGCTCAAGTTGTAATCTTAGGGTCCTGAGATCAAACCCCGCGTTGGGCTCTGCGCTCAGCACGGAGTCGGCTTAGGACTCTCTCTCCCTCTCCTTCTGCCCCTCCGCACCACACACAGTCTCTCTCTCTCTCTAAAATAAATAAACAAATCTTAAAAAAAAAAAAAACTCATGTCAGACTTTTACTTATTAGTAACATTTTATGTTGTAACAAGAGAGGAGTTTTCTAAGCACAGATGCCTACCAGTTATTTGCATGTAAATCCTTTGGTATACAGAATAGGGTTGAGAAACTCCAAAACAATGCATGGCTTGATGGAATGACTGATCTCACATTTAGAGCAAAGGAAACACCAAAGGGGTTATTTAAAGAGGGTAAGTCTACATAAACTGACTTGCACTTCAGTGATAGTTCCTGGATATTTCAGTCAAGTTATGATGTTATTCACTTGATTTGCTCATTTTATAAAGATGAACCCTCCATAATTACACTAAGTTTACAGGAAAAGATGCTTCCATTCAATTTTTTTAAAAGATTTTATTTATTTATTTGACAGAGAGAGACACAGCGAGGGAGGGAATACAAGCAGGGGGAGTGGGAGAAGGAGAAGCAGGCTTCCCCCTAAGCAGGGAGCCCGATGTGGGTCTCGATCCCAGGACCCTGGGATCATGACCTGAGCTGAAGGCAGACGCTAAACAACTGAGCCACCCAGGTGCCCCCTCATTTGATTTTTTTTATTCAACAAACTTGCATTTCTAATATCAACAGCCAACCTGTATGGAACCAGCATCTGGTATGTCTTATTAATCTGTTTTTCACCCTGCTTTCATAATTCAAACATAAACTCTTTTCTTGATATTTTTTTCTGTGTTTTTACATGTATGTTCTTTAACATTTTTTTAAGAGATTTTATTTATTCATTTGTCAGACAGAGAGAGAGAGAGAGAGCACAAGCAGGGGGAGCTACAGGCAGAGGGAGAGGGAGACTCTCCCCTGAGCAGGGAGGCAGATGCAGGACTCGATCCCCGGATCCTGAGATCCTGACCTGAGCCGAAGGCAGATACTTACCCGACTGAGCCGCCCGGGCGCCCCGACATGTGTGTTCTTTAAATAGCTGAGGCTGGGGTGAAGGAGTTTTATGGTAATGGGCACAGCCAGAGATCATTGAACTTCTGACTCCACCCGAAGCCTAGCAAATTTTACTTGAGTAAGAGGGAGTTTGTCTTGGCTGCCTTCTTGTCTCCTTTTTGACCTTGGGTCTGCCATCTTCACAACACCCTCTGCTGAGTCTCCCCAAGTCGTCCTCTGTTGTGCAAAACCTCTTTTAAAGTACCACGTAGGTTTTACTCTCATCACTCCTACCAAGTCCCCTGTAAAATGAAAGAGATAAAATGCTGCTTTCTCATTTTCCCCATTCTATTTCAAGGTATTTTCCTTCGCTAGGAATTAAGAAAATTTTGCTGATTAAAGTAGCTCAGAGTAATGTTACGTTATAAAAGAAGAATATGTTCAGTTAAATGTAGAAAGAAGAACAATGAAATAGGATCTCAGGGGCCCTCAGCATGGCTGTCTTCTTCACGGCCTTCCTTTTCCGTGGCCGATAAACAGGGGGAACAACTGGGCACCCCATCTTTGAAAGGATGCCTCCTCATCTTCTGTATACTGCAGCCATTCCGATCCACTTTTCTGGGATGGGTTAGTCTCAGCCCTTCAAACATAAATATGACTATGCTTTGACAATCTTATGTGTAGCCCTCAGAGGGTGTTGCTTCCGCCACATTGTCATCCGCCCCCGTGAAGTGGTCCTCCTGAAACCCAGAAAGAAGATACGAAAAAAGCTTTGGTTTTTCTTCATCGTGTCTTCTCTTCACACAAAATCATTTCTCTGGCTTTAAATACTGTTAAGTAATTTGGGAATCACAAACTATGTAAATAAACACACCCTTCTCTAAGTTTCAGTTATACATAAATTAAACTACTTCCTTAAAAGACTTTTTGGAAAACAGCGGCCAGCTTTGAAAACGTGTGTCAGTTTTTCACTGAACACAATTCAGAAACAACCCTATGGCAGGTTGTTAGTATTTGCTTTTAAGGAGCAGCTATAAAAGAATTCACTGGGACAAACATTAGGTTGAGTTTTAAAAGGCCAAGGTAGTGCAGTTTTTAGTAGTTGCAGATTTTATAAGCTTAAGAATGGTAAACTAATGTTCTTTACCCTTCTTACTTCTTCTCTAGTGAGACACATTGGGTTAAGTTCTATTTTTAAATGTATCTGAGCCTGTTGAGAAGAAATTTAAACAAAGGCCTGGGTACTGGTTCCAGTAAAACTTTAACCTACAAGACCAAAATCCAGCACAACTGGCTGAGCTTAGCTTTGGAACAAGCTCAGCTTAGGGACAGTGCCACGACACAGAGCAATAACTGCACAAATCACATTTTGCCAAGCAGCGTTCTGAGTGCAAGTGTGAATTACTGGAGGAAGAAAAGTTTATGGCATTTCCCCTTCCATTTTGAGATTTATCAACAGTGCTTCACAATAGAAGAAAGAATATGACTGTCGTATAATAGCAGAATGCATTTGTACAGAAGGAACAGTCGGCTTCCTCATGTGGACAACCAATTCAATACATAAGCATTTCAGGCTGATAAAAGGAGGGTATATCAAGGGGAACCCATCACTAAAGCACTCAGGAGGCAAGTAGGGATAGAACCTGATGTAATGTTGCAAGCAAGTAACATTTGAAGGCATGCTAACTCTTCCTGTCACTATGCAATACTTGAAGTCTAGAGAAAAACCTTTAGACTGGTAGCTGTGCTGGTTAGAATACAGGTCAAGATCTTATAACCCAACACTACAGTGCCTTAAGTAAGATCAGAATTTATTTCTTTCACACATTATTGGCCAGAGGCAGTTGGGCATTCCAAGGCAAGTAGGTGGCTCTGGTTCAAGGTCAGACAGGAAGCCAGGTTGCTTTGATTTTGTTGCCCTGCTTCCTGTTAAGGAGTTCCTCTCAACCTCATGATCGATGGTGGCTCACTAGTACCAGACCATGTGTCAGCTAACAAAAGCAAGACGTGAGAACATAGAGGGCAACCAACCTCTTTTTCAAAGACATGCCCCAGAAATCGCATGCATCCTGTATCCTCACAGCTAGATGCAAAGTGTTGGGAAAAATCTAAAACTCAAGGGCTTTTCTTACTCAAAGGGGGATGCATATTGGGGTTCAGTTAGAACAGTTCTATAATAATTAAATGACAAGCTTCAGAATACGCGCGCGTGTGTGTGCGCACGCACGCGCATATGCACTCTCATACACAGCATTCTTAAGAGTGATTAGGAGCTTACATAGAAGGTAATATTGCTTAATGATTAAGATAGATCAAGGGTAGACTTTGAGGCCAGAGAGACCTGAGTTTGAATCTTGGCTCTATCATTGACTAGATGTATAGCTCTTCTAAACATTAATTTTCTTACCTGTAAATAGAGATAATTCTTACCTCATAGAAATGTTATAAGGGGCAAATTAAATAATATGTACTATTGGATAATAAAGAATTTTTCTGGTCTTTGCCCTGGATTCCTGGCAAGAAGCTTCTAAAACCCTTGGAATTTCCCAAATGTCTTTGTTATTTATGAGCCTCTTGGGTTGCCCCTGAGTTCGTGCTATCAAGATGGAGATGGGTCAGGATAGGGGCTGTTACCCAAAAGACCAACCATGTAATTAGAGGGTTGGGGCTTTGGGCCATGTGGTATCAGCCAAATCTCCCTACTTTTTTGGAGGGCGGGGAGGGGGGTTGGGCTGGAGATTGAGTTCATTCATGGGGCCAGGGCCAATGATTTAATATGCTATGAAATCTCCATAGAAACTCTGAGCACCAAAGCTTAGTGGAGCTTCCTGGTTGGGGAACACAACTGAGGCCAGGAGAGTGACACTCTGATTCCACAAGGAGACAACAAAGAAACGCTGCGTTTGGGACCCTCCCATTCCTCACTCCATGTGTCTCTTCATTTGGTTCTGATTTGTGTCCTTTAAAGCAAAACTTTAATAAGAAGTATAGTGTTTTCCTGAATTCTGTGCTTGTTTTAGTGAATTATCAAGCCCCCAAATTTGTAGCCAGTCAGAAGTGTAGGTGGCCTGGGGACCTCCAAAGTGTGGCTGACGTCTGAAGTGAGGGCAGGCCTGTGGAGGGTCAGGCCCCTCACTTGTGCAGTCTGTGCTAACTTGGGGTGGTTAGAGCCAGAATTGAATTACAGTACACCAGGTGGGGTCAGAATATGTATAAAATGCTTAGACAGTAACTGGAACATGTGAGAGCTTAATAAAGGCTAAGTGCTATTATTGCTTTTAATTATTATTATTAAGATTATCCCTAACTGATCGAATTACTGGAATCTAGTGATGTTGAAATAATCTTTAACTATTATTCTGCAGTCCTTCTCATCAGTTTCGTAAAAGTTTTCCTCAACATGCGGCTGGCTCCAAGCCTCTTTCTATGAAAGAGGGTCTTGTATCTCTACCAAGTTAGTCGATAGCACCCAGTTTAAAGGCTCCCACATGAGTGCCACTCACAAAGCACACAGGCTTATGAGCCCCTCAGAATTGGGAGTCACCTGAAGAAGGTAGAGTTTTCATCAAACTAGAGGTCACCTCATGGCTATATTCTGAGGGCTGCCACCACGCAGAAGGGGAACCCCAACTCACAACGCCTGAATGGCTGAGGCCTGAGGCAAAGAGGAATTACCAAGATTGGATAAGATGTGGGGAAGATTTTTTAAATACATAAGAGTGGTAGAAAGAAACATGTGATTTGCAGTTTGATAGCACTGTGTTCAAACCTAGTCTTTGCAACTAGCCAACCACGTGATTGGGGATAAATGTTTTAATCCTCCTGAATCTCAGTTTCTCCCGTATATAAAATGGAATAACAATGAGTCACTTCTGAGGTGGTTGGGAGGCAGCAGGGAGAGGATGCACACAGAGTATTTGCCACAGTACTCAGCTCCCGGAAGCTGCTGGATGCATGTGAGCTCCCTTCCCCTTTGCTTCATGGGGCATGGTGGGGAAGGAAATCCTTCCACTCGCTTACTATTTAAAAAGCCCAGTGCAAAAAGCTTTCTAGGATCGGATTACCAGTTATTCTTTTCCTGAAAGGCAAGTCTTAGGTTACAGTTTTACTGTAAACATCTCCAAAACACTGCAGGCAGAAAGATCAAGGAGATTTGCAGTTCCTAGAAGGAAGCATGCTATCCCATGAAGGTTCGAATTTCAAGGCTGATCTCCTCATGGATGGGATTCTGTCATCGGGAGTTCTCTTTCTCCATGTGGCTTCTCAGAAGATAACCTGACCTTCAGTTTATTCCCCACAATTTGTCCCTTTGCACGGGTCGTGTTTTTGATCACTTTGGCATTTAGAGAACATTCCTGTATGGGATGGAACTGAACTGAACTCTTCCAGTAATGAAAAATCTTCTTATTTAGCCAGGGCTTCCAACTCTTCATCTCTCCTGTCTCCCCGATGCAAAAATCCTGCCTGCCTCTATTACCAAAATAGAAATGACTGTGAAGTTCAAGGTCGCTTTCAACAGATAACTATTTATGTGGTGCTCTAGGGAGGCAGGATATAGATCCTTCAGAAGGAATGTGCTTTTATGGTGCACATGGTCTCTAAGTTGCTAGGCTTAAAAACGTCATTAGACTGATAACTGATGAATGAAGAATTAAGTATTTGTAATTAAGGATGTGTGCAAACGTTAACTATAAAAATGTTCACCCCAGTATTTCTCAGTGTTTCTAACTCATAAAATAATTCATAAAAAAGGAGTTAATAATTATCGAATTCTGTATAATAGAATACTATTCAGCCTTTAAAAATGAAGTTGTAGAAGTATGTTTATTAACACATTTGTGTATTAGCAATCTACATGTGCAAATTAATAAAATTATGCATTATACAATCCCATCTTGCTTTAAAAAATTACCTATTTATGTATTATTTGTATATCATGAAAATACCAAGGAAAATGTCTAAAAGGGCATGTACTGAAAAGCAAATGATAGAACTACAGTTGATTTTTATTTTCTTTTTTCTTGAATATAGTTTCAGTCTTTCTATAATGAACATACATTACTGGCATACTTTTTTTTTTAAGATTTTATTTTTTAACTAATCTCTACACCCAACATGGGGCCTGAACTTAGAGCCCCAGGAACAAGAGTCACATGCTCCACCAACGGCCAATCAGGGGCCCCACTGCTGGTATACACTGTTAAAGCTATTGTTAAAATAATTATTTTCTGACCACCAGACGAGGTTCAGGAGATGTAAGGAAAGCGTAATAAGGTTTCCTGGTGAAAAGAGAGTTTCTATGCTGGAAGAGGCAATGTAACAGAAGAGCAAGCCTCGGCTGAGCACGAGGATGCTGGCATCCATCACACATTCGCCTCTGTGCGAGATAACCTTGGGCAAGCCATATCCATTTTCTGTACATCACTTTTTCCACATGGAAAAGCACAGTGACATTCCACACCTTGATACACTATCACCGAGATTGGGTGCGTACCTCCTGCACGCTCTGGGTCACAGGAAAAACCCACCACACTGTCAGCACTCTGGATTTCCATTTGTGATGTGAGCTAGGGGTTTGTTGGAGTATTTATTTAGTATTTCTATTTATTTTTGCTATTATTAGATTATGTTCTGGAAACTTTTCCATGCATCATGGAGAGAGGCTTCTCTGTGGGTAATCTCGAATTGGTAATCATTTCCATCAGGAGCAGAGAAGCTGTTTTGCTTTTTGCTTCTCTGTTAAGCTCGAGGAGCTCTTTTGTAAGTCTCTGTATTGCTTGCTTATGCAATTTTACTAAAGTGAAATTTCACCAATAACATGGCCTCTGACAATAGAACTGGGTAACTCAGGGAAAAGGAAGTTACGAGTTTTTAATGGCTACTGAGACAATATGCGGGCCAGTAAAGAGAAAATAGATGACAAAACAGAGAAATTCCATAAAATTGTAAAGGTTGGTCTTCAGCTTTTATGAAGAGTCTTTATAACTTTTACTTGAGACTCCATGGTTCATAGGCTTGAATTTTTGCAACATCTAATGGGATGGAAAATGCTAGTCTAATTATTTAGGAAGAGTGGAGAGCAGGGGGATTGCTACCAATTGTTTCTTCAAATTAAACTTAATAGGATAAATCTGACCTTGGGCATTTAAATAGGAAAAAATAACAATATTGGTTAAGTCTTCAGATGGACTTCAGAGACCGTCTTTCTGATTAGCTCTATAACATGCAGACTTCTCCCTTTGGCAGAAAACCGGAGTACTGGAATTCTGAGGTCCCAGATGATCAATGTTAGGTGGCTAATTATGATTCATTTTCAATTCCAATTTAACCATTAATTAAAGTAGGTATCCTTGACTGAACATTCGGTGCCAGAAAAGCTCAAAAAGAAAACGTGATACACAATCCTCCTGAAAAGCCACTGACGGGTTCCATTATCACCTTTATATCTGTTGCTCCTGGTAGCTACAGTAACTAGCATTTAAGACACAAACACAAAAATCAAAGTCCTAGGCTTGATGCAATGGCTCTCAGATGGCTTTGTTCCCTAAGATTTCCCTGCCTACTCTTGCATCATATTTCATGTTCAAAGCCTCAAGTGACTAACTTACTGCTTGGGGATGTGCAGGCTAAGAGGGAAAGGGTAGGATGGAGACCCCACCTGCCCTTTCAGAGAAAAAAAACAATCTAGATGCCCCATGCGGTTAGGGAGACTCAGCCCCCTCCGTGTTCTGCTGGGAAAGAAAGAGGCTTGTCTGTGACAACTGTTGGCTTGTTGTGAGCAGGGCTTGTCCAGGCCACTCCGGGAGCGACGGTGGGCTCAGCCCAGCGATGCCTGGCCACAAACTCACCGTAACCTTGCTTGGGGGTGGGAGGGTGGGAGGGGTCGGTTCCAATTCTAGCCCAAAAAGGACCGGTGATTTTTCAAGTGTTGAATTCAAAGCCAAGAAAGAGGAAGGGAGCAGAGTGGGAGAGGGAAGCTAAGCTAGAACAAATACTCTGAGCTTTTCAGGAAAACAAATTGGGCCAGTGATTTTTATTTGGACTTAAGTAAGCATTTTGGTTTATTTCATCTATTTTTGTAGCAGATATGGGCAATGTGTTTAAATGGAAAAGCGGTAAATAGAAACCCTTCCATTCAGGTACTTACATTTTCAGCATAAAGAGATGGCTGGCAAACTGTATTCAAGACTGGCCTAGTAAGCTAAAAGCACACTTCTCTGGCATTCCAGTAATTAAGAAAAATTAGGGCACCTCCCAAACAGGTACAGACCCCAAAGTGTCCCTTTTGGAAGGCTACATATGACATTACATTGCAGGGACATTAACCTTGCTTGGAATAGTTTTACACACAGAAACCCTTCACTGAACGATAAACTAGTAATTCCCAAGCCTTTCTTTAAAGGGAGCTTAATATTTTGGTTGGCAGATGTGCCCGGGGAAGTATTACATTAATAATACTTGCTTTTTACACAGTTCCTTTCTTCATGCAGTTAGAATGCTTTATGGTGGATCAGATTAACCAACTGAAAAGAGAATGAATACACTTGAGCTTTTATGACTTACTCTGTCAAAAAAAATACTCTCAAGAAGCACAAAAGTAAAGCCTTGATTCATGCCTGAGGGAAAGGCTAAATGATGAATGGCTTGAGAAACATACAGAAAGTTGCAATATATGTAAAGTAATAATTCATTAATCAGATATGGGGAAAATATGCCCTATTTCTTTGTTAATGAAGACGATAACTGTGTAATCAGGCCTTGGACCTACCAAATCAGGTTGGACCCACATCCAATGACCTGGAGATAAAAATATAAAAAATTACAGCCTATAACGTAAGTGTTCCTTTTTCTCAGGCCCCTGGACTCAATCACATCCGTACGGTAAAAGCTCTCTGACACTGCTACGTGGAGAGATGGCTTGTGGAAAAGAGTTCTAGAACTTTCCTATTTGTCTGAAGTGCTGCATATGACATTTAGGCCTGAAAAGTTCATTCATTCACTTAGTTCCATGGTCAGTGCCATGTAAGGGATAGGCAAGGTGAAGGAAGCAGAACTCCCATTCTGTTTATCTTACCTGCCTTTTTAGTGCTAAAGGAAAAAGGAACAGCCGTGAAAGAGATACCGCTGTTGGAAATGCTTTTTTGTTTCGGTCATTTGGCAGACAAGTATAATGTGATTTCTTTTTTAAAGATTTTATTTATTCATTTGAGACACAGAGATACAGAGAGAGAGAGAGAGAGAGAGAGAGAGAGAGAAGCAGGCTCCCCGCTGAGCCAGGAGCCCGATGCGGGGCTCGATCCCAGGACCCTGGGATCATGACCTGAGCCGAAGGCAGGCGCTTAACCGACTGAGCCACCCAGGCGCCCCAAGTATAATGTGATTTCTTAATGTAAAGGGACAGATGCCATTTATTGCAACAATTAGCAAAAGAAGGGTATGTCTTATTGATTGCTATAGCTAAGAGTCATGCTGATAAATACGAAGTTGACATTTATAAGGCATTACGCCCTGAGCAGTCCAGACATTCACTACGAGGGACACAGGGAACCAAACTCCAGGTTTCAGTTACAAGTGACTTCGTAAGGCTGCTTGCCTGGCTTTTTCAAAGCCTTGATCCAAAAACAGAGTGTAAGAAAGTGGTCCAGTTTCATTCTTCTGCATGTTCCTGTCTGGAACACCATTTGTTGAAGAGACTGTCTTTTTCCCATTGGATATTCTCTTGGGCTTTATTGAAGATTAAGTGATCATATAGTTGTGGGTTCATTTTTGGGTTTTCTATTCTGTTCTATTGATCTGTGTCTATATTTTTGTGTCAGTACCAGACTGTTTTGATCACTACAGCTTTGTAATATAACCTGAAGTCCAGAATTGTGAGGCCTCCAGCTATGCTGTTCCTTTCCAAGGTTTTTTCACTATTCAGGGTCTTTTGTGGATCTGTAAAAATTTTAGGATTCTTTCTTCTAGTTCTGTGAAAAATGCTGTTGGTATTTTGATAGGGGTGGCATTAAATGTGTAGATTGCTTTGGGTCGTACAGACATTTTAACAATATTTGTTTCTCTGGTCCATGAGCATGGAATGTCTTTCCATTTCTTTGTGTCCTCTTCAATTTCTTTCATTAAGTATTTTATAGTTTTTAGAGTACAGATCTTCTACCTCTTTAGTTAGGTTTATTCCTAGGTATCTTATTGTTTTGGGTGCAACTGTAAATGAGATTGCTTTCTTAATTTCTCTTTCTGCTGCTTCATTATTGGTGTATAGAAATGCAACAGATTTCTGTATATTGATTCTGTATCCTGTGACTTTACTGAATTTGTGTATCAGTTCTAGCAATTTTTTGGTGGAGTCTTTTGGGTTTTCTATATAGAGTATCATCTGCAAATAGTGAAAGTTTGAGTTCTTCCGTGCCGATTTGGATGCTTTATTTCATTTTGTTGTCTGATTGCTGAGGCTAGGAGTTCTAATTTCTCACACCAAACACACAAACAAATTCAAAATGGATGAAAGACCTAAATGTGAGATGTGAAACCATCAAAATCCTAGAGGAGTATACAACCTCTTTGACATCAGCCATAGCACCTTCTTTCTAGATATCTCCTGAGGCAAGGGAAACAAAAGCAAAAATAAAGTATTGGGACTTTTGCATAAATAAAAACTTCTGCACAGCAAAGGAGACAATCAACAAAACTAAAAGGCAACCTGTGGAATGGAAGAAGATATTTGCAAATGACATATCTGAGAAAGGGTTAGTATCTAAAATCTATAAAGAACTTATCAAACTCAAAAATGAATAATACAATTAAAAAATCAGCAAAAGACATGAATAGACATTTTTGCAAAGAAGACATACAGATGGCTAACAGATACATGAAAAAATGCTCCACATCACTGATCATCAGGGAAATACAAATCAAAACTACAATGAACTATTACCTCATACCTGTCAGAATGGCTAAAATCAATAACACAAGAAACAACAGGTGTTGGCAAGGATGTGGAGAAAAGGGAACCCTCTTGCACAGTTGGTGGGAATGCAAACTGGTACAACCACTCTGGAAAATAATATGGAGGTTCCTCAAAGAGTTAAAAAATAGAACTACCCTATGACCCAGCAAATTACACTACTAGATATTTACCCAATGAATACAAAAATACTAATTTGAAGGGATACATGCACCTGATATTTATAGCAGCATTATCTACAATAGCCAAATTATGGAAACAGCCCAAGTGTCCATCAACTGAAGAATGGATAAAGAAGATGTGACCATATATATATATATATATATATATATATCACACAGGTGCTCCCATTTGCTCAACATTTTATCAGTTGTTGGTCTTCTGATTTTTCCACAATTGAGAAAGAACCATAATGCAAATAAAGGACGTGTCAAAGGTGGGCATTGCTATATTCATTCTTTTTTTTTTTTAAGATTTTATTTATTTATTTGACAGAGAGAGACACATGAGAGAGGGAACACAAGCAGGGGGAGAAGAACACAAGAGGGAGAAGCAGGCTTCCCATTGAACAGGGAGCCCAATGTGGGGCTCTATCCCAGGACCCTGGGATCATGACCTGAGCCGAAGGCAGATGCTTTATGACTGAGCCACCCAAGCGCCCCTCCTATATTCATTCTTTCTACAGATACTTGCTGTATGTAATTGTGCCAAGAGCAGAGCCAGACTTATCCCCAGTCCATGTAGGGTAGAATTGGAGCATGGGAAAGTGTTGAGGCAGGGTGGGACACCAGAATCACTTCCAAAAAAGAGGTAGTGCTAGAATTGAATCTTGTACAGGAGAGTGGGTTAGAAAGAGGGGCATGGAGAGGGAAGAAGTGCCCAGTAAATGCAACACACCTAGAGCTTCCAAAGCACTTTTCAGCTGCCTACTCACAAACATGAGCAGCCAGAGATTGCCATTCTCTCAGGAAAGCTCCTAACATGAAAATCAAAGATTTAACCCCAAACTAAAAAAAAAAAAAAAAGTACTTTGAGGAAATAAAAATAATGTAAGAACTCTCCTAAAGAAATCATTATTAATAACTTTATTTAAATTAGGGAAGGTAAAGGGGTGCTGAGTCACTCAATTGGTTGGGCGGCTGCCTTCAGCTCAGGTCATGATCTCAGGGTCCTGGGATCAAGCCCCACATGCTCAGCGGGAGCCTGCTTCTCCCTCTCCTTCTGCCCCTTCCCCTTCTTGTGCTCTGTCTCTCTCTCTCAAATAAGTAAATAAAAATATTTTTAAAAAATTAGAGAAGACATACCCATGAAACAAGAAGAGAATGTTATAAAAAACTGAAGAGCAAACAAACAAAAATTTTTGGAAATAAAAATCTTTAAAGCAAGATCAAGGTAGTTGAGATGTAGAGGAAAAATTAAGGAAATAAAGTAATTTGACTTTTAAGATGGACAAAGCTGAAGCATATTACTATGTTATAATTTTTTTCATAAAAGTCTACACACTAGAATTATTTCTAATACCCCAAAGAACTATGAGACTATGAGAGAGGAGTGCTGAGGAGAAGGAAAAGATTTTATTTCTATTTCTCAGTCTAGAGAGGAAAATTGCTGTTTCCCATCCTGTGAGTTCTTGGTCACAAAATCATGTGACAAAAGGTGGTGGGACTCTGTGTGTCATCTGTTAAAGAATAATTTTTACACAAGGATAAAATAATGACTCTCATACAAATATAAAATAAACATGTGAAAAGTATTTTTTTCTAATGCTAAGCGAACCAGCCAGATATTATAATTGGTTGAGAAGAGAACTCAAATTACCACATATATAGTGAGAAAAGGAAAGCTGAAATAACTCTGAAAGGACAAGACTCCGAAAGTGAATTTTATTTGCCTTAGTTTTTAATACGTGAGTCTGAAAAGAAGCTAGGGAGTGTGTGAAAAGTCTTAGTAATATTTGCTCAGTTTTGAGCTTTTTTATTTGCTTTTTTGTTTGTTTACAGATTAATGCCTTTGCCTACAACATGAAGGATTATTCTTTAAGTTTAATCTGCCTAGATAGCAAAAATTCTGTGCCTTACATCAGGGAAATCCAAATCAAAACCTCAATGAGATACCACCTCACACTAGTCAGAATGGCTAAAATTAACAAGTCAGGAAACGACAGATGTTGGCGGGGATGCGGAGGAAGGGGAACCCTCCTACACTGTTGGTGGGAATGCAAGCTGGTGCAACCACTCTGGAAAACAGTATGGAGGTTCCTCAAAAATGTAGTGATCCGAAGGGGTACATGCACCCCAATGTTTATAGCAGCAATGTCCACAATAGCCAAACTATGGAAAGAGCCAAGATGTCCATCAACAGACAAATGGATAAAGAAGATGTGGTGTATATATACAATGGAATATTATGCAGCCATCAAAAAATGAAATCTTGCCATTTGCAATGACATGAATGGAACTAGAGGGTAGTATGCTAAACAAAATAAGTCAATCAAAGAAAGACAATTATCATATGATCTCACTGATACGAGGAATTTGAGAAACAAGACAGAGGATCATAGGGGAGGGGGGGGAAAATGAAACAAGAAGAAACCAGAAAGGGAGACAAACCTAAGAGACTGTTAATCTCAGGAAACAAACTGAGGGTTGCTGGAGTGGAGGGGGTGGGAGGGATGGGGTGGCTGGGTGATGGACACTGGGGAGGGTTTGTGCTATGGTGAGTGCTGTGAATTGTGTAAGACTGTTGAATCACAGACCTGTACCCCTGAAACAAATAACACATTATATGTTAATAAAAATAAATAAATAAATAAATAAATAAATAAATAAAAATTCTGTGCCTTAGAAAAATGTTCTGTACTCCATGTTGATTTTATTATTTAAGCACCTCCCCCCCAAAGATTCCTCACTTATGATAGAGCTATGGTTCTTGTTAACTGTGTTAGTTTCTGTGTTTATTTCTAAATGCTTTATTGCCACTTTGACTAAATAGGTGACCACGTGCTCTATCACAAGCACCCACCCACTCATCTTAACTGAACATCCAAAACTTCTCTGATAACTTTTTTGACTTCTGTGCTTCCCAGAAAGTGGGCTGGCCCTTGAAAAAATTGTTAATTAGGTGAATTCTTCTTCGGCTCCTTCCTTTTACATCCTAATTTCTCTTTTTTTGCTGGTTCCACACAGCTCCTTTCAAGGACCCAACATGGGGAAGTGCACTTGCAGTTGCCCAAGGCATTGCCTTACCCAAGTGAAACCAATGAAATGGATGCTGAAGATGGTCCCTTGTCCTAACTCCTCTATCAAAACCCACCTGCCCTGTGTTTCCTTCCCAAGGTCTCCTGTTTACCTCTTAATCTGACGAACTCTTCCATGGTAAGGAATTAATAATGGCCCTTCCTAGATCTCATTTGCATTATAGCAGAAGAAAACACTAAGATATATTTAAGTAGTAGGGTACATATTGAGTACGGTTGTATGTTGGGCATTATGCTCTACGTACATCAGCAAACATGATCCATTCCTAGACTCAAGAAGCTTACATTCCATTAAATTAAGTCAATGTGGTAAGTGCTATGGTAAAGTTGTATATAAAAAGTCCCAGAAGCCCTCACCTTTATATTCAAATGACTTTTAAGAAGAGCACCAAGATGATTGAATGGGAAAAAGAATATTCTTTTCAACAAATGGTACTGGGACAACTGAATATTTAACAAAAAACAAAAAACACAAAGTTGGGCCTCTCTCGCATACCATATGCAGAAATTAACTAAAAATGTATCAGAGATCTAGATGTAAGAGTAAACTAAGAAACTCAGAAGAAAACATTAGAATAAGCCTTCATTACCTGGGTTAAGCAATGGTTTCCTAGATACAATACCCCAAGCACAAGCAACCAAATTAAAAATAAATAAGTCGATCTTCATCACGATTATGAAAAACTTTTGTGCTTCAAAGGACACCATCAAGAAAGTGAAAAGACAACACACAGAATGGAAGCAAAAACTTACAAATCAAATATATGAGAAGAGACTAAAATCCAGAATATGTAAAGGACTCCAGAATAGAAATTTTTCCTAAGAAGACACACGAATGGCTAATAAGCATATAAAAAGATGTTTAACTTCCTTAATCATTAGAGAAATGCAAATCAAAATCACAAGGAGATACTTCATCATGCAAATTAGGATGGTATAATTAAAAGGACAGACAATAACAACTGTTGAGAAGGATGTAGAAAAACTGAAACCTTCATACACTGCTGGTGAGAGTGTAAAATGGTACAGGCACTTTGAAAAACACTTTGGTAGTTCCTTGAAATGTTAAACATGGAGTTACTATAGGACCCTGACTTTCCACTCCTAGATATATACCCAAGAGAAGTGAAAACATGTCCATACAAAAACTCATACGTGAATGTTCATACCAGCATTGTTCATAATAGCCAAAAAGTGGAAACAACCCACATGTCTATCAGTTGGTGAATGGATAAACAAAATGTTCATATCCATATAGTGGAATATTATTTGGCCATAAAAAGGAATGACATACTAATATATGCTGCAACATGAGTAAACCTAAAAATATTAGACTAAGTGAAAGAAGTCAGTCACAAAAGTATAGCACACAATTCTGTTTATGTGAAATATCCAGAATAGGCAAAACCATAGAGAAAAGACTGGATGAGTGGTTTGCCACTCTCAGGGGTGGAGAGGAGTGAGGGGGCGACCACTAATGGATACAGGGTTTCTTTAGGGGTGATGAAATGTTCAGGAATCCGGTTGTCGTGATGGTTGCATAACTCAGAACATTCTAGAAGCCACTGAACTGTATGCTTTAAATGAGTGAATTTTATAGTTTCTGAAATATATCTCAATATATCTGTATATGAAAAAGTCCCAGAAATATGGAGTAAATTTGAAGAGAAGGGAAATCTTTATGAAGACATTGACATTTGACCTATGGATTAGAGACAGAGGAGTAGTTTTCTGCATAAAGTAAAAGGACTTTTCAGCCAAAGAGAAAAGCAAGAGATTGTGAACTACATGGTATAACTGACCCTTGAACAACACTAGTTTGAACTGTATGGGCCCTCTTATACCTGGAGTTTTCCAATAAGTACAGTACAGAACTGTAAATGTACTTTCTTTTCCTTATGATTTTCTTAATACCTTTTTCTTTTATCTACCTTTATTGTAAGAATACAGTATATAATACATATAACATAAATCAAATGTGTTTATTGACTGTTATCAGGTTTCAGTAAGCTATTAGTAGTTAAGTTTTGGGAGAGTCAAAAGTTATGCATGGATTTTCAACAGCTCAGGGGGCAGCACCCCAACCCCTGCCATGTTGTTCAAGGGTCAACTATAATTGGGAAATGTGTGACCAAGTCATGCCTAGAAAAAGGTTTGTGGGAAATAAGAATAGAAAAGAGGGGGTGTGCCTGGGTCGCTCAGTTGGTTAAGCCTCCGACTCTTGGTTTTGGCTCAGGTTGTGATCTCAGGGTCATGAGATCGAGCCCTGTGTCTGGCTCCACACTCAGGGGGAAGTGTGATTGAGATTCTCCCCCTCTCCCTCTGCCCCTCCAGTTCCTGCTCTCTCTCAAATAAATAAGTAAATCTTTAAAAAAAAAAAAAAGTAAGAATGGAAAGGAGGGCCTGGATTAGCCAGTCTCATCAGGAAAGAGAAGGAGTGACCAAAAAGGGGTAATTAAAGAGAATGCGATGAAGAGATTGACCACAGAGGTGTGGACAGAGGTAAAAGAATCCAAAAGGAATGATGAAGCTCACCTCAGACCAACAACAGCAGGAAGTCGTTACGGTCTCTAAGCCTAAGGTCCAATGGAGGAGGAAATGAGCAGAACTTAGTGAGAGCCATAGCTATAGGAAAGAATCAAATTGATTTGGACGTGAGGCAGAGGAATGCAGCCACTGCCAAACCTTAGAGGAAAGAAGCCCAAGGGTGGGGCAGGGGATGGAATACCATGATTGCTATCTTTCCCACCCTCCAGTCTCCCGTCAGCTGACCCACAAGGCAGAGCACAGAACCTGTTGATATAGTCCATACAGATCAGCCTCCTGGGGTGGAGAGCCAGGCCAAGTGTGAAGAGTGAGTCTGGAGAGGAAACAGCT
The DNA here is from genome assembly GCF_003265705.2 of Callorhinus ursinus. Lineage (NCBI taxonomy): Eukaryota > Metazoa > Chordata > Mammalia > Carnivora > Otariidae > Callorhinus > Callorhinus ursinus. The sequence continues at coordinate 33,227,914 of NW_027397070.1, forward strand.
CAGGGCCAGATCATAAAAGACCTGTGTGCCTTGCCAAGCAGTCTGGACTTTGTCCTGCAGACAGGAGGAAACCATAAAAAGGGTTTAAGTAGGGAAGTGACTGTAATGTGATAGTTTAGATGGGGAGAGCCTAAAACTGGTTCTCAAAGTATGGTACCCAGACCAGCAGCATCTGCATCACCTGGGAACTTGTCAGAAATGCAAATTCTTGGGTCCCCTCACTAAATTATGGGAGTGGGACCCAGCAATCTGTATTTTAACAAGATTCTTCAAGTGTGATTCTGGTGTGTGCCGAAGTTGGAGAACCACTGGCCTAGAACATTATTCCTGAGTCACATGCTCAGCAGAATTACTGGAAAATATTTACGTGTAGTAGATATGCATAGAAATAGTCTGGAGGGATATACTTCAAAATATTAATAATTCTTATCTCTAGGTGGTAAAATTACATGGGTTTTACTTTCTTCTTTTATGTGTATTTTAGTGAATTTTCATAATGCACATGCATTTTGAGATAAGAAATATAAGTTATTTAAAAGAGAAGGCAGTGCTTGCTTCAGCAGCATATACTAAAATTGGAACAATACAGAGAAGATTAGCATGGTCCTTGCACAAGGAGGACATGCAAATTCGTCAAATGTTCCATGTTTTTAAAAAAATAATTCAAAAATAAAAGAGAAGGCAGAAAATATAATGGAAATATGTTAATACTTAAACAGTTAAAATTTTAAAAATATGTGTATATAACTAAATTACCATAAACAAAGTTAAAAGAGATGTCAGGCTGAGAAGAATTTGTAAATTATATGACAGTGGGTTGATAAGAAAAAGAATATCCCAATATAAAAGTTGGCTAAAGTCATAAACCATAGTCTAAAAAAGAAGAAATGTGAATGAGAATTAACAATGAGAATGAATAAGAATGTGAATTTTTAAAAATGTGGATATGACTTTTTAAAAAAAATGTTGCCAATAATCAAAGAAATGAAAAATTAAAACAAGGCACACTTTTTGCTTATCTGATTGGCAAAGATTGAGGAGTACAGTTTTGTGAGAGTGTGGAAAATGAATATTTTGTCATGGTTTCAATAAGAATATAAAAAGTTACAAAATTTTTAAAAATTTTTTTAAAGATTTTATTTATTTATTTGAGAGAGAGAGAATGAGAGACAGAGAGCATGAGAGGGAGGAGAGTCAGAGGGAGAAGCAGACTCCCTGCTGAGCAGGGAGCCTGATGTGGGACTCGATCCTGGGACTCCAGGATCATGACCTGAGCCGAAGGCAGTCGCTTAACCAACTGAGCCACCCAGGCACCCAAAAGTTACAAAATTTTTAGATGGAAATTTCAAAATATCTTCTGAAAGCCTTAAAATACAGTTTTTGATCAGATAGGAATTTTTCCTGAGAATATAATCAGATATTGTCCATAAGTGTATGTTTACTTAATAAACATTGAAAAGATGCTAAACTACACTACTAATCTGAGAAAGTGGACTGAAAACAATAAGCTATATTTCATCCATGGCACTGTCAAAGCTTAACATTTTTTCCAAAGTCAAGCATTGTCAAGGTTCTGAAAATACAGATGTGTATTGTTGGTATACCCACTTTGGAAGACAAATTTGACACTCTCTATTAAAAAAAAATACTATGCTTACTCCGACCCAGTGACTCTACCTTTGGTGTCTAACCTAGAGAAAAAGATACACATCTGCAAAGAGAGAGAAATAAGCACATGCATGTTCACCTACTATTCGTGATAGAACCCCCACAAAAAAGAGGAGCAGCCTAAATTTCCATACATAAGGAACAGAAAAATAAGAGATAGTAACACTGTAGGGGCGCCTGGGTGGCTCAGTTGGTTAAGTGACGGCCTTGGGCTCAGGTCATGATCCTGGAGTCCCGGGATCAAGCCCCGAGTCAGGCTGCCTGCTAAGCAGGGAGTCTGCTTCTCCCTCTGACCCTCCGCCCCATGTGGTCTCTCTCTCTCTCTCTCTCTCAAATAAATAAATAAATAAAATCTTTAAAAAAAAAAGAGATAGTAACACTGTAATATGAGGGAATGAGTTAGATTTCTGTAGAACTACATAGGAACAGGTTATCAAAAAGATTACTGAAAGAAAAAGCAAACTACAGAATGATATATGCAGAACAATACTATTTATGTAAAAAAATAAGATTCTACTAAATGTTTTTGATACATATATGATGTATGTATATTATGTATAAAAATGGATTACAATGTGCACCAAACTCATCATAGTTCTTTCCTCTGCAGAGAAAGGAGGGGACCAATTTAGAAGACAGTCGCCAAAGGGAGTTTTCATTTTACTTGGAACAGTCTCATCTCTCTTTTTTTTAAAGAAGAATATTTGTATACTTTAAAAACATTTGCATACTTTAAAAACACATGGAAAAGCTGGGAAATAATGTCTTGAAACATCAATAGCAATTAATTTTGGGTAGTGGGAAATGGGTATTAGTTTCTGCTTTTTAGGTTTTATTTATTAAAAATTCAAGCTCTTCCCCAAAAGAGATGTATATAAAGAATCTTTACCGTAGTTTTGTTGAAGAAGAGGAAGGAGGAGGAGGGGAAGGAGGAGAAGAAGAAAGAAGGGTGGAGGGAAGGAAGGAAGGAAGGAAAGGAAAGGAAAAAAGAAAAAAGCCTGAAAGGCTCTATGGTATATGATGCTGGCTGCTAGGGTTTGGGGGAAGGAGGGATGAATAGGAGGAGCACAGAGGATTTTGAGGGCAGTGAAACCACATTGTATGATATTTTAATAGTGGATATATGTCATGTTATATGTGTTCAAACCCACAGCACGGATGACACCAAGTGTGAATCCTAATGTAAACTTGGGACTTTGGGTGATAACGATGTGTCAAGGTAGGTTCACCAGTTGTAACAAATGTACCGCTCTGATGAAGGATGTGGATGATGGGGAGGCTGTGCATGTGTGGGGGCAGAGGGTATATGGGATATTTCTGTACCTTGCTCTCAGTTTTGCTATGAACCTAAAACTACCCTAAAAAAATAGAGTCTATTAAAAAAAAAAACAACTTAAAAGTTCCAACATAGAGGGTTGATAAAATTATGATATACTGTAGAAGAAAGGTATGGTATACCTTTCCTTTGGTAGAAGAAACTATCATTAACAACAATAAGATGAGGACATTTTTAAGTTTACAGGGAAGTATAAGATTAAAGTTTTTCAAAAGGCAGGTGCAGGGACGCCTGGGTGGCTCATCGGTTAAGCGTCTGCCTTGGCTCAGGTCATGATCCCAGTGTTGTGGGATGGGCCTGTATCGGCTCCTTGCTCCGCAGGGAGTCTGCTTCTCCCTCTGCCCCTCCCCACTGCTTGTGCTCTCTCTCTCTCTGATGAATAAATAAATAAATAAATAAATAAATAAATAAATAAATAAATAAATAAATAATTTTTTTTTAAAAGGCAGGTGCAAACAGAATCTTAGGAATCCATTTTGTGAAAAAGAAATGAACATTTCTGAAAGATGGATCTATGGTAATGTGTCTTATAGTTTATCTGTATTTTCTCACTTATCTTAAGAGAGCCTTATTAATTAAAATAAAGCTGACAAAAGAAAAGGAATCTAGCAAGGATAGGGAAGAAAGATAAGTCAGTGGCACACCTAGTATTGCCCTAGGGGATACTTGATTTTTATTTGGCTTCTAGTCCTCCCTTTTGTTATCTGGGAAAAAAACACACACACACAACTGTCCAGCAGCTCCTTTTCCCAAAAAGACACCCAGAATTTCATGCTGCCACGGGAACCCCTCTGATGGGCAAAAAGGATTTGAAACATAATTTCAAATGAAAATGCAAGTGATTTATTGTGTTACCTCCTAAGGTGGGACAACTGAGGACACAGCAATGCATTCCATGTATAGGAACCTGGGTTCCAGTAGCCACCAGTATTTCTACACCATAGAGAGCCAAGCCCCCTGACTCAGAATCACCTGGAGTGCCTCTTGAAAAGGAAAGCTCCACCCAAGGCCTGACCCTTGGGGCAAGAGGCCCGGGCACCAGCAGAAATAAGCACTCTGGAAGATTTCCTCTGCACTCTCAAACTCCAAAAACCTTTGCCAGACACTAATCACCGAATCACTGGGATTTTTCAGAAACCTGGATTCTTCATTAAAGGGCCAGTCCTAACAATTGAGGTGAGGATAGTGTCTTTGAGCTTGCTTTGAAGAGTCCCAACACCAGAGAGATAGAAGCTATTGTTATCAGTTACACTCCCTCAGGAGGCAGAGCCTTGGCATTTTACAGATGACCAGAGACAGAAGGAAATGCTTTCAGAATGAATTATCTTTAGGGAGCCCCCGGTTGGAGAGTATGGGTCAGGGAATTCCTCTCAATCTAAAGCACAGAGGAATGGTGCAGAGAGCCAGGGCCGGACCTATCACATAGGTGATGAGCGTGTAAGGACATAAATCAAACTTCCCAGAATGCAGGGAATTCTTCTGATGCATTGCAAAAAAAGTCTGTTTTTGACAAAGGACCGTCTTCAGTCCCTAAGTACCTCAGGATGATAACAAGACTTGCTAAATATTCCTTAGAAAACTCTAAAAATGATTTGCCCTATCCCTTTCCTTCTTCCAACCAATTTCTAACTGTAGGATGTGGAGACAGAACAGGAAAGCAAAACGTGTCCTCCCCAGTAAATGTGAGTTTTTGCGCATGTGGAACACCCTCCAGAGTAGAATGTTCTAGACCTCCACTGTTCCCTATGTAATCACTGGCCACATGTGGTTATTGAGCACTTGCAATGTGGCTGGTATGGATTGAGAAGGGCTGTAAGTGTAAAATACATAGATTTTGAAGACAGTGTAAAAAAAAGAATGTAAATTACTTAATTTTTATTTGATTACATGTTGAAAAGATTTTGTTAAATAAAATATATTATTACAATTGCTTTCTTCTCCTGTTTTTTCATACTTTTTTTTTAAATGTGGCTACTAGAACACCTTAAAGTATATATGTGACTTGTATTTCTGTCAGACAGCAGTGCCTGAGAACGAAAAAGTGAGCAGGTGCTGCCTAGCAAAAAGGTAAGTGGGAGATAGTATTGCTTTTCAACCTAGCCCAAACTGAAGCACAGCTTCCATTTCAAAAACATCTCTCTCTGAACTTCTCTCAATTGCTGAGATTTCGCTCCTTTTCTCTGGTGACGTTCCTCGTGGTGAAATGAGAGATGAACTCTTATTTTCACTTTTTTCATCTCTCAGTTCTTCAAGGTCAGAGGCCACGGTGCCTTCTGTGTTTTGCATGGCTCTTCAGCCACGATGAATGCAAGATAAAGATTTGACCCACAGTGATCACCATCTGTGCAAACTCCCTTCTGTTTTTCACACCTGACGGGTGTTCATCAGCATTTGTGGTTGTTCATTAGCACTCAGGTTTATAGATGAACAACCATAGCTAATTGATGAGCATTATTGCTAATGAGTAAAAGCTGATTGAGAGATGATAATAGAGTTCTAGTTAACTCTCAACAATAGATCAAAAGGCAATTCAAGCACCAGAAGACACCTGTTTTGTGTAAAGCATAGGGGAGTAAGTATACACTTAACCAGGAAAAAAAGAAGCACTGAGATTAGAATTGTACATAGAGTACGCATTCGGTAACCAAAGCAGGAAAGACTTTGGTCTGAAAAGGGAATAGCTGGCTAGAAGGGATTTTAGACATGAGTTTAGGTTTTAGAGCCGCTTAAGACATGTCTCCTAAGCTGGGCAAAGCTAGAGTCTATTGCAGCTCTTTGTTTAATTACACATTGAGCTCTTCTTATGAACTGATAAATAGCTTGTGCAAGTGTACATACATCTACTCCAGCACACAATGTGTGTGCACATGCACACACGTTTGCTCACACACTTCACCTCACACCATCCTCCTTCTATGGCTAAAAGCTCCACAGTTCCCATAAAAACCCCTCATGGGAAACGAGGAGCTTTTCAAATATGAATCTGGAAAAATTTAGAGGATTATAATGTTTAATCTTAAAACATTTGTTATTCTGCGGCTGCTTGTACCAGTGGGCAATTACCAAAACAAGGATTAACTAAAATCCGACTTTGGCCAGTTCAGGAAAATCTGTGGGTCAAAGGGAGGAGTTTGTGAAAATCACAAACACATTTTAAAGGATTAAGCAACTCACTTGCAGTGTTTCTGTGGGACCTGCCCCATTCCCTACTGCTCCAATACTCTCCCCCGTCCCCCCACAACGCCTACTCTTTGTTTTCATATTGTTTGTTGGTTTTTTGTTTTTGATTTTTTTTCCCTGAAGATTTTATTTATTTGACAGAGAGAGACACAGCGAGAGAGGGAACACAAGCAGGGGGAGAGGGAGAGGGAGAAGCAGGCTTCCCGCGGAGCAGGGAGCCCGATGTGGGGCTCGGTCCTGGGACTCTGGGATCATGACCTGAGCTGAAGGCAGACACTTCATGACTGAGCCACCCAGGTGCCCCTGTTTGTTGGTTTTTAAATGTTGCAACCTAGTGACAACTAGAAATAACCTGTTTGCAAGATTCATTTCTAAAAATTAAAATGATTCTAGAAAATTAGGAGCTATCAGCCATTCACACCTTTGTATGAACTTGTTCAATGACACCTGAGACCAGCTGTGTTGGAAAAATAGATGGAGGGGCTCTGAGGAGAGAAGAGGGCAAGTAATCTGCTGGACTTGGAGCACCTTCGGAATTCAGACAGACCTTGGAAGCTACCGTGGGGAAGAACACTGAGTGCCGTGAGGAAATGCAAGTCTGGTGAGAAGGGCACCAGCTACGGAGAGAGCAGGGCCCAAAGTGAGGTAAGGACACGGATGAAGACACGCTCCACCTGGTTCAGATCCTCCTAGGGCGCCATCCACTGGCTCAGGAGAAGGAAAGGAATGCTCTTTCCTCTCTTCCGCCCTCTGTATTCCTGCGAAGACCGTCCCCTTTCCCCACCATTCAGACTTTGCACGATTAATGCTGTGACTATTCTGTGGTGTGTTTGCTTTTTTGGTCTAGCCTGGGAACCTGATCACCATTTAAAACATTAGTTGTTTTTTGTTTTCTTGGTTTTTTTTTTTTTTTTTTAAGTATTCTCTACTGCAAGCAGGTGAAATGGGCACAAAATGAACTCTGGGGACAAAATAATTCTTTTTTTTTAAGATTTATTTATTTATTTTGAGAGAGTGAGAATGAGAGAGAGAGAGAGAGAGCACATGAGAGGGGGGAGGGTCAGAGGAAGAAGCAGGCTCCTCGCTGAGCAGGGAGCCTGAGGCGGGACTCGATCCCTAGTCTCCAGGATCACGACCCGAGCTGAAGGCAGTCGCTTAACCAACTGAGCCACCCAGGCGCCCGGGACAAAATAATTCTTAAGAATAAACTACCCATATATATAGTTTGGATAATAGCCTCATGCTTCTGATAAAGTTATTTTTATACTCGAGATGATTAATCTATGATCCCTTAATAAAAAAGTAATTTTTAATGAAAAAATTCATTTCATAAAAAAACCACATTATCTTTTTAAGCTCATTTTTATCATTATTCTGCAGACTGGTGAAAACGTTTTTAAGAACGGCATGTGGGGCCCTGTTCTAAGCTGCTGCAGCCTCAGTACTAGCGGGGTTTTTCCAGAATTCTCTCTGCATTCCATCTGATGATACCTACCAGGCTGACTTCCTCTCTTCCTGGTTCAAAACCACTCCCCCCACCCCCCACCCCAAGCCTATCACCATGTTTCTCTTTCCTATTTGAGGGAAAATGCTCAGCTCCCTGCACCCAGTAAGGAACTGGTCTTTTCTCAGCTCAGGATCTGATGCCACACTTCTGCCCAAGTTGAGTAAAATGACATGTACTTCATTTCTGGAACTCAATAGCAGAATGAAGACACAAGAGAAAAATACAGAGCATTGCACAGCATTTTGAGGAGGGTTGTTCTCTTTTATTATAAATGCAGGAGATGGAGGGTGCTGGTAAATAGCTAACAACTGGGGCTGCAGGGAAAGCTCTAATTTGTAGCATTTGCAGGTTTGCATGATGTACCCCTTCTCACCATGATTGATTTCTAGCTACCAATGTGATGTCCCTGACTGGATTGGCCAGAGTGCAGTTGAGGAGGGATGTACTGCACCATTCAGTTTCAGGTGGAATCTCAAGATCATAGATAACAGTAAAATGTAGTAACAATGAACATGTGATGAGTTTTGAGTATTTATCACCTTTGTTTTTAATATAACTTATTTAACTATAAGTTTATATGATTAAGTTTTTAATACTAACAGTGTTTAACAACTGGCTCACAGGGGCCCCTGGATGGCTCAGTCAGTCAAGCATTGGACTCTTGATTTCAGCTCAGATCATGATTTCAGGGTCATGAGATCCAGCCTCAGATTCGTGGGTCAGATTCCACGCTCAGAATCTGCTTGAGATTCTCTCCACACACACCCCCCTTCATGTGTTATCTCTCTCAAAAAGCAAAACAAAACAAAATCAACTGGCTCACAAAATCCCTGAAATCTAACAATGGGTTTTTTCTGAGGCAGTGCCATGGGGCTTTGGCGTGCCACAGATGCAGCTCTACCTTGAGCAGGGAGGGGACTCTTCACCAATACATTTTAAGCAGGGGTATGTATCGTGAAAAGGCTTCTCAAGATGATAGCTGAAGGGATTTGCCACCAGAGTTTTAGGGATACAATCAAACACATTTTTTTTTAATTTTAAAGATTTTTATTTATTTATTTGACAGAGAAAGACAGAGAGAGAGGGAACACAAGCGGGGGGCGGGTGGGAGAGGGAGAAGCAGGCTTCCCGCTGAGCAGGGAGCCTGACATGGGGCTCGATCCCAGGATCCTGGGATCATGACCTGGGCAGAAGCCAGCTGCTTAACCGACTGAGCCACCCAGGCGCTCCACAATCAAACACATTTAAAATCATATATTCATCTGAGACATCTGGGTTTTCTTTAGAGTTTCCCATCCTAGCATTGACCTTACTCAAAACTCTTCAACTTGCAAATTCTAGGGGGCTCGTAGCCAGAGGTGGTATAGCTTCCAGCATAGTTCACTTTCATGTGTAAGTCAAGAGGGGGACGACCCTGTTATTCAGAATCACTGTTACACGTGAGTGAAAAGTAACGGGGTTATGTTTTACTTGCTCCAACTATGTTTAGATTTAAATGAGTATAATTTCCTAAAACAATAACATAAATCCCAGAGAAGAAAACCTGTCACTTTCAGGAAAGCAAAGCCAGAATAAAGCATTTCAATATCTCCTTTTCCACTTTAGCTGGGTGGTTAGTCTTCTGACAACCCAAAATATTATTTTAGGAGCTTGAGACACAGGGAGAGGGCACAGACAACCCAAGAGAAAAGGTTACAATCACAGTTTGGTGAAAAGAAAACACTCTCACAAAGATAATATGCCATGACATATTGTATGGCATATGTGTGGCTTTCCATGAGAAATTCCACATCACAAGGTTCTCATGTAATACAGGACTAAAGTCGCCCCTAATCTCCAAATCCAGTGTCGAAGTGCTAGCATAACCTGCTGTGAAACAAGGCTCTTATATAAATCCTACATGCTGTATTATTTCAGCTACAAAGGAGATTATATCTGCCAGGATAATTCCCGAGGAAAGTTACAGAAAAAGTAAGCAGAATTCTTTCCCTCCACAGAACACCCAGCCCAACTTCTACGTGTAGATAAGGTTTTGCCACATGGAGACTGACCATTTTGGGGTTAAAGAGCCCATGCAGAGATTGGATGTTTAAAGAGAAAAAGAATATGAAAATTATGTGACATACTCAGTAGGGGATATTTTGAGAGCTAACTTGGGATGGTTTATCTAAAATGCATGGCCAGGGAATTTTTACCAATGGAAGGTCAGTAGAGTCTTCACATGAGAATTCCTGATCCAGAGTGACAGGACTGTGTACCTGGAGGCAAGACTTCAGCCTTCCAAACCAGAAACAGCATTAAGAAGGCCACGCGATGCAGAAAGTACTTGGCATTTTCTGTTATTCTTGATAAGTTTCAGGTTGCTATCTTCAGTTTTTAGATCCTATCTTTATTTCCTAATCAGATGTTCGACTTCTTTAAATGTATGTGACTGTAACATGCTGGTGTGTAACAGTGCTGAGATCAACAAAGCCAATTTTCTCTTGTTTGGGTTCACCTTGTGTTCTGGGTTGAATTTTGTCCCACCCCACCACCAAATACTTTTGCTGAAATCCTAACCCCCAGTACCTTAGGGTGTGACCTTATTTGGAAATAGGGACTTTACAGAGATAATCAAGCTAAAGAGAGGTCATTAAGGTGGGCCCTAATCCAATATGACTGGAGTCTTTATAAAAAGGGGAAATTTGGACACAGAGACAGACACACATGGAGGGAAGACTATGTGAAGGGACATAGGGAATGAACAGCCAACTGCAAGCCAAGGAGAGAGGCCTGGAACAGATCTTCCCTCACAGCGCTTAGAAGGAACCATCCGCACACACCTTGATTTTGGACTAATAGCCGACAGAACTGTGACACAATAAATTTTTGTTATTTAAGCCACCCAGTCTGTGGTACTTTGTTATGTGTCTCTAGCAAATGAACACATCCAGCATATCCTCAAGGGCCAGATAACTATGGACAACAGAAGGTGCTTCCTTTTCCCTCAGACATTCATTCCTATCTGAAAGTTCCTTCAGCTACCCCACTGACATGATTAGAATTCATCTCTACCAGTTTAAGTTCCTTCAGGACATGATTCAGTTCTCTCAGCGAATACCAGACCTGGGCTAATAGGAAACATCAACTGTAACATCCACAAAAAATAAAAACAAGTATCTAGGAAATTTGGCAATACATATCAAAAGCATACACATTGTATTTCTACTTCTAAAGACATACTCATGGATGGGCACAAAAATTGAAGTAGGAAGTACATCAGTTATTTTTAATACCAAAAAATTGGAAGTGACTTATTGCACAATAGATGACTGACGAAATAAAGGATGGTTATCTAGACATAGTATTTTATTATGTAGCCATTAAAATGCAGATGTAAAAAAATGTACTGACATAGAAAATTCCCAAGATTTATTTTCAAATAAGATAAGCCAATTATAAAATAAAATGATCCAGGTTTGAAAGAGGAGGGCAGGAGAAGAACTGTTAATATTTCTCTCTGATTTGTAAACTTAAGGGTGATTTTATTGCCTTAAGTAGCAGTATTTTCTAAATTCTCTATAAAACAACATGAATTCCTGTTATAATTAGAAAAAAAAAACCCTTGGGTATAAGAATTCATAAAATAATTCTTATGGGCATGATCTTGAGATAATCTGGCCTAGCTTTAAATTTATATAACTATTTCATTTTCACATAATGCACATACATAAAAGCACACAAATTGTAAATGTACAGTATGATGAATTTTCAAAGTGAAATACCCATGTAACCAGCTCCCAGACAAAAAATTTGAGCAATGCTAGCACCCTAGAGCTCTCCTTCATGTAACTATCCCCTAAAGGTAACTACTCTTCTATCTTTTAATGCCATTATTATTTTTACCTATTTTTTAGTTTTAGGTAAATATAAACAATATATACTCTTTTGCTTAATGTTGTTTTTGTGAAGACTCATCCATATTTTTACAAGTAGACATGCCTTAGTCACTCTCATTGCCAGATACCAGGAGTTGCCAAATTATGGCTCACAGGCCAGTTGTTGATTTTGTAAATAAAATTTTATTGGGCCAGAGCTGTGCGCATTTCTTTACATCTTGGCTGCTTTCATGCTACAGTGGCAGAGTTGAGTAGTTATAACAGAGATCACATGGCCCATTACAGAAGAAGTTTGCCACCTTCTGCTATATAGTATTAATTATGTGCCTGTGCCACAATCTATCTATCCATTCTACTTTGCAAAAACAACTGTGCTATTTCTAGTTTGGGGCTATGATGAGGTTGCCAGATTCAACAAGTAAAACTATAGACTTCCCAGTTAAATTTGAATTTCAGACCAACCAACAATATTTTTAGTATATCTCAAATATGGCCTGGCCACCCTGGGCTATAACAGAATAGCTATTAACATTCAAATATGTGTCTTTTGGTGAACACATATACACAGTCCTGTTGGGTTTATTCCTAGGAGTGAACTGCTGAGCTATAATATACCTATGTGTACGTTCACATTCAGCAGACACTAATAAAGAGTTTTCCAAAGCAGTTATTCAAATTGATCCTCTTACTGGCACTGTATGATTTAGTTGCCAATCAGTAATATAGTTAGTCCTTTTAATTTTAACCAATCTAACGGGTGTGTCGTAGTATCCCACTGTGGTCTTTACTTGCATTTTCCTGATGACTAATTAGTTTGAGCACCTTTTTGCATGCTCAGTTTCACATGATCACTTTGAAATTTCAGAATTTCACATGTGCACATGCTCATTGACCATTTGGATATGGAATTTGTATGTGTGTATGTGTAGTGCCTATTTAAGATTTTTGGCCATTTTTTGGGTTGGGTTATCTGCCTTTTTCATGCTAGTCAATGAAAATTTGGCATGATCTGGCTTAAAATGTTGAACTGGAACAATCAGATTTTTTTCTCTCTTTTTTCTCTTTCATTCTCTCTTTCTCTGTATTTTGACCTGGAAAAGATGTAGGAAAAAAGATGGGTTTCAGCCTGACAGGATCTGAAAATTCATAAGGTGATAGAGCATCACTGTCCAATAGAACTTTCTCAAATGACAAGAATACTCTATATCTGAGATACTCAAATATGGTAAACCTATCCTCATGTGGCCTCATTGTTTGAAATGTGGCAATTGTGACTGAGGAAGTGAATGTTACGTTTTATTTAATTTTAATTAAAGTTTAAATAGCCACATTGGGGCTACAGAATTGAAGAGTACAGGTCTCATAGATGGGCCAAGCATAAACCAGTTATGAATAAGCTAGTATAGGGATCCTAGCTAAGACAAAGGAGAGTTTCTTCTTCTTCCTCTTCTTCTTCTTCTTCTTCTTCTTCTTCTTCTTCTTCTTCTTCTTCTTCTCTTCTTCTTCTTCCTTCTTCCTTCTTCCTTCTTTCTTCTTTCTTCTTTCTTCTTTCTTCTTTCTTCTTTCTTCTTCTTCTAATCTCTACACCCAATGTGGGGCTGGAACTCATGACCTGCATATAAAGAATCACATGCTCTTCTGGCTGAGCCAGCCAGGCACCCCTCAAAGGAGAGTTTCTGTTTCTGAATCCCCAGGAGCTGTTCAGATGAGACTGGTCTGAAGAGTTTTGAGTGGCTAGAGCTATTTTCATACCTCCTTTTACTGTGGTCTGATCTTATGAATGTTCCTGTTTTTAGATTTCTGTAAGATTGCATCTCCCTTGTACTGCCCTGATGCTGGTTTTTCAGCTTTTCCAAGTTCTCAATTAAACACAGTGAAATGAGTCTTTTCCAAGTGACTTCGCTGTGACTAAATTGATTAGTTGGCTCAGAATACTCTAAAGTCCTCTTCCTCAGGAAGAACCAAATTTTACCGTGAAGACCTTGACAGATTTACCAGCTTTACTCAACACCTCTTGGGGTGGCTGCCAAGTTCATAACACTTTTTCCTCTCTGCGAAGACTCCCAGACACACAGGGATAGGTGCTCAGTGACCATATTTAAGCCACATGATCTTGTCATCTTCTCTACAGAGGAGTGGTTCAAAAACTTTCACGTGGTTCTGAATCAGCGGGAGGATTTGTTAAAACACAGATTGTGGGACTCATCCCTGCAGTTTCTTTTCCAGTAGGTCTGTGGATGGGACCCAAGCATTTGCATTTATAACAAGTTCTCAGGTGATACTGATGCTGCAGGTCTGGGGCCCCACACTTTAGGAACCACTGCTGTAGATAATTACCTCAGGGATAGTCACCCTGAGATAGGGCTATCAGCTTCTCTCAGGAATTTGTGACTTGGAACAAAGAGATGTGGAGACTGAGGGCTGTTAGAGCAGCGCTCTGGAGAGAAGTTCCAAAAACTATCACTGTTTCAATTATCTCAGCTGGTAGGTGGAGGCTTGGTTACTTAATCCTTTCACTTAATCCTATTACTTTCGTTATTTTCCAGAAACTGGCCATAGAAAAGTTTCTCTTGCCTGCCCCTAAAAGAACTTGAACTTTAGACACAAGTATTAGACCCAAGAACTTGTGTCTTTAGACACAAGAACTTAGAACTTGAGAACTATGACACAAATATATCAGTTATGGGTTCCACCAGAAAAACAAAAACCATTCTCAGTATTTAAAACAGACATAACATAGTACAGAGAATTGGTCATGGGGTGATAGAAAGTCTGAGAAGCCAAACAGGCAATGAGAGATTAGCAACAGCAGGAAGCCCCCTCTGCCCCTAGGCTGGAGGGACCAGGGGAGAAGGTGGCATTAACAGAGGCTGGGGTGAACTGGAAGAAGCTGGAACCACAGTGGACCAGCCCAACGTGGGAAATGCTGCTACCCTTGCCAGAAACATCACCCAGCGGTGGAGAAGTGGAAGTGGAGAAATGGGTCTCACGCTTGCTCTTGCTTCCAACCTCTCGGCAGGGCCTTTCTCCGAACAGGAGCGGGGGGCAGATGGCCTGTGATAGTGAGGACAGCTTGGGCAGTGGGGAAGGACAAGGCATGGATCTGAAAACAAGCCAAGGACAAGCACTGTTCAATTTGGATTTCTCATTTTTTTTCCAAAGTACATTTTGCCTACTTACAGTTTAGTGAGATAATATGTGCTTGCTATATAATTTCCAATAGTTTCTTAAGAACAAATTTTTAAAAAAATTTAAATAGCTTTTTATTGTTTCATAATTACAGTTGACATTTGAGATAATCTTCAGGGGAAAACTGCACATGATAACAAGAACCAGCATCTGAATTTTCAATGGCAGAAGTGTTCCTATTTGTCTCATCTAATTTAATGCTCAAAAACCTTGTGAAGTAGGTTTTGTTGTTAACTCCATTTGAAGAATAAGAAAGTTGAGGCTCAGAGGGAGTAAGCAACACAGAATAAGCAAAGTCACATTGCTCAAAAGTGGTAAAATGGCATGATCCCAAACCTGGGCTCAGCACATAACCTCAATTGTTGCAAAACACCAAGCTATTGTGTGAAAACACATGCAAAGCTACAAACTTAAAATTCTTTCTCTATTTATATCTCATTTCCTCCCTTATCTAAAGCCCAAGGTGTAGAGTAAAACCTTGTAACCAGAACTGAGAGAGGTTATTTTGAAAGATCAGCAAAATACCCTAAGACACCTTCCCCCTCCTCCACCTGTAGATGGTCAATTAAATCTATTATCAGTAGTCCCACAGTTTCCTAATTAATAGGCAACGATTATGGGGCAAGACGGGGTCTTTCATAAGATCATTCTAGAATAACAGCAACCAGGGGCGCCTGGGTGGCTCAGTTGGTTAAGCGACTGCCTTCGGCTCAGGTCATGATCCTGGAGTCCCTGGATCGAGTCCCGCATCGGGCTCCCTGCTCAGCAGGGAGTCTGCTTCTCCCTCTGACCCTACCCCCATCTCATGTGCTTTCTCTCTCATTCTCTCTGTCTCTCAAATAAATAAATAAAATCTTTAAAAAAAAAAATAGAATAACAGCAACCATTTAAAAAAGAAAAGAAAAAAAGCAAAGAGCATGTAAATTAAGCTAGACAGAGTGGGTGTTTTTGATGTCTCATGAGACTACTTAGTCACTTAGAATTAAATACAAACACACAATGAGTGTATGTGAATGTATGTGCATGCATCTCATAGAGAGGAAGAGAGAGACAGTTCCCTTCTGTCTCGATAGAAGTTGTTAATCTTCCTCTGGTCCCAGTCCGCAGACTGCCTTTCTGATGCTGAAGAGCCATCTTTGTTTCCCCTGGTTACCAATGAAACCACGTACAGGGATCAGTTCAAATCCATCACCACTTACAGAAAAATGCTTCCAAATACAACAGCTTACTTTCTGTATCTGTTATCGACATATCTATTGAATAGGAAGGACAGCTCACATGTGAGCATCCACACATTTTTGTGCTTAGAGTCTACCGTATATGATGTCTTTTACATATGGAAAGGAGCTGTGTAACATGGCACATCCCTATAACATTAATTGCTATAGAGAATGGAATTTTTTTCTGCAGGCAGGCTCCATCCTCTCCTTCATTGCTGAAGACCCAAGAGAAATTGCTGTAAAGTGATTTGTCCTATAAAGTTACTCCTTGGAGTGCACCTCAATAATATACTTTTATCTATAAGGATAAGCCCTGCCTTATAGAGAGTCTCCACATCCAATTTATTGACTCAATAAATTTCAGGCTTACTGATTATGTTTCCATCTAAAAGCTTTACACAGTTATAAAACTGGAGAGCCTTTAGAATCATTTCAGGTCAAGTTTCTTTCTGAATATTTTTCCACAATGAGCTGCAATACATTAAGCCTACCCATTAACTAGAATATCACCAGTTATACTCTTGATCTGATGGCCAAGGGAACATTTGCATTGTCTGGGTTCCATTTAACACAATATTTGAAATGGATAGAGTAGTTCAGAACATTCAAATTTATCTTCCTTCAGTGGAGAAAAATGTGTATGGTCTGTAAGGAATAGGCTTGTTAAAAGAAAATCAGAATTCAGCACTAAAACTCCTCTCTCAGCAAAGCAAAGCATCTCTCTCTCTCCCCTGAGATCCTCAACCAGTTCCATGAACATTTTTCTCTTGAACCCAAGTTAGTGTTGCATAATGAAATGAAAGAATAAGAGTGATAAGCTTTCCACCAATGATTAGGTGGAGTTGTTTTAAATCTTAATCATGAACTTTTTTGTACAGTCTTCTAGAGATTTTGCTAGTGGAAATAAGGGTGTGAGCTGATCCTTATTTGTGATTGAGATACATCAAGTACCATTATAAGTTACCTTTACAACTGGAATAACTAGATGCATCTATTTCTTTTACTCACTTAAAAAGACACCTGGAGATTTGCTCTCAGTGTTAATTTTTGATAATACTTGGTATTCATTGAATAATGAAAAATGTCACGGTAAAATTTTTAATACGAAAATAAAATCTTCCTAAAGGGTCAGAACTCTGCTACACACCTTTTGCTTACCTTTAACTCAACATTTGACTGTATTAAGATCCCAGCATTCTCGAACAGCACGATGTTGTTTTGGTTTAGGTCGTTTAAAAAAATACTTGAGAGAAAGGTATGGGAAATGAGAGGAGAGTGTTTTGGATTTAAAAGTACACGTATACATATGTGTTGTTTATTAAAACTTCAGACAAGGACGTCGTCTTCTTGGGAGTTGAGAGCGTCAGGGCGGGAAGTCAGCTGCAGGGAAGAACAAAAGCATGGCTGCGCGATAGTACTATCTCCGCAGCAGCAGTAGGCTCCCTGATGGAGGGTTGCAGCGACTGTCTGTTACGCCGCCTTTTTACTAGTGACAGCCTCCGTTATTCTGTCAGCTCAGCCAACTAAGCTGTTCCCTGCGTTCTGGTTGGTCACCCGGACTCCGTTAAATGGGAGAAGGAAAGAGGACAGAAAGGTGAATTGTACTAAGTGGGGCACACGGGGATTTCTCTTCTTCGGGACCGGCATCGCCCCATCCTCGGGGACGTGGGGGAATTCCAGGACCGCTTTTAACCCAGAAACCAGTGCGTCCTATTAATTAGTTTCTACGCCCAAGGACGGCAGTGAAAGGCTTAATCTTCTCTTTCCAGCTGGGGCCAAGAGCCGGGTTGATCAGAGCTGCCTGGCCCGTGCGCACTAGCGCCGGACCCCTGGTGGCCCTCAGAGTCCGCACTGGGCAGAGTGGAGGTCAAGTCAAAGGGCACAACCGCACGGTGCCCTCCCCCCACCTCCCCCCACCTCCCCCCACCCGCGCTGTCCGCAACTCGGCTTATTGAACGACCACCGCTAACGCTGCAAGGCTGGAGGGCGGGGAGGGGGCGGGTCCCGGCGGGGGCGGGACCAAAGGGAGGGGACGAAGCGGTCGAGGACTATTTCGGGAAGTGTAGTTCTTCGAACCCCAGTTAGCGTAGCTACCCGGGCTGTGCTTGGGAGACTTAGACTACAACTCCCAGGGGTGTGCGGGCCCGGCTGGGGAGTCCATGCGCAGTGGGCGCCACATTGTATCCTATCAGGCGAGGAGAGGGTGATGTCACCTGCGAGTTGGTAACCTACGAGCGGCTGTGAAGGAAACTGTTTAACCGGATCCCATTGTACCCGGAGCGCAGAGCCGCCTTTCCAGCATGCAGGGGCTGCTCAGGTAAGGGGGACGTGCCGCCTCGCCCGCCGCACTCATTCATTAAGTAGCACCGCGCGGTGGCGCGGGGGTGGGCGCGCTTCTTCGGGCCCGGCGCTGGGTTCGCGACGCGCCCTCCCGCTGCCTTCCCGGAGCCCCAGGGCCAGTAGGTAAATATTAAACCCGTCCTTCAGGTTGGGTCTGGGTGGGAAAGGGACCTAGACAGCTCCCGGCTGCGAAGCTGGGTTTAGGAAAATGGCTGCAAGCGCGGCGAAAAGCAAGGCGAGCCCGGAGGAAGGCGCCCCCGAGGACAGGGGTCCCTCCCTCCTTTCTTTCTGAGGAGCTGGGATGCCAAAATAGCAGGCAGGGTACCACTCGCCGCCTTGCTGCGGGCTCCCGAGGCTTGCGGCGTTGGGGCGCCGAGGGGTCGTGGCCTCGGCTGGGGGCCCTGCCGCGGTAGGGAGCTGCTGGTTGGGGAGGCTCTGAGGCAGGCGTGGTGGACTCGGAGGTGGCGACAGGGAAGGAGGGACTCGTTTAGCCGCCGGCCCGCGTCCGAGCAGAACCGCAAACATCCTTGCAGCCTTCACTTCAAGCTTTATTCGAAAGGGACGGGGTGACTGTAATTCCAAGAAAGTTGGAAGCTAAAGGTCTCACAGGAGAGGAGGGAAACCCGCGCTGCGGAAGGAGCATGGGGGTGTTGGCGGACAGCAGTGAGTGGAGGCTGCGCCGCCTGCGGAGCGGGTTTGAGGCGCCGCAGAGCGCTCCTGCCTCTCCGCCTGGGAAAGGTGCATCTTCGTTCGCCCCTGCTCTGATTGCTCCCTCCACGAAGAGCACCTGAGCGGGGGCGAAGCATCTGCCCGGAGCCCTGGGCTGGGAGGTGGTAAGGAGGTGCAGAGTGTCTAATAATCAGATGATAATGCTCACTGTGAGGAGGGCTGGGCAATAGGAACCAGCTGGTATCCAAAATCCAACCGCTCGTGATGGGCTTGCCCTTGTACTTGAGACGCGCTCGAGGCCCGAGAACTCTATAATAAAGTCCTCTGGATTTCCTTTCCCTAGCACTCATTCTCTCGTATACTCATTCATTCATCAAACCCTGCGAATGGCTCTTATCAAGTTGCTCACGGCCTGGCGTTGGGGTGTTGTGTTCCCTCACCCCCCCCAAATATTTTCGTGGGCCCAGGAATAGATACCTACGCTTTCTTTCCTCCAACTCGGTCCCCCACCCCATCTCCACCAGCAGGAGAGCATTAACAAGAGCAAATGCTACTCGTGACCGTTTTGCTCTCATTGAGTTGGTAGTTGCTTGAGCCTGGAGAAGGACCTAGTGAATTGAAGCGGAGTTTGTCTGCAAGATGAATCCCGTTGCCATAGCGACTCCTGTCGTCGGAATCTTAACTGCTCCCACTGCTGTTTCAATTCGATGTGGCTCTGCGGGCAGCTGGGAGGGCGTGGCCAGAGGGTGTGGTCAAATGCTCGTTCCGGGCCCAGCTGCTCTGTCTTCTTCATCCGTTTCACAGCCCAGGCCTCTCGTCATTCTCTTAGAAGTAGCTTGGACACAGTTCAAGACCCCTTTCCCTCTCGTGTGTCCGTACCTGGACTCTCCCCCTCTCCGGAAGTAATAGTTTGGAGCCTTTTTCCTGAGGCAAGCTCTGAAAACTACAATGGAATGATCTCTTTTGCCTTTCAGGCTAGATGCATAATGTTCCTGATAACGTACCTGACAGTGTTAGAGGCAGCTTTCTCAAGGAGGGTGTGTCCTCTGTTTTGCATGAAGAGAGCTCCCAGGCCACCAGTAAAGGGCCTCAATTTGCTCTAGGTGCAGCTCTCTGGAAGTTTATAGGGACAGTTAATGACTGAAATTGAATTATGGAAGTCAATGTCATCCCTTGTGGTTCTCATAAAATCTAAAAGCCTGCCACCTGCCTGAGGGATGCAGGTCCTTGAGAATGAAGCGGACTGGGCAGGGATCTAGGAGGCCTGGGTCCTGCTCGGGCTCTGTCATTGCTGGCTACCCCACCCTGGGGTTAACCTTTTACCTCAGGGGACCTTGGTCAGTAGTAATGTGGGGGAGGGATAGAGAGTGTTTCCCAAAGTTAATTCGTGGTATAAAATCTTGTGACTCTGCAAGGACTTGGTCATTGTCTTTTCTCAAAATAATCTGAAGATGAGTTAAATTCAGCTTCTGACACTGTGCCTTTGGGTTAACATTTCTTTGGCTTAATATCTGAGCCTTACGTGTATGCTTTGACTGGCAAAATAGCCTGGATCCTTATGGCAGTCCTTCAGAGTGTGCAAGGCAGCCATATTACTCTTTATAATAACATTTTTTTAAACATTTTTAAAAAAGATTTTATTTATTTATTTGACAGAGAGAGACAAAGCGAGAGAGGGAACACAAGCAGGGGGAATGGGAGAGGAAGAAGTAGGCTTCCCACTGAGCAGGGAGCCTGATGCGGGTCTCGGTCCCAGGACCCTGGGATCCAGAACTGAGCCGAAGGCAGATGCTTAACCACTGAGCCACCCAGGCGCCCCTATAAAAATATTTCTAATATTACTAGTATTATCCCTCTATCTGGACTTCTGTTTATCCTTGTATCTTAGAATTGTTTAGATTTTGCCTTTTTTTTAAAAGATTTTATTTATTTGAGAGAGAGAATGAGAGGGAGCATGAGACGGGGGAGGGTCGGAGGGAGAAGCAGACTCCCTGCCGAGCAGGGAGCCCGATGCGGGACTTAATGCCAGGACTCCAGGATCATGACCTGAGCCCAAGGCAGCCGCTTTAACCAACTGAGCCACCCAGGCACCCTTAGGTTTTACCTTTTTATAGATTCTTGATGAATGCAGTTATTTGTAATTTAATTGCATTAAGTATAATTGAATTACACAAATATTTTGTTTACCTTCTGCTTTTATTACATTCCAAGGTGGATTATCACAGATACTGCAGTTAAGGGGGGAAAAGGCTGTATCTGTGAGTGTCTATGCATGTGCATTAGTGTGCAGGTAAATGCTTGGGGATGCTGAGTGCCAGGTGGTTGACATTCATCATCTTGTTTTAAGTAGGTGTTTACATCCTCATGAAGAAACAGAATCAGAAATTGTCACCCACTCTTTATTTTTGTCCTAGAACTTATCATTGACTGAAAATCTCCTTCATTTATCAGTTTTTCTTGTGTCTCTATAATTCTGACAGTTCTAATGTGTAGCTTTTTTTTCCACTCCCCTAAGGTCTTTGAGGGCAGGGTCTTTGTCTTGTCCTTCCCTGTCTCTCTAGCAATTAGTGTTTGATCACGGGCAGGTATTTAATAAATATTTGTTGAGTCAATAGTAGAACCATGATTGGAGATTCAAGATTGCATTCTCTCCATTGATAGTTCTGGCATCAGTTGTAATATTCCTGTAGTTTTCTGTGAAGTAGTTTCATCTCAGCATAAATGAAAACTCCCATGTAGCACATAGTTGAAGTGAAAAAGGCCTCCCATGTGTTTGAAATAGATGTATTTTGTAATTATTTGGTTTTGGAATACATTCACTCACATAGACTTTTTTTCCTTAAAATTCTTGTTACAGTTCTTAATACAATTCTTATTACCCCAAAGCAGGTACTTCTATATTTCTAGATTTCTCTTGTACTATCCTTGACCCAGATAACTTTCCCAGGAGGTGTATGACAGGAGAGACACACACAAAGGCACACAGAGACACACCAAGGGAAAGATATAGAGGCTCTTGCCAGGCCTAATACCTGAGGCACCATTTGGGTAGAGGAGGTGGACAATGGCTCTCTCATCTGGGGTGGAGTTTACCCAAAAACAGGATCAGTTGTCCCACGTGGCTAATGTGAGAGAAGAAATGGGAGTAGGAAACATTTGTCCAATATTTGTAACATTCTGTTATCAGTAGTCAGATTCTGTGGGTTTTTAGAAGCATAAATTAATAAGGAGGTGCTATACTAGCGAGGGTGCAGTGGGTCATGTCCTTGCGTGGTGCTTACAGGAGCTTAGTGAGTAGGTGCCAAGGAATTTGAATCCTGGCTTTCTTGCTCTGTGGATAGGCTCTGGGTGTTAAGAATGCCTGTGTGTCTGTGTGTGGTTTTATTTGAGCTACTTTGTTTAAAAGGCTGCTTTTAGTGTTGGTACTATGGTCATCAGTACAAATAAGGTGTTTACAAACAAAACATGGTTAAGATTGAAAGTGTTTCATTGTGTAAATATTTTGGGGATGTTATAAAGAGTGGCTTTGGCTTGAGAATCTTGAGGTCTTCTGTGAAATCACTTAAAAAGTTACAGCTGTTGGATCAGGGGAAACAAGCTTTCCAACAAAGCTTGGTACCACTGAGAGCCTTAGGTGTTTGGTTCAAGAAATAATCACAGAGCTTGTAACTTCTGTGGGGCCCTCCTTGGCTTCATCTCACGCTCCTGGTATTTCCAAGTTTTAAGGCTATCCTTCTATTGCGGGAAACAAAGCAACTTTGCCAATTTAGGTTACAAACTCGTTTAAATTCTAGAGAGGGCACAGTCAAAATGAAAATTTTTCTATTCTGTGAATTTTTTTCTTCTCTGAATAAGGGATGTGGGCTACTGTCACTTACTTTGGCATTATGATTTCTAACTTGGTAATGGAGGAAATCTTCCAAGTGAGTATGTATCCTAAACACTCACAGAATCTGTTCTTGGTGATTTTCCCAAGAGCTCAGTTTAGAGGTAACTGATTGCATAGGTACTGTTTAAGAAATCGATAAGGAGGGCAGTTTCTCTATGTGGCTTGGGGATAGCATCTGGTCAGTGGGGCAGACTGGGGTGGAGGATACCTCATTTGAGGTTATATTCGCTTAGCAAGTATACTGTTTTTTTCTCTAGATTGTGTTTAGAGTGGCTGAGGGCAGCTGATAGAGATCTGAAGTGCCTCCCTGCCCCTCCGGTTCCTCCAAGCCACCACTTAGTACCCCCACTGAAAGGGACAGATGCAGATGAGATGCAAGTTGATTTTGATGACCTATATTCCACTCTAGCAGGCTGTTTTTGCAGGAAAAAGAAAAAGTTTACCTTTTCATTTTCTGACATCCTTTCCACTGTTCCAGGAGGAGGGAACTGAGTTTTTTTCATTTTTTTCAAAGTGAGTTTGCAGTCATAGCACCCAGGTCTAAAAATTAGTTAAACACTAATTAATCCAGGAGCACTGCAGCAAGTATATGGAGACCTCTCCCTGCGTCCCCCCTCCCCTGCAGTTAATCTGAGGTTACCAAATACATACTCAACTTTGGTGAGCTTTATTTTCCTTGTTGATGTTTAAGCACTCCTGGTTTTTACACCATCTGTGACTTTCTGCAGTAATGGCTTCCCTCATTTGGAATGGGTGCTCCTCTGAGTTTCTAAATTCTCCTTGTGCTCTCAGATCCATCTTGAGGAGATTCCACAGATTCCAGGAAGCCTTCCCTGCTTCAGCTTTTACTGACCCCCTCTGCTCCTTCCTCCTTAGAGCCCTTAGCCTGACCACAGAACTTAACACAACCAACATGATGCTAATAGTCAAGGTATGATGCAATAGTCAAGGACCCTTATGCCGGGTCCTTCCTAATATTTTACATGGGCTTAACCGTTGATTCCTCTAACAGCTCTATGAGTTGAGTACTATCATCACCATTTTACAAATGAAGAAACTGAGGCATGAAGAAGTTAAGGAACTTGCCTAGCTCTAGTATTGCGACTGATTAGTGGCAGACTAGGTTAGGGAGCCAGGCAGCCTAGTTCTTTACACCCCACAGGATTGCTTTGCCTCTGGTTTTCCTATGTGGTACATTCTTTTCTCTCCATCAAGTTAGGGGGGATCACAACTTCCTTTGTATCTCTGAATTCTGAAACAGTGCTGGGGCAGTAAGTGCTGGGCCGATTGAGAGTAAAAATGCTTCTTCAGTTAATGGTTCCTTAAAGTCTGACTTTCTGGAGCAGCAAATGTTGCATGAGATTAAAAATGTTGCATTTGTGTATTTGGATGATACTACTTTTGAACTCCCTCCTTTTGGCTATGTGGGTGATAGGCAAATTATTTGAAAAAAAAAAAAAAAAAAGAAAGAAACGCTCTTATATGCCAACTCTAAATCCATTTGGAGCCTGTCCAGCATTAGACTGTATTTGTTAATGAGATAACTTTTCAATAGGTTGAATCTCTTATCTGAAAAAAACAAAAACAACAACAACAACAAAAAAACCCTGCTCACCCAGAACAGAGCCACAGAAGCCTGTGACTCCCACAACTTCTCAGCTTCCCTCCTCCTTGTTGTCTTTTAACATAAATTGTGAAAGCTCTTTTGAAAGGGAAATAATGAAAACTTGAGTAGTAGTCAAACATGTAATCTAATATTGGGTTATCCTTAGATACTAAAATAAGCTTTTTATTGCCCACCTCAGAAGGGAGACTTTTATTTATTTTTACAGTGGAGCAAATTTGGTATCAAATATACTATTGCAGTTCTTCTAAACCATAGCCACTATTGTGAATTAAATGTGGAAACCGAGGGAAGCAGGTTCAGTTTCCAGTGTAGTTGGTACGATTTCCTGACTTACAATAGATCTTTTCCTTTTGGCTTAAAGCTGGATATTGTGCCACTTTGACAATATTTAATGAAGACAATTGAGTAAAACTCAAACTGTGTCATTTAGGGAAATAATAGGAAAGTTATGCCCTAACAATATATTGCCAGGAAGAGAAAATGAAAACAAAGGGCTTATTAGCAATTAGGCTACTCAAACATAATATTCATTCAACAGACATTGATTTCAGAAGCTTTTTTTTTTTTCCATTCATCTTGTTACACTTCCTAAGTATGTCAGTCACCTTTAGTAATAACCTGAGTTCATTCTGTTCTATAAATTGCACCAGGATTAGAATTGAAGGTACCTTGTATTCTGACAGGTACATAATTAGGGTCAGCTGTTAAACTAGTCTTTGTCCTTTTCATTTTTGGAAAAAAAAAAGTCTTCTGTGTAGTTGACAAACATTGCCCATCTGATGGGCTTTCTGAATTTAGGCTTCCAAGAGTAGATAGCCCAGATCCCAGCTTTGGGCATTGTCTGGGCAATACAGATGCCCATCTTTTGGTTTTTGAAATGGATTCTTATATTCTGCTTTTTGGCTAAGCTCAGTTTGTTAATAATGTACAAACCAGATCAAGGCCATGAGTTAGTTTTGCCTTGTTTTGGAGCCACAAACTACTGTAATTTTAATCAACTTTTTTTTTATTTAACTTTTTAAAATTTAATTTAGTGTTTTTGTTTTTGTTTTTGTTTTTGTTTAAGTAGGCTCTGTACCTAAGGTGGGGGTTGAACTTGGAACCCTGAGATTAGGAGTCCCATACTCAGGGGCACCTCAGGTGGCACCGGGTGCTCAGTCAGTTAAGTGTCGGACTCTTGATTTTGGCTCAGGTCATGATCTCAGGATCCTGAGATCACTCTGTGTCAAGCCCTGTGTCAGAGTCTCTCTCTTGTCTCTCTTCCCCCCACTGCTCACACTCGCTTTCCTTCTCTCTCTGTCTCAAATAAATCTTTAAAAAGAGGAAAAAGTTGCATGCTCTACTTCCTGAGCCATCCAGGTGCCCCCTCCCCTTTTTTTTAAATTCATCATGCTTTTGGCAACAAAGGAGGCTAGACAGTACACTGTGGATATGTTAACACATAGCTGTCACCAGAATGGCAAAAGATGGTGCCATATTACAAAATGAACTGATGGGGATCTTAGTTTTTTCAGACCACATAAGTTAGAGGCAAGGCTTTGCCAGCAATTTGCCAAGGAACTATATGCTTCTGACAGGTGTCCTATGAAGAGTGAGTTAGAACTAAGAGCATCTTCCTAAAACTTTGCCAAAGCCCCATAGCCTTGGTTGTTTCTGTTCCTTGGGGATGTGACAAGTCAATAGTGGATGTTTTGGTGCCATTTCTTGGCTTTGCTATTCTTCCATAAAACTTCCGCAGATTTGCATCCTAGAAGAAGAGGGAAGGATGGTGGTCAAAGTCATTCACTGGGTCAGTTGGATTGTTCTTGTGTCTAAATTTGTATTTGTTTCACAGATTTGGTAAAACTGAGCAGTGAAATGTTAAGACATGAATTAAGTTAGAACCTGTAGTTCCTTTTTTTTTTTTTTGCCTTTTTAAAAAAATTTAAAGTCAGTTAACATGTAGTGTAGTATTGGTTTTAGGGGTAGAATTTAGTGATTCATCATTACATATAACACCCAGTGTTCATCCCAACAATTGCTCTCTTTAATGCCCATCATCCATTTAGCCCACCCCGCCCCAGGCAACCCTCAGTTTATTATCTGTATAAAGAGTCATTTATGGTTTGCCTTCCTCTCTGTTTTTGTTTTATTTTTCTTTCCTTCCCCTATGTTCATCTGTTTTGTTTCTTAAATTCCACATATGAGTGAAAATAATGACATTTGTCTTTCTCTGACTGACTTATATCACTCAGCATAATACCCTCTGGTTCCATCCATGTTGTTGCACATGGCAAGATTTCATTCTTTTCGATGGCCGAGTAATATTCGATTGTATTTATGTATGTATGTATCTATATATATATATATAATTACATCTTTTCTGCAATAAGATGATTAGACTAAGGGCCCTTCTAAATCCTGAGAATTTATTACCAAAAATACTCTAAAAAGTTAAAGAAATGAAGCAAATTAAACATTTGAAGGTCCTTGCTACACTCCCTACTCTCGAAAGTTGGTGAAATTGTGGGTACAGAAAATGTCATATGGTTTTGTGCAAGGTAAATGACTTTGGATTTATTTTTTTAAATGCACCCCATATTAGTGGTTATTTGATTTAGGATGATGGTGGCAAAAGAAACAACAATAACATTTCTGTTTATTTCCCATTCTGTTTGTGTGTAGCAGTCTTGTTTGCATGAGAGGTGCCCACCCCCCCCCCCCCCCCCCCCCCCCCCCCGGCAATTACTCAGTGCTCGGGGTAATTTGAGCAGAAAGTCAGAGACAGTGTGGAATGAATTGGGCTGGAATTGAAGGCGATGGTTGAGACAGGATCGTGTTCAGAACGTTAAATGAAAGGCCTGTTGTTATACTTTTGCATTTTAAAAATCAAGGATGGAGATTGGATTGGACTAGAAAACCTCTATGACCCATTTAGGGCTTGACAATCTGTGTGCAGGTGACACTACAGAAGTTCCAGGAACTGTGGCAAGAAAATGCCTTGCCTATGACATTTTCTGCTAAGGGATTGGTTTATATAAAAAATACATATATACTATTTTTAGTTTGACCCAGTTTCTTTTCAGGCTGTGACTGAAGCTGTCTTTCTAACGTACTCCATCTTTTCCTACTATACGAGCCGTGAACTGCCTCCTTGTCAGGTCTGCACTCATCGTCTCCCTCTGGGCAAAGGAGAAGATTGTCCCCAGTCTGCCAGGTTTCACATGAGGGGGACCACAACCACTGACCTCACAAAGGAGCCTGTCTTCCCCCTTAACCTCCTAATGAAGATTAGGGAGCTATGTGGTAGCAGAGAGGGGGCTGCTTACATTTTAATCCTCCCAAGCTAGACTGTTTTTCTGATGGAATAAGTTGGGGAAAGTAGGTGGAGGGGAGGACAGAGGGGGTTATTGGGTCTCACTTATCTTATCATTTGTTTCCCTCTGGATTGCGTTTGTTTATACTGCCTCCTCAGGCCAGGAATTCCTCCAACAGAAAGCATGCGTACACACGGGGATATTCAGATCCGATCCCGGCTTCCTCCTCCTTGTGTCCCATTTGCTGACTTGGCTTTCCTCTCTACAGCCTGATCTGAAAGGAGGGCTGGAGATGCTTAACCTGTTTTTAATTCTTCCGTTCTGTGGAAAAGAGATCTTAAAACAGTGACTTGGGGCCAACATGTTAATGTTTTTCTGATGGGAAAAGAGGATGGTGATGAGTAGGTTTAAATTCAACATTTATGTAGGTAGAGAGTTTAGTCATGAATGTTTGACACCTTGAAATGAAATCTTTTCACCTTTTGGTTGCTGTGATGTAATTGCACAGAGAAAAAAGAAACACCAGTTAATTTTAGGTTCAGATGTGGGTAATCTTAGCAGTTCACCTCAAACTCTTCAGCCTCTGTTTCCTCATCTGTGAAATGATGTGAAATTATAAAATTTTGTGAGAATGGTGTCATAAAATAATGACCGTACTTGTATGGCATTGTGTAATATTGATGTAATACCCACTGGGTGTCCCTAGAATGGAAATCAGGAAGAAGGGACGCCAATTTTTTCACCTTCAGCGTTTCCAAACTTGGCCCCTGCTCTTAGCACTATATATCTGAGATGCTGAAGCTAGACCCTTAAAATCAGATCCCTAGTCTGTTCTTAATTGAACAGTGTCTAGTTATGTTCCCCAGTCCCGGGGCTCAGGAAATTCCATAGGATGTAAGGGATGAGGCTAGACAGTGTTTTGCATCCAATTCTGTTTAAATTGATAAACTCTTTAAGCCAGAGTTTGACTACCTAGTGGTACACAGGATGGTAGCCAACTGTCATGTTTTGTTTGGCTAACACAGTGTTATTTTTAAAAAATGATTTTAGGGAGCATTTACACTCTGATTTGGTACAGGCCCCACCACACCCTAGTGCCTCATACACAGCCACTTTATGTGATATTTCTTTATCTCCTTGGACCTTGAAGGCGTTTGAGTTTGCTATCCCTATTTTAAAATAAATTAAAATTGTAATCGAAGTCTCTTCAAACCCGAGGGCTGGCAAATGACCCTATCCAGGGTTCTTCCACTTCAGTGTTATTGGCATTTGGGACAGGATAATTCTTTGTTGTAGGGGCTGTACTGTGTAGTGTAGGATGTTTAGCAGCTTCCTTGGCCTCTACCCACTAGATACCAGTAGCAACCTTTCCTCCCGTTGTACAACCAAACCTGTCCCCAGACATTGCCAGATGTCCCCAGAGGGGCAAATTTGGCCTTGGTTGAGAGCCAGCTGACAGATTTGGGAGAGCCTGAGAACTTTAAACATTAGATACGGCTTGGATATTTAGGGATAAATTGGAATTCATCTGGGAAACCGAGCAACCCTGCTGTTTTTATTTATTTGGGCAGTTGGTGAGAGCAAAGTAAAGGTCAGTGGAGTAGACCCTGTGAGGTCATTTCTCCATTCTTCCATGACCACTGCCTGGGAGGCCAGCCACATTTTAAGGACATATTCTTGGTCACAACAGGGGACTCCGTGAGACACTGATGCTGGGCCAGGGCAAGCCCACCAGAGCTCGTGGGTAAACAACTTTGAAGCCCATGGCCTGTGTTGGGTGGTCAGTAATGTTATCTGTGGATAAGAAAGATGAGGCTTTGGGGAAAGAAAAGGTTGGCTCTGTCATTATTGTCAAAGGCCAAAATGCTTAGAAAAGGGGAGGGGGGCTTCAACCTTTAAAAATGACAGCTTATCTCACATTAGCAGTGTGGGAAGAGCTCTGAAAAAGCTTAACAGAGTGATGTTTCATTTTTTTTTTTCCCTCTTCCTCAACCAAGAATGTCTTTAAAGATGGAATCTTTGGGCTTTGGCAACACTCAAAATTGGCTCTCAGAAAAACATTGGTAAGATTTTCAGTGTACATAAAGGGAATATTATGAAGTTCTAACTAACTAACCCAAGCTCAGGTCTTGAGCAACTAATGCAAAGATAATGCTTCAGGAAGCACACAGTTTTCAGTTAAAACAGAAGCCAAAGTCCCTTGTCAGAGGGTTAGGTGGGACTTCTAAAGGGGTCCATGCCTCTTACTGAAGGCTGTTTGTTGGTTCTCTGCCCTGCATGGGAGTCAGAATACCCTCTGTGGTAGATATAAAAAGGAGACGGATCCAGATTCTGATTTTGTAGATGTCTGGGTTTGGACCTAATCTCCAGAAATCTTAAAGCTCCCCAGGTAATTCTGATAATTAGCCAGGACTAAAAACAAGTGGGAGCAAAAGATCTGGAAAATTTGAGACATTACCTTCTTTTCAAGATGATTCCCTAGGAGATTCAATTTGCACATTCACCTATTGTTTAAAAGAAAAGGAAACAAACCACCCCATTACAAATGGCAAACACCAGGAGTGCCTTTGAGATAAACTGGGTGGAAGGGTGGTAGTAGTAGATGCTTTACTAGGTTCTATTCTAGAAAAATCCACAGCTATGTTTCAGTGAATATCTCATTAGACTCTTCTGGCTTCAAAAACAGAGGGTAGATTTGTTTGTTGCAAGTTTCTTTACTTGGTCTATGCCATGTGCCATGGTGGAGCCCAGACTACAAAGTCCCGGAGTTATAACTACCAAAGGTGGAAAATAGAATAAAATGGCTCCTTTTACTTGGATTCTACTTAGAATTTCAGATCCAGATTTCTGTCAAGCATAGCAGAGGCAAGGGAATAGCTAAGTTTCAGGGGGAAATATACAGAGCATTTTATGGACCATCTCATAAGCCATGGAAGCAACACCTTAAAATATTCATTCATTCATTTATTCATTTGGCTTGTAAAATATGTTTTAATGTTGGGTGTGAACATTTAAGAATGCTATTTTAAATTCCAGATTTTTGCCTTTGGAATACAGAACACTTGTTTTACTTATTAAATAAAGCTCAGATCATCCTCCGTCTTCAGCTTCTGATATAAGCAAGTTACATTGTGCAGTAGGGGAAGAGTCTCTCCAATGAAAGATTTCTTTGCTTTCACTGGCAAGTAGTTTCATGTTTTGTGTATTTGAATCATGTCTGTGTTTTCAAAGGAATGTTCATAGCATCAGTTATAAGAAGCAGTACTCTTCAATCCCAAATCACAGTTTTTCCAGTATTTGTTTATGCCCGTAGATCAAATCTTCTACCCTCAGTTCTTCCTCAGGTGTTGATTTTGTGTTTCAGGTGACCAAATGTTTTCTGGTACTAGAGAAAAATTACATGGTATTAAAGAAAGAATGACAGTTAAAAAGACAGGATACAGGGTTTCTTTTTAGGGGTGAAGAAAATGTTCTAAAAATCATGGTGATGGTTGCGCAGTTTGTAAATATACTAGAAAACCACTATGCTGTACATTTTAAATGGATGAATTTTATATCTCAACAAAGCTGTTAATTAAAAAAAGGTGGCTAAAAAGAATCCTACTAAGTGCAACCTTAGAATTTTAGACCTTAGGGATAATACCTCTGACATACTTTCCCATTTCTTTTCTTCATGTACATCTCAATTTTTTCCCCTAAATAACATATATAAAATGGAGAAAGAATAGTTGTGATGATTCCTTAATATTTATGGACCGCCCGAGACATTGGAAACCTTGTTATAAAGAAATGGACTCTGGCTCCTATTTTTTTCACACCTCCTAATCATGAGCTAGGGCATTAAAGGATAGAAAGCTTTGTACTGTTTTATACCTACTGTGATGAAAAGCTAAAGGTTTTGGTGATACATTTGGCTTAGTCACAATTTGCCCTAAACTTGTTCCATATGATTATTTTGCAGGATTTTTTGCTGTAGAAGCCCTCACACTGTAAAAAGCACTCAAGTATGTAATCTTGCCTGTAAAGCTAGCTGTGTGTGTTGGATAAGGAATATTTCATTTATAAGGGATTATGTAACTCAGGGTTTCTCAAATTTGGATTCATGATCCTTTGAGAAACACTACATTAAAAGTTAAATTGCTGAAGGTTTAGGTACTCACTTAGTGTCAATGGGATCATAAACTCTTGTGCAGAAGGTGAGCTTTGGGGTACTGTGGTGTACTCTTCGGGTATCAGATAGCTTACCCAGGCATATTAGTTTTACTGCTGTGTAACAAATTACCACAAATTCAGTGGTTTAAAACCCCACCAGGTCAGAAGTCTGGGCATGCTGTGGCTAGCTTCTCTGCTTAGGGTCTCAGCAGGCTAAAATTCACCTGTCAGCTAAGGCTGCAGTTCTCATTTGGGGCTCATGGGTTCTTCCATGCTCCATAGTTGGCAGAATTTATTTCTTTGTGACTATAGGAACTGAAGATAGCTAGCTGTCAGCCAGGGACTGTTTTTACCTCCTAGAGGCCACCCACATTTCATGTCACGTGGCCCACCTTGGCAGTTCACACATGGATGTTTCCTTTCTTGCAGGCTAGCTGGAGCACATCTCTCTGACTTCCTTTTCTGCCATCAGCCAGAGAAAAGGCGAAGATTAAGGTCTTACCTGATTAGGCCAGACCCACCCAAGATGATCTCCCTTTAACCATCCAATGTATCATAACCATGAGAGTGATGTCTCATCATAAACAGGTTCAAAGGGTAATGGGGAGTGTCACCTGTCATACCAGATAAAAGAAATTATGCCAGTTAACTGTTGATGATTATTAAGATGAACATCCAAAAATTCAGGAAATAAATGACACCTCACAAATACGCTTCTGGACCCCTTCTGTCTTCCTAAAATATCTCCCTCTCAGATTGATGGCTTTCCATTCCTACTTTTCTTGTTTCAAGTAGAGTGAAAATGAAGATATTTTAAAAATGTTTTATTATTGAAAGTTTCCTAAACACATACACCCACATAGAATGATTAATATAGTTAATATGAGAATTTTACATATATCCACAGCTTCATCAATGATCAATTCATGGTGAATCTTTCATTTTTGCCCCTAACTACTTTATATCAACTCTGGGATTTTTTTTTTTTAAGATTTATTTATTTATTTTGGGGGCGGGGGGAGAGAGAAAGCAGGCTCCAGGCCCAGTGTGGAGGTGTATGCAGTCAGTAGTCGATCTCCCAAACTTGAGATCATGACCCAAGCCGAAATCAAGAGTTGGATGCTCAACTGAATGAGCCACTCAGGTGCCCCAACTCTGAGATTATTTTAAAGCAAATTCCAGACATCTTGTAATTTCACCTGTAAATATTTTAGCATTTATATCCAAAAATATCAGAACTCTTTTTAAAAATGTAACTAAAATACCATTATCATACATAAAATAATTTATATTATTTCTTTAAAATTACCAGACATCTCATCAGCTTTCAAATTTATACTTTTTAAAAGTTTATTAACTCAAGATTCCAATAAAGTTCATAGATTGCCGGTTTTGTTTTGTTTTGTTTTGTTTTAATATTCCTTAAGCCTCTCTAAATCCTGTACATTTTTCTTTCCAACATACTTTGAAAAGAACTGGGTTATTTGTCCTATAGAATTTCCCATAGTCTAGATCTAATGGTACAACATCTCTCTCTGTTTCATCCATTTCCTGTAAATTAGTTAAGATGAAAATAATTGATGCCATGGACCTGTCTGGTCATTAGCGGTAGAAAAGCTTATTTAGTGAAAGGAATGTATAGATAGATAATTTACTAGATTCATTTTTGGATAGATACTTAGAAAAATATTTGGGAGTAGAGCAAGTATGCTAGGTTTTTTGGACTTGTATTACTGAGAGAGTTTAAGTGTTATATACTTAGAGTGCATGAATTAGTGCAGGTTAAATTCTTATAGGAAACATACAACCTATAGATTCATTAAGTGATACTTAGATTTGCTTATTTTTTTGGCCTAGTGTTTTTGTTAAATCGGGTTTTAGCTTCTGTAAAAGGAAAAAAAAATTCTTAAGGGGAAAGGTATTTCATTTTTGAGTTTCTGAAAATAATCAGATTTTAAAAATTGTGAAGATCATAAAATAATTGCTTTTTTGTAAGAGGGCTTTGCTAATTATTTCTTATCTGTAGGTTCTCCAAAGACCTATCCTTTGTCCTCAAAGAACATGATGCATATTTAAAATTCTTACCATTGAAATATTTTATTTTTAAAAAATGCAACAGTTAATATTGTTTTAGGAGAACAATTTTATATGACTGCCATTGAAAGAAAGAAGAGGTTATCTAATTTAAATTTTGTTTTGAAGGAAAAAGTAGCATTGGGTTGAGATAAGTAGCAGCTTAATTAGACCATAATTACTTAAAATAGGGGATACAGACCTTTTTCTATAAAGGGACAGATAGTAGATATTTTCAGCTTGGTAGGCCATGTTGTTCCTGTCATTATTATAGGAAAAATAGCCATAGACAGTATGTAAACAAATGGGTGTGGTAAATTGGGGAGAAGTGACGTCTTGACAATATTGAATCTTCTTATCCATGCACATGGATTCTCTCTCCATTTATTTTGTTCTTTGATTTCTTCATTAGAGTTTTATATTTTCTTCATAGAGGTCGTGTACATATTTTATTAGACTTCTACCTAAGTATTTCATTTTGGGGGGTGCCTAATGTCACTGGTATTGTTTTTAATGTCACTCACTTTTCACTCTTTCATTGTTGGCATATCGAAAAGCAGTTGACTTTTATTATTAACCTTGTATCCTGCAGCCTGGTTTTTGTTTTGTTTTGTTTTTGTTTGTTTTTTGTAGATAGTCTTTTTTTTTTTTTAGATTTTATTTATTTATTTGAGAGAGAGAATGAGATAGAGAGAGAGCACGAGAGGGAAGAGGGTCAGAGGGAGAAGCAGACTCCCTGCTGAGCAGGGAGCCTGATGCGGGACTCGATCCCGGGACTCCAGGATCATGACCTGAGCCGAAGGCAGTCGCTTAACCAACTGAGCCACCCAGGCGCCCTGTAGATAGTCTTTATCAAATTGAGAAAGTTCTTTTTTATTCCTAGTTTACAGAGAGGGTTTTTTTGTTGTTGTTTTTTTGTTTTAATCATAGTGGGTGTTGGATTTTGTCAAATACTTCTCCTGCATCTATTAATATGAACATGTGATTTGCTTACCTGGGATAAATCCCATTTGACTGTAGTGTATAATTCATCTTAAATGTTTTTGGGTTCAATTTGCTAATTTTTTTTGTAATATATTTGTCTGGTTTTGCTATGAGCAAAATTCTGGCTTAATAGAATGAGTTAGGAAATACTCAAATTCTCTGAAAGAGGGAGGTTATAGAGAATTGGCATAATTTTTTTCCTTAAACGTTTGGTAGAATTCACCAGCGAACCCATCTGGGCCTGGTGCTTTCTGTTTTAGAAGGTTATTAATTATTGAGTTGTCTGTTTTTATTAGTGTTAAGGCCTGCATGCAGAAACTGATCTGTTTCTGGATAGTTGATGCTAAAGAATTATTTTTGGAATTAAAAAATAAGATTCTCAAAATTATAAAATAAACACATCAACAATTTTATTTAACTTATTAGTGAAGGAACCAGTAAGATGTTAGTACCAGTTCAAAAGGTAAGTTGAGGGGTGCCTGGGTGATTCAGTCATTAAGTGTCTGCCTTCGACTCAGGTCATGTTCCCAGGGTCCTGGGATCAAGCCCTGTATCAGGCTCTCTGCTTTGTGGGAAACCTGTTTCTCCCTCTCCCACTCCCCCTGCTCGTGTTCCCTCTCTGGCTGTCTCTCTCTGTATCAAATAAATAAAATTAAAAAAAAAATTGAAAAATATATATCCTTCTGTCTGTACATCCATTGACCCATCTTCCTGTCCACAAGCAGAAATGCTGAAATAAATTCGTAGTAGATACAAAACTAGTTAATATCCTAAAGGACTATAAAAATTAATGTTTTTTCTTCCTACATGTATGTAAATCAGTTGTATCTCTACCAGGCAAAATCTGTTTGCTTTGCTATAGATAAGGGCCATTATGAAATAGTCTGGCCCAGTGGGTTCTCAAACTTCTTTGTTTCAGGATGCTTTGATCCTATTAAGTATTGAAGACCCCAAAGAAATTTGTTTGTGTAATGTATTAATTAGATTAGAATCAGAATGGAGAAATTTTAACTATTCTTTCATTAAAAAAAATAACAAAACCTATTTTATGTTATCATCTGAGTGATGACTTCATCATGGGTATTGAAAGTTTTGGAAAATTCCACTGTGTACTTGTTGAGAGAATGAGAGAGAAATGGCACATAACATCTTGATATTATTATGAAAATAGTTTTGAACTCATAAACACCCTGACAAGGCCCGAGGCTCTCCAGGCCTCCCCAAACCACATTTTGAGAACCACTGGCCTATTTAAAAGGTGGGGGGGAAGGTCAAAGATAATCCCTGGAGGACCTGCTAGACCACAAATAGCGTTCTACTGAAAAGATACCCAGTAATCTATTTTCCCTGTTTCTAAATCTTGTTTTTTTTTCTTAACAGTAGTCCCTCCTTTGACAAAATGTCATCCTGCCCAGCATGAGGCATTACCAAGGCTGTTTTGAAACTATTAAGTCAGAAACTTATTTTATTTTTTATTATAAAATTAATACAGGTTACTATATGAAAAAATGAAAAAAATAGGAAGTATAAAGGAATAAGAGAAATCTTACCAAGGAGGCAAATAATGTTAACATTATGGGAATACATCTTTATGAAGTTTGAAAAAAAATTTTGATTATATATTATCTGTACTTTTTTGCATCCTTCCCCCGACCAAATGTTGTCATAAGCATATTTCATGTTACTAAAACTTTTTTAAAAATTGAAGTATAGCTGACACTAAAACTTTTTACTATGTTAGAAAAACACATCATAGAATTTACCATCTTAACCCTCCTTATTAAATATATAGTTCCAGAGTGTTAAGTATATTTACATTGTTGTGAAACAGATATCTAGAACCTTTAATCTTGCAGAACTGAAACACTGCCACTTAAACAACTCCCCTTTGCCTCCCCCCACATCTCCCTTTACCCCAGCCCCTGGTAACCACCATTCTACTCTCTTTATCTATTAAAGTGACTACTGTAGATATCTTATGTAAGTGGACTCATACAGTATTCTTTTGTGGCTGGCTTATTTACTTAGCATAATAAGGTCCTTAAGATTCATCCATTTTGTAGCATGTGCAGGATTTCCTTCTTTTTTTTAAGCTGCATAGTATTTCATTGTATGTATGTGCCACATTTTGTTTATGCATTCAACCATTGATGGACCCTGGGGTTGCTTCCACCTCTTGGCTATTGTGAATAGTGCTGTAATGAGCATGAGTATGCAAACATCTCTTTGAGACCAAGCTTTCAATTTTGGGGGGTATACCCTGAGCCTAGAATATGGTAGTTCTTTTTTTAATATTTTGAAAAGCTGCCATACTATTTTTTATAGCCCTTGTACCATTTTACATTCCCACCAACAAAAGTGCACATCCTCATCAACATTTTGGGGATTTTGTGGTTATTTTTGATGGTAGCCATCTTAATGAGTATGAGATTATTAAAACCCTTAATAAACTTCTTAGATGGCAGCCTGTATTTCCTTTATATGCTATATAGGATAATCATTTTCCCGTTGTTCTTCCATTAAAAACCATTTGAACATCTTTTTCATGTTTCAGATTTTTTTGTTTTTAGGATACATTCTCAGATATGAAATAAATGGGTCAAAGGGTATATAATTTTAAAGTTCTTTTTATACATGCTCCTTCAAGAAAAGTTTTGCCAGTTGACTGAATCAGAGTGTTAAAGCATCTTTCATTTCACACCTGTTTATGCTGAGTATTATTCTCTTACAGTTATCAGTGACTGAACGACTGGCAAATGCTGTCCCATCGTATTTTAATTTGCATTTTAGAAATTTGTTCAATAGAACTTTTTTCTCCAGACCATTTGTATTTTTTCTTTCTCAAACGACCTGCTTGCCCACTTACCTGTTTAAATCTCAGTGTTTTAAATAGATCATACAAAATTAATTAGCAATGCAAAGATGAAGCTACCAGAACTTTTCATAAATGCAGTAAACAATCATGGACCCCATTAGAAGGAAACTCTTGAGCGCTTCAGGCACATTTAAAATGACCTAACATATTTCTCTGTGATAAGGGTCTCTGGCTGCAGATTTGCGTAGTTATCTTAACAAGCCCTTTTCTCATTATGTGAAGGGAAACCTTAAGTCAGCTCCTGTCATTTTATGGCCAGTTTGCGTTTCCTGGAGTTTGCCTCAGTTGTTTCCTACTATCTGTGCTTTTTCTGCTGACAGTGAGACTCTGCTACATAGAAGACACTTGTAAAGGCAGAGAGGACAGGGAGATGATATGTAGTTTTTCCACTGGACTGAACATGTTTGCAAGAATAGGAGGTAGAACAATGAAATAATCCAAATATTATGAGGAGGGAGGCAGAAGTTTGTATTAGAGTGGTTTATGTGATAAAAGAAATGTTATACCCAGTCCTTTTTGTTTATAAATGGTATTGTAGAACAGATATTTGAATGCTTAGCCAAAATATTTAAAGCATTTTGCCTGTACTGCACTCAATATTACAAAAATGCAGTATTTATCACAATCCGATTATCTTCACGTCAGTGTGTCATAAGTCCATATTATAGGGGAAATGGATTTTCTCCTACCTTAAGTGCTCCAGGTTTGTTCTAATTTAAACAGAAAATAATCCTCTTCCAAGCAGAGAGAGAGAGGTTCATGCTTTAAAACTAATTTTAAATAATTATGGTAACCCAGTAATAGAATATAATGCTGTGTCTACCAGCATGCTTTAGAGAAGACAACTTAGTGTTATCATGGCTCTGTTCACGTTATTATTATTTTTTTCTGGGACTCTGTTTTGAGGCACTGTGGCTGGCTGTCTTCCTTCAAGAAGTAGCAAACAAAATGCAGAACATATCCCATGGAGCTTTCTGGTAGGGCAAGTGTTGGCTGGCAGTCCCTGCCATGGTCTGACCCAGTGGTGTAGAGGGTTTTGAGAGGATTCTCTGGAGTAAGGGACCACGATCCTGAGGAGAAGGCTCCCTCTGCATTCTCTCTGAAACATCAATTCCTGTCTTTCTCGCCTGGAAGAGTAGCTATTTCTCTCCAGCTGATGGGTTTGTTCCCAGGCACCACTCAAATCACAAATGGTCTGATTCATTGTAAAATCGACTGATGGACCAGAATTCCCAAGAGTACCAAATGCCTTTGTAAGTAGAGAATCAGACAATATTCATACATTCTGTGGACAAATGACATCTCCAATGCAAAATGGACCATGACGTATTTTATCTTAATTTTCTATAAGGCTTTCTTGATTTGCAATGGCAAAATCTTGTAGGAAACAAAATAGAGATTATAAAGTCTTATTCTGTGTCTGACAAAGTTCTGGATTAAAAGTATTCAAACATACTTTTCTTATTAATGGTAAGGAGTTCCATATTATGAATTTACCAAAAAAATTGATTTAAGAAATATAAAATGCCTGCTCTGTCATTTTTTGATTTAGCCAGTCCCTGATAACTCTTATTATAAAAGTTTTAGGTAGAATATATGACTGATGGAGTCACATTTTGTAACTTTATGTAGATTTCATTATTTAAAGGGGCTGGTCCTAAGTATGTCAAGCTTTGACAAACAGTTTGTAAAATATAACATCATTAATTTTCTACCAAGATTGGTAACTATTATTTGGTTCGTATTTACTGAGATTCTTAAATGTATAATTTATCTTCTATGGAGGAAACATTTTTATTTTATTTTATTACTATTATTGTTTTAAAAAGATTTTATTCTTTTAAGTAATCCGTACGCCCAATACGGGGTTTGAACTCACAACCCTGAGATCAAGAGTTGCATGCTGTATTGACTGACCCAGCCAGGTGCCCCTTGAAGAAACCTTTCTAATTACCTTGGTTTAAAAGGGACAAAGTATAGGTGCCTATTATGGCAACAACACTACAATTTTTTTAGTACAATCCTCGAGAGGCATGAACTTTTTTGAAGTGAGAACTTTTCTTTTACAGTATCAAATAGAAAGCCCTTATATTGTATTAGGAGGACTAATACGAGTAATTAAGTCAAGATTTCAAGCCGCACATTATGACAGCTCATGTTGTAGAAAACTCTCCAGTAGGGGAATGCAAACTCTTGAGCATGCTCTCTACTTGTGTGACTTTGGCCAACAATCTCTTGGGCTTCAATTTCCTCAGATGTAAAATGGCAAGGTTTGAATTAGCTCACCAGTTCTGTGACAGTTTTGTTGTCTCTAGTGGTTTTTTAAAGGAGTGTAGCATTCTGCATCAGAAGTCAGGATTGACCCCTTTTTAGAGCTAGCAAATTGAAATCTGGAGTAAGTGATTTGCCCAGTAATATATTTAGTGTGATGATAGAATCAGAGAGCTCAGGTCTCCACTAACCTCTTAGATGCCTATTTGACACATTCTGATTGTCAGACACATTCTGGTTGTCACATACACCTGTCCTTCCCTCCACTTCCTATTCCCTACACAGCCATGGCAGACGTGTTTATCTCCTGCTTATCTAATGTGACATTTCTTTCCTACTGAGCCTGGACATGGCCTCAGAGCCCTTCTTGAAGCACTATTCTAATAGCTACAGCTAATAGACAAGGAAATCTTGACTAGTTTGACATGATAGGTAGTAGAATCTTTAAAATAAAAAGTTCAGTGAAGGTTTTTTTAAGATTTACTTGTTTGATTCAAGTGGAATATTGTGGCTTTCTCTTTAGCAGGGGTTCCCAATGTGATGATTCCTTTTTAATTTAGAAAAAATTCTGGATTCCCACATGACAGTGAACTCAGTAACACTTTAAATGAGTATGTTTCAACAATCCCGACATACAGATTCACTTAGAAAAATGGGCATACCTATCTGTGTGAGACATTTACATGTCCCTCCCCTACCCCATCCCCACCCACCAAGAGTACAGCATTAGAAACTGTTACTCTCTACCACTTTGTCTTTTTTTCTTGGTTTCAATTTAAACATATATTTTTTAAGATTTTATTTATTCGAGAGAGAGAATAAGAGAGAGAGAGAGAGAGCACAAGCAGGAGGAACAGCAGAGGGAAAGGGAGAGGCAGACTCCCCACTGAGCAGGGAGCCCTATATGGGACTCAGTCCCAGCACCCTGAGATCATGACCTGAGCCGAAGGCAGATGCTTAACCATCTGAGCCACCCAGGGGCCCCTCAGTTTAAATTTTAAAAGTAGGATTGAGTTTTTATTTTTAAGGGATCTCATCAGTTGTTTCCATACTATGTACTGTGGAGTCCCAATTCCAGGAGGTGCCTTGGGGAGAGTCCCCCTCTCCCCACACCCCTTCCAGCTCTAACCGGCCTGTTTACTTCAAACTCTTCTACATATATTGGGATCCTCCTTGATTTTATTTGGATAAAGGGTTTCACAGCTTTAAAAAACTTGAAAAACACTCATAATCTCACATTCCCATCTTACACAGAGTGTTTTGGAGTTACCCTGTGAACATTGGAGCCAGGATGAGGACCCCGATTGTCCGGCTTGCAGGCCACTCTTCATCCCCCTACCCGAGCTGCTATTCCTAGGAGCAGTGGAGGTTGTAAACGGACACCACTGCCTGCTGGGAGTAGAGCACATACTTCTATGGAAAGAAAAATTGTTTACATTGTAATACCAGGGAAGGGACTCAAATCTGTTTCCACCCTTGAATACAAGGCTATGTGGTATACATATTTGTAAATGTTTGTCTTGTTTGGGTGTGGGCTTCTCTAACTATTTGGGGTGGGTGGAGGGATGGTGAAGCTTTTTTTTAAAGAAAAACAAAACAACAGCGTTATTTTAAAACAGTGAAGAGTGATGTGGTGGGCAGAAGACTGCTTCCCTTCTCTCTCCTCCCAGTGCTGTGCTCCTTCCCTGCTGTGTTGGGGGCATGCTTTACCTTGTCCTGATTTTTAAGCACTGTCCTAGCAGTGTCTTTGGTGTCTTTCCTAGATTTTGCTATGAAAGGACAACCTCAGTTCAGGGCTCATTTCTCTGCAGGGGTCATCTTTTGCCATTATCAAATCATCACACCATCAAGACACCAGCCAATAGGATGCTTAACATACCTGGCCTGGGCTACGCTATTCTGCCTGGGGCGTTAGCACACAGCCCAATGTCCTTCCGAGGCCTGCCATGATCCGCTGTGATTTCTGGGAGTTGCTTTCCTTGTTGACCTTGGCCGTTTGGGGCTGTAGGTGATCCAGGATAACTGGAATGAGTGTCTGGTGACAGACGGTGGAGGTGCTGGGTACTCTCGCTCTATACCGGGGCGTGGATTGTTAAGTGCCTTCTTGGTTGGCGCGGCCGAGGTGATGCTGACTGCTGCCGCAGATCCCCGACAGGACTCTTGCTTCCTGACCCTCTCAGGAAGGTCCTCCCCTCCCTCGTGGAGAAGCTGTTCTTTTCACTGCGGTGAAGCCAAATGCCTCATTTTGGCCGGTAGTTTCAACCTCTTCCTTCCCCATATGTTCTAACAGATACGGTGATGAGAAAGGGAAAGGACTTTTCTGGCCCGGCTCACTTTTTACTGAAGCAGTGGAGCAAAAAGTTAGGAAATAAAGGGAAGAGAGGAAAAAAAGGAACATAGGAGAATGTTACATCGGAAAACCGACTATTAGATAATTAAGCAGTAATTTTTGCTCCTAAAGCTGTAAAGCTGAGATGTAGAGGAAATTTGGGGAACTTAGTGGAAGACTTCATTCAAGCAGGAATTTCTTGCCATTTTCCACATGGCAATTAAAATAACTATCTGCTCCCTTTTCCACTCAGCTCTCCAACAGTCTGCCCTTCCAGGTAAGACATGTCAGGTCTGACTTCCTTTACTTCTTGATTGCCATCCTCGATTCTTCCCTTCCTTCTTTCTTCTCTTGACAAGATATATTTCACATACGTAAGTCATGTATTTTAGAGTAAATTTGTCCCCCCCCCCCATTCGTGGGCTTATTCAGAGTTGTACAACCATCCCCACTGTCTAATCCTTGAACATTTTCTTCCTTTTAAATCTTTTTAAAAAGTTTTGTATCTACTTAAGTAATCTCTACACCCAACATGGGGCTCAAACCCACAACTCTGAGATTAAGAGTCGCATGCTCTTCTCACTGAGCCAGCCAGGCGCCCCTACTCCTAGAACATTTTCAGCACTCCAGAAAGGAACTCCAAAGGCATTAGCAGTCATCCGTGACTGCAGTCATCCTGCTCCTGCCCCCAGCCTCACCCCCACTCCCATCTCCACCCCAGGCCGCCAAGAATCTGCTTTCTGTCTACACGGATTGGCCTATGCTGGACATTCAGTGTAAATGGAGTCATACAATATGTGGCCATTGGCCTATTCTGGACATTTAATGTAAATGGAGTCATACAATATGTGGCCATTGGCCTATTCTGGATATTCAATGTAAATGGAGTCATACAATATGTGGCCTTCTGTGACGGGCTTCTTTCCCTTAGAATCAAGTTTCCAAAAGTTCATCTGTGTCATATAGCATGTATCAGTACAACACTTCTTTTTGTTGCCAAATAATATTTCATTTTATGGGTATACCACATTTTGTTTATTCGTGGACATTTTGGTTGTTCCATTCTTTGGTTATTATGAAGAATGCTGCTGTCATTATTTGTGTACAAGTTTTTGAGTGAACGTATGTTTTCAGTTTTCTTGGGTAAATACCTAAGTATAGAATTGCTGGGTCATATGGAGACTCTATGTTTAACTTTTTTTTTTTTTTTAAAGATTTTATTTATTTATTTGACAGAGACAGTGAGAGCAGGAATACAAGCAGGGGCGGTGGGAGAGGGAGAAGCAGGCTTCCCGCTGAGCAGGGAGCCCGATGTGGGACTTGATCCCAGGACCCTGGGATCATGACCTGAGCCGAAGGCAGACGCTTAACGACTGAGCCACCCAGGCGCCCCTCTATGTTTAACATTTTGAGGAACTGCCAAATTGTTTTCCAAAGTGACTGTACCATTTTATATTTCCACCAGCAATGAATGAGGGTTCCAATTTCTTTACATCTCAGGTGTTTCTTAAATACTCTATTTTTGTTGTGTTTATGGAATGCTTCCTCTCATCTTGGTGGGTATGGGAACAGGGAGCTGAATGATAATTTTGGAGGAAATGAAACAAATGAAAATCAAATAAATTATTTTCAGATTGGCTCAGTGTAGTTCTGGAAACCTTTCAGCCCTGAGCCTACAAACCTTCCTGTTTGACTGGATATGACATTACCAGGAATTTTACTTTCCTGCTT
Organism: Callorhinus ursinus; assembly: GCF_003265705.2. Lineage (NCBI taxonomy): Eukaryota > Metazoa > Chordata > Mammalia > Carnivora > Otariidae > Callorhinus > Callorhinus ursinus. Next base: position 33,272,128 of record NW_027397070.1, read on the forward strand.
TTATTCTCCCTGAGGAGAAAAAAGAAATATGTCTTTTCCTCAGCTAGACATGGAAGGTTCAAACAAACATAAAAGACCCCTGAGTTATTAACAATTCCACTGGAACATGTACTTGGTTTATGCCCAGAATAGTTTCTCTCCATTCATTCTCTTGGTGCTTCCTCTGTGCTGTTCTCCACCGGAGCGTAACCTTAGAGCTGAATCAAGGTTTGTTCAGTTGGTGTTTGGAAAAGAAACGGTGACTGGATGCTGGTCAGCTGGCTCGGGGCCACTGGCAGGCCTGCCCTAGACCATGCTTTCTGCAGGCCGCAGTATCTCAGGCTTGTTACAGGCCTGCACCAGGCATTGGTTGCATTTGCCATGTCTGAGCTCAGGATGAGAAGACCTTTCATAATCCACTGTGGTCTTGAACAGGCAAGTTCAGAGATCCTGAAAATGACCCAGGACACCAGCCAAAGACAAGATCCTAGATCCCTTGCTCTGTGTGGGACCTGGGGAGTAGGCAGGGAAGGGAACAACAAGAAATGGAGAAATGAAATGTCCTTTCTTAGTCCTGGTACATAGATATAACTCCCACTGCCTTCTGGCCACTCTTGGTTACTTTGGGTTGTATGTTGGCAGTACATAGTCAGATTCCTGCAGCAAAGAAGGCCTGCCTCTGATGACTGCCCTTCTCGTATTCCCTCATTTTTATTCTTGCAGGATAGAACTTTATGAATGATGTTTGCAAGCATAGCTTGCCTCTAGATTTTCATTCCTACACCCAGTGTGAGCCTCTGTCACTCTCCTTGTGACACAGGGAGGGTCGGGAAGGTGAGTATTTGTCCCTGGGGCCTCTCCAGCCCTGTTTTCGCTGGTCTGCTCCTCCGAGCTCTGTCTGGTCATACGTCTTCTGACTTGCCGGAATCTCTCCCTGAAATGACCCACTCCAATCAGGATAGGACCTCCTGTTCCCGTCTGCTCTCCATTAAAAACTGCCCACCTCGGGCACGTGCATTCAAGGTCCTGTGTTATCTCTGTCAAGTCAGTATCTTGCTTTCATTAAAATGAGGTTGACCTTGTTGAGTGTGTGTGTGGGGGGGGTGATTTTTGGACAGCTGCCTATAAATAGTGTAATAAATTACACCCCTGCAGATTGCCTATGCATTTTATTATGCCTATATTTCAGAGATTAGGCCCCCTCAAAAAAGGTTTTAAGTACAACTATTTCAAGGGTCAATTTCATATCACTGTGAAGTATTTATTGGTATACTTTGAGATTAGAGTAACAGTTGATGTGTTTTCTGTTAGCTACGCCTCTATGTAATTTCTGTAATCTGTGTATTTGACTTAGTTACTTCAATTGGAACTGTAAAGAGTTGAATTCTAAATATATACACATACATTTCTTTTGACTTATTATGGTCCACCCATGCTTTGACTGGATTGAGAGTTCATAACACCATCCCACACTCCCCCAAATAGGAGTTTCCTGCAGTTCAAACAATTTTAAAACAGATCTTTTTTCATCTGGCATCGTGTTTGACCTGGTCTTGGGAGAGAGAGAACTGTCTGAAAAAGGCTGGTTCTCATGTGGGTGGGGGTGGAAAACTGGTTCTTCCTAATCTGTACATGGGCCTTTTTTGTTGCTGGCCACCGTGAACTCAGAGGCAGCCTGTCTGACCTGCTGGGTCTCAGGTCTAGCTTCCTGTGAGTGTCCGTGACTGACTTCTAAGGCATCAGTCACCATAACACTTCATACAGCTACATTCAACTTGAGTACTGTGAGTGGATTTATCTACATTACAGTTTATCCAATATAAGTCCAGTATTATTTGATAAAGGAAAATTGTCCTTTCATGTCTTTGTGATATCTTCAGTGGGCTTCTGACTATATCAGTGTGGTTTGTAACTGAAGTTACGAGAAGTCTGAGATTGATTCTTCTAAATAAAACATGTCCCATGCTGTCCAAAATGGTAGCAACTAGCCATTTGGGGCTATTTAATTTATAGTTAGTTAAAATTAAATTAAAAGTTGAGTTCATCATTCATACTAGCCACATTTCAGACCTTCATTAGCCACATATGTCTGGTGGCTACTCTCTTGGACAGTGCAGAGATAGAGCATGTCCATCATCACGGAAAGTTGGCTGACTATAGACTTTTCTCTGTCTAAAAGGTCCAAGCATGATATTAATCACAGCAAAGAGAAAGCTTTGCTTAGGTGAATTCAGGTGCTGGTAAATTGTTGCTGCCTATTCCTAGCCTAAAATGAGAGAAGTAACAGAATGTGTCATTCATGCTTCAGTTGTTTCTGCGCAGTGTTTCCTTGCAATGGTTCAGTTTCCAAAGGGCAGACTTGTTCATATTCCAATGCATGTTAGACTTTCTGAAACAGTATAAATAATTACTGTCTACCATCTCTTCCATTAGAACTGATACTTCTAGGGGCACCTGGCTGGCTCAGTCTGTAGAGCATGGGTCCCTTGATCTCTGGGTTGTAAGTTCATGCCCCACATTGGGTGTAGAGATTACTTTAACGTAGCATCTTTAGTTAATTAATTTAAATAACATCTTAAAAAAAAAAAACACAACACCTGATACCTCTAATTCTGTGTCCAGGAGTGAGAGGAGGGTAATTAAAATGTTTCCTAATGGCCATGAATGTTTCCTAAAGGCACATGAATGTATGAGTTTCATTTTAGGCAGGCTTTGTCTTTTGGGAGATTAGGTTTCATTTTGGTTTAAATTTATGTCTATTGACTTTTAGTTCTTTGGAGATATTTTTTAAGACTGGGTATTTGTTAACTATATTTATCTACCTTGAAATTTGTATTCACAAGTTATAAATTTATGACCAGAAGATTTGGGCACAAGTCTTCCACTCCCTCACCCTACCACCAGTGACTATTGAGTTGTTGGTGCTTTTGTGTAACTGACATCCAAGGATTGAGACTACATATAAGCCATAGAACGTAGGCACACAACATGTTAGCTCTCCAGGAAGGTTCTGGTAAATGGACAGAGGAGTGGCAATTAACTGAAAGACCTTTCCTAGCCAATGTAAGCATTCTTTTTTTAACTTCATTACCTTGAATAATTCTCAGTGGCTTAAGAATATATAACTGTTCTTTCTAATGTGGGCATTTGGTGGTGATGGTGTGTACATCAAAATTATACCTAAATTCCTCTTAGGCCAAGGGTGTGATACTGAAGAGGAATTTCACACTCTCTATCACCAGCACGCACCCTCTCTCCAACACCATCAACAGCCTATCTTCAGAAACCTTGTATGTGAGGTTATATGAATTTTTATAAATAGTATTTTCCTGAGGGCTGGAAAAAACTCCATAGCAATTAGCCACTTGTTGGCATAACCGTTGCCGTGCTGTGGTGTGAGTATCCTGGTTATTGTTCTCTGCTGTCTTCTGGGACAAGCAAGAGCACTTTTTATTCTTGTTCAGCACTTCAAGAAGCAGCTTTTATATTCTCTCTTTTCTGAAGAATTACTCATTTTCTTTATTCTTTTATTATGTTTCATGCCTGGTTAGAATTGGTAGCACTTTTTTTTTTAATTTTCTTTAAGCCCATGATAAATTTATATGTAAACTATGATAGAATACTCCTTCCTCCAAGAGTAAAACTTGAGACAAAGTCTAGAAAATTGGAATTTCTACTCTTCAGAACTGATCTTAGGTCTAGTAAAAAATTAGTGTCAATGTCTTTCTTATGTTCATGAACATATAAACACATGATGTTTAGTTTGAACATGAACTTGGCTGCCGTGTTCTGATGCACTGAGTGCTTACTCTGGCTTCTTGTTCTCAGGGTCCTGCTTTCCTAGGATTCCTTAGGTGTCCGCTCCTTTGCCTCAGGGACTGTACTACTACATCTAGCCATGCTTTTATTCATTTTTAACTCTGATCTAGTATCTTGCTCCAAATGCATACATTTACCTTGGCTGGGTGCTAGCCATAGATTGTGTTTGGACCCAAGAGTGATTCCTGTGTTTTTTGAAAACACAGATTTTCCAGAATGGCGTCTGTATTACTCATCATGGAGCCACATTGAAAAGTATTGTCTTGGATTTAGTTCTTGATTTTAAGCATTTGATCCACATTTCAAGGCCTCTCCTTCTGTGGTTTTGTTTTACCAGAGGCTTCTGGCAGGAGATAGAATGATCTGAAGAAGATATCCATGGAAGTCAAAGAACTGATGGCTCTATTTTCTGGACATCATAGAACTTAACTAAATTTTAAGCTCCTGGAAGGCAAGGGCAGTGTATCTATTACCTGTACTTAGCCTATAAGTATTTAATCTATAGCACTTAACTTATAATTGGCTGATTAATTAACTCTAGAGCAAACATGCTCAATGTGGGGTTTTTTTGTTTTGTTTTTCATTTTCTTTAACATTTAAGGTACTAAAATTGAATATTCTATATTAAAGATGTTTGCCTAGTTTTGAACAATGATCTGGTTAATTACATGGTTTCTTTATTAAGCATACTCATTGTTTCCAGTAATACTTATTATGAGTCTATTAATGATAATTAATAGCTTTCATGAAGAAGCCAAAAATTGAATGTGGTTAGTGAAGCAACACTGATGAAACTATTTTTACCTCTAACACAGTAGGACTTGGCTGTCTCTTTCTTTGCCATTCATTGCTTCTCCTCTCCACCTTACTCCACAGATTTGTTTAGCCCTCTTTCTTCCATTTAGTTCCCTTGGAACTAAAAATAGTGGCTCTAGGATTCTGGATTTGTCATGGTGTGCAAGTAGAGTGCTGTGTTTGGTGGGCAGAGATCAGAGCCCGTCCGTGGGCCAGCATTGCCACTGCTAGCTCTGTGATTCTGGGCAAGGTTTGATCTAACTACCTCTTTTGTAAAATGAGTATTATGATGCCTGGCTTCCCTGCCTACTTAGAGGGAACTTGTGAAGATCAGTGGAGAGATAGTACGTGGGATCATTTTGCACAGTACTATAAAATGTAAGCTCTCACTACTAAAAAGAGTAGTAAATTGCCTGTGTTTGTCCATAGGTTGATATTTATGCTCACTGAACCCTCTTATTCATGAATGTGTTAAGAAACACAAGCCTTATGGCATTGGGGCAAATAAAAAAAAAGTGCAAGGAATCCAGTGGGACATAGGCTCAAAATGTATTTTAATTGCCTGATGATGCTTTTGCATTTGAATGATCAACTTGGTACTTATTATTTTCCAGTAGTTGAGAATGGAACTTGAGACATTTTTCACTGGAGTCCATTTGGTAGACTGCCCTTGGGGACACTCAACTTGGTAGAACAGTATTGAACTAATGCCTGCTTCCTTGGTGTGCTGTTCTCTGGGCCGACTTGGTTTGTACCCCTGGAAGATCATAGAGAAGCCACCAAGCAGGACCAAATATGCTACTTCTTTATCCTTTTTCTTTTAGCTGATGCATCAGCATTACTTTGATTGTAAGCAAGAGAAACTAAACTTGAGCCAAAAAGGAAAAAAAAAAGTTGCCTGAAGAATATGAGGTAGCCCTTGTACCTGTAAGAAAGCTGGAGAGACTTAGAATTTTGAGGAGAAAGTCTACTTCATCTATCCTAGGTCTTTGTTCAGCATTGGCACATTTTTGGCAGGGTTAGAGGGGTAGCAAGTGTGACCCCAAGAGTGCAAGGAGAAGGGGTAGGTGATTCCCTATAAAATCCATATGCCAGACAGGCAAAAACAACACTAGATTTCAGCAGGATTCTCAGTTCTCTGAAATAGGGGGGCAACTTAACATGCTTTTGTCTATGTATCTGCCAGCATGGGTTAAACCCCCCTTTATTAACAAGAGAAATAGAAATTGAGAAAGATCAAAGAAGGAAGGATCTTCATTAGATTGGGAGGCATTTGTCCTGAAAATACAGTACAAGGGCTTTTTCCCTAGAATCTAGGAATGGGCTATGGTACTCAATAGCAATAGCATCCCTGGATCATTTTACATTGGGTGGCGCTGCCCAACTCCACTAACAAAGTACAGTGTGAATGGTGACCCTGGGGTTATACAAAGTCATGGTCTTCGGTCATGTCTCTGTCAGATTCTTTTCTCACTTCTGCATTTTAATAAAAAGTGTTCAGTCTAGGTCCAGTGTTTCCAGTGAAACAGCTAACTACTCTTGAGTCAAAATATTCATTTCTCCATGGTTTAATTAATATATGGTATACCTTTAAAATAATTCTCTTAGGGCGCCTGGGTGGCTCAGTTGGTTAAACAACTGCCTTCGGCTCAGGTCATGATCCTGGAGTCCCTGGATCGAGTCCCACATTGGGCTCCCTGCTCGGCGGGGAGTCTGCTTCTCCCTCTGACCCTCCCCCCTCTCATGTGCTCTCTCTCTCATTCTCTCTCTCTCAAATAAATAAAATCTTAAAAAAAAATAAATAAAATAAAATAGTTCTCTTATGTTCTAATTTTAGCTTCTAATTCTTAATACAGACTCTATTGTAAATACAGTGGGTACTTTAGAAAGTGAACCACCACAGAAATGGGTTTACAGATGAGCAGGAAAGGTGTGGTGTACCTGTCATTTCCTTCCTTCTGTCCCACACTCCCAAAAATGTGCTTTCAGTGAAAAAGGGGCAAGTCTGACTCTCCATCATAGACCACCTATGTAGGTCACCTTTTTGTTTGCTTCCATTGTTTAACTGAGACAACTGGCTGTGAGATTGTGAGATCTACTTTTGTGTGAATGTCCTGAAGGACTTGTTTGGGATGGCCAGGTATCAGAGGTGTGCTTTGCAAATTTAATTTGTCACAACTCTGAACATCCCTGTAAGTGTTCATTCTATGCTGCATAAAGTATGCAAAAAAAAGGGGGGGGGAGGGTTTGGATGTAGGCCTGGATTTTTGGGACAGGTTATCTGTAACAACATCCTTGTGTAGATTTCCACGGCGTCCCAGACCAGATCTGGTGCTGCTGAACATGAATAGGAAAAATTGTTCACACTGTAAGTTCTTCCACTAAAACTTGACTCTTCTTGAGGGCAGAGATGGGGTCTTGTTTTCTGTCCTACCATCACTGCTGGGCACCCATAAGCACGCCCAGGACTATCAAATGGGTGGTACTCATAGCTCCAAAGGCAGGGTGTCACGGTGGGACTCAGTGACTTCTTCTGCCCAGTCATTACCCCTAAGCTCTATCTTTGCTTTGTACTGAAATAGTCCAGGTGGGACTGTTGTTCCCACGTGACCAAAGGGACGTACTCTTATGCCGCCTTTCTGCTCTTATATAGTGAAAAGGGCTCCTTTGGTACTCCATTTCTTTATTTTTGCACTACCATTGTATTTCTATAATTTTAAATAGTGTGGAGAAAAGAAGTAAGACCCATCTTTTTCTACTTGCCATTGGGGAAAAGATTGATCTCAGCTGGAGGCAGCATGGAGCATAGGATCTGGTTACTAGTAGATACCCTTTAAATATTTTTTGAAGAAGTGCTGGAATTACATGTCAACCCATACATTGTGTTTTGTTTTGTTTTGTTTTTTAAACACCCCCCCTTTTTTTTTCAGTTAAGGGGGCGGGGGGGGGACACCCTAGGCAGTGATACTGAAATCTTTTAAATTTGTGGCATGATAGGAGAATGTAACCACAGTGTCAACATTCTGTCATCTTCTATTCATCTTTCTTTATGGAAAAAAAATAATTATAGTGGTTCTCACTGACACAATTCCAAGGATTTAATGTTTCCCATGACATAGATATTAAGATGTTTTACCTAGAGATAGTATCAGCTTCTCATAGAATTTAAAATGACATTCTTGCCCATTATTTTCCTTTGTGTTCCCTTGCCCCCAAGAAAACTAGAGGAAGGAGAAATTGATTTTTTACTATTGGTCGAATATGGTTTAGAGCATCACTTGACTTTATAATATCTGGAAATTCACTTAATTCAAACTGTTTTGTCTTCCCACACATTTGAAATGAACACTAACAGGAAAATACCTCTGTAGAGGCAGAAGGGTTATTTTTAGATTGTGCTCCTATATTTGGGCTTCATTACTCAGATTTTTTTCCCCTAGGGCCAGGGTCATATTTATGTGTGCTATGCTTGATGGCTTTTCCTTACTCTTGTCTTTACTCAAGAACCACCTGGAGGCCAGCACACTCAGTACACATGTCATTTTGTAATCTGAATAAGTCCTGTCTTCCTTGCCTGCCTTTTCCCACTGTCCTTCCCTTAAGTGTTGTAGATCAAAAGGTTACTTTGTTTTAGACTTACCTCTGGTTTTAAGTAATTTATTTCTCCTAGTTACAAGTGGCAGTCCATTGGTAGAATGAATACTCTCCATTTTTCTCCTCTGAATTCTAAAACACCTTAATTTTTTATTGATTTTTTTAAAGTTATATTACATTTAGAAAATGTTAGAGAAGTCATCTAATAAATTTTTTAAAATGAAGGTTAGATTATGAATATTGTAGCTGTGATGAGCCAGCAAGTATTGAAACTAAAGTTCCTCCCAGGGTGTTTCTTTAGTTTGTGCCGTTTTGCCCAACCTGACATGTCAACTGTGGAAGTTACTGATTTAACATGTTTAGTAATGACACTCTTGGTTCTCACTGAGCAGAGGATGCTTTTTGTAGTTTGTTTTCCATTATATTTGGAAGAAATCTTCCTGACACCACTGTATCATTTAGATTTTGATTTTGGTGAGTTGTAGGTTTGATTTTTGTGAGTTTGATTTAGAAACTCACTTTACGTGGCTCTTAAAGGGAGGTAAAACCAAGAATAAAAAACATGCAAATAAGATGAAAAGGAACTTTTCATTTACTTGTGACCTATCCTGGCTCTTTGTATATTCATTCTGCTCTCATTTTGAAGTAAATAAAGTAGAAAGATTTCACTTTTTTTTTTTTTAACCTTTCCACAGGGGTCAACAGTAATAGTCATAGGTTCTAGGAACTTGCTAAGAGTGCATAAGTTTGCATAAAAGCTGCTTGATTAAACTTCTTGGTTGAAATTCAAAGGAAGGAGGCTTAACCCCACCATGTGGGTCAGCTTCTGTTCTTAGAAAATCCTCAGAGACCCTTCAGCAAAGCCATGGCTCTGGATGGTGGTTTCCATCCTAGTAGGTGGCCATGGCTATTTATCCTGCCTATAAATAGTTCACTAGGTTGAAATGAATGCCAAATAAGTTTCTCTCCCTGTCGCCCATTTTAATAGTAGAATGTATGAGATAATGGAACAGCAGTGGGGTAAATTTAGTGCTGTCAGCTTACTGGTATAAGCCTTAGTGGATTTAGAAATTTAAGGCCCATCATTAACTCTCTTTCCCTTACAAATAGAATTTCAGCTGAGATGTAGATGAGGCAAACCACATGACAAATCCATTATTTCTCTGTAAAAGAGCAGGTATCTGGATGGGCCTCTTACCACTTCCTTACAAATAGGTCTCCAGTGGGGCCATAGTGGAACTAGACTTAGGTAGCCTTTTCAACTGGAAGTCTGACTGGGGTAGTACAGTGACTAGTGTAACTGGAAACAAACATGGCAGCTAAGCACGCACAGGGGTGACAATGACATGGGGCTGAGAGGACTTTTTTTCAAATAAGCGTCCCCTTACCCGGGGAGGTAGTAGTGTTCCACAGGGTAACACGGAGCCTCTTCCTGGGCCTGCATTTCTTTCTATCCAAGCAAATATACGTTTGTAAAACAAAACAGATATTAAATTGACCAGAGGCTTCCAAGTCATGTGAATTTAAGAAGCATTATTCTATGGCATGTGGGACTCCTTCCATCATCCTGTTGACAGAATTTAAAGTTTTCTCTCTTAAACAGCTGTACACTTGCTGTCAACATGTCTTTTGCTGCTTATAATGATGTAGAGGTTAAGACAGATCAAATTCAAATGTTTCTAGCAGATAGGTAATGTAACTGAGCATGGGAAGGAAAGCAGTCATTCACTTTGCATATTAAACACACCAGAATATTCATTTCCATTTGTCTCCCATATTTCTTTGGACATGTGGCTCACTGTCTTCTATTTCCTACTTTTGATAGAAATGAAGCCCAAGAAGTATTTTAAGGAAAAAAAAAAAGAGCAAACAATAATAATGAAAAATGGCAGCTGACTCCTAGCCTCGATGTTGGAGAAAGAGTAGGCAGTGCTGGGACGATGGCAAACTGTGCATCAACTTGTCGTTGCTTGGGAATGAAAGTTCTGTGTTAATAGGATGTCCAGGGGCGCCTGGGTGGCTCAGTCATTAAGCGTCTGCCTTCTGCTCAGGTCATGTCCCAGGGTCCTGGGATCGAGCCCCACATCAGGCTCCCTGCTCAGTGGAAAGCCTGCTTCTCCCTCCCCCACTCCCCCTGCTTGTGTTCCCTCTCTTGCTGTGTCTCTCTCTGTCAAATAAATAAATAAAATCTTTAAAAAAAAATAGAATGTCCAACTATTTGGCAATTAATAAAACTATATTTTAAAACATTATTTTTTTTTAAGGAGACTGTTTGGTCTAGTGGTTAAGAGTTTGGCTCTGGAACCAGACAGCCAGAGTTCAAATCTCAGTTGCACCATTTATCAGCTATGTGACCTTGGGCAATATACTTAATCTTTGAATCTCAGAGCCTCACTGTAAAACAGTGCCAATAATAAAAACCACATCATAGGACTTGATGAGATAGTCCATTGAGAAGAACTCAGTGTCTGGCATATAGTAAGTGCTTAACAAACATTAGCTGCTACCATATTATTAGTCAACACTGAGTAGGTCTAAGAAAGTTTGTTGGTGGACCACCAAAATGCATCTTCTGTTGCTTAGAGACTTTGGAGCTGGACAGTTTTGGATCTAGGTGCTGCTGTTTACTAAATGAGTATTTTTGGGCAAATTATATAACCCCTCTGGGTATTTGTTTCTAATCAATTGTAAGTATGGGAAAATAGGACCTACCTCTGGGTTTAATGAGGATTCAGTGAGGTAAAGCATGTAAGGTGATTGGTGCATTTGATTAGTATATTATTTATTGAGCACCTAGTAAAGTGTCCACCAGCCTGAAGTTTACTACTGTTTTGTTTTGTTATAAGATTTTATTTATTTATTAGAGAGCACGTGTGCAAGAGAGAATGAGAGCAGAAGCAGGGGGAGCTGCAGGCAGAGGGAGAAGCAGGCTCCCCACTGAGCAAGGAGCCCGATGTGGGACTCGATTCCAGCACCCTGGGATCATGACCTGAGCCGAAGGCAGCCGATTAACCAACTGAGCCACCCAGGCATCCCAGGTTACTACTGTTTTATCCCTGCTTTACAGGGGAGAAAACTGATTCTCTTGGGAAGTTGTGTGCTGGTTTTTCTCTGGCTTTGCTGTTGCTTGAAGGTTCATGCTTCAGCATATTTTTCAACACTGCTCTTCTATAGCAGTTCAAGTCTGCTTATAAACATCCATACCATACCTGTCATCACACAGTATTCACCGATGAGCGGGCCTTGTTCTGCAGATCTGTGTATTGTCATGTCTTAGTGAAGGCCAGTTGGTTGTCATGCCTCCAGAATATCTCGTAACTACTCATTCTCCCTAAACTTAGTTGTTTGCTGAGAGTCATGGTTTTATCAGAGCACCTCTGTCTTGGCCTTTCTTCTGAATGCCCTTGACTTCTTTTATTTTTGGATCTAAAAATGGAAAATTGTCTTTTCAGATTCATAAATCCTCTAAAAAAAAAAAGAAGAAGAAGAAAGGGCCTTAACAGAGGAGATTGATTTGGTGGCTATTCAGCAACATGTTGAAATTTTCTGCAGTGAAACAGTCCTCCATTTACTTTTGAGATGGCAAACCAAGCCAAAAGGTGTATCTTTCCAGGCTTTCAAGGAATACTAGATTTTGTCCAAACCAGCCAACTACTTCGAAAGATTTCTGGTGGGGACATCCACACAGCTGGTACTCAGAGGAGGTGAGGAGACAGACCTCATTTCATTGAATGAATAGCCTAGTAGACTTAGGAAAATAGGCTTAATTATGCTTAATAACGGGAAATTCTCTTTCTTAAAAAAAAAAATCCCATTTGAAATGGTCACTTTATGTCTTTCCAATGAGAAGAGCAGTCAGTCTTTTTTGGGAGGGGGGTTGTACGGGGAGAAGGGGGTAATTACTTCCTTAGCAGAAACTGTCTCTAACAAAGTGTTCTTTCTTGGGCTGCTTGGCATTTGAGCTTCAGGTAATTTTCAGCAGATCAAAAGGAAGAAGCTGTGGCAAAATGAAGTTGCCAAAGCAATCCTTACGCTGTGATTAGTCTTTTTTTAATCCAGTAGTGTTTTTTAATAGCTAAGGAGCTGGAGATGGAAATTTACTAGAATCATGATTTTGTTTATGACTCATTGGCCCTTGCTGACCCCTTGACCTTATTACCTTATGCCTCTTTCTCTTTTCCACTGTGCTTCAGGTACATTAGTCGCCTTTTTGTTTCTTGAGGAGGCCTAGCATTTCTCCCCCTTGAGCCTTTGCTCTTCCCTCTGTCTGGGATGATCTTTAGATCTTTGCATGTCTGGCTTCTCATCATTCAAATGTCCATTCCACTGGCATCTCCTGAGTGGTCATCCTCATGACTTTGCATCTCCTAAAGAATTACCACCCCTTCAGGGTCCTTGGCTACTCTCCCTAAATATCCTATTTTATCTATCTGGAATTGAAATAGTTTTCTGTCTGCTTACTAGGATATGACCTTGAAGACAGGGGCCTCATTTTTCCAGTTCATTAATGGGTCTCCAGCCCCTAGAACAGTTTCCAAAGATTAATTAATATATGCTTGTATATATATTTGTTAAATGAATGAGTGTATTTTAATATGTGTCTTTGAAAACATCCCCAAACTGTTCTTGTTTTGTGTACTTAATATAGACCAGAGGTCAGCAGACTTTTCTATAAGGTGCTACATAGTAAATTTTTTTTTTTTACATAGTAAATGTTTTAGGTTTTGGGGGCCAAATATCTGTGTTGCAACTACTCAGAAAGCAGGTACAGGCAGTCTGTAAACGTAGGTGTGGCTGTGATCCAGTAAAAGTTTATTTACAAAAACTATTGGTGAGGGGTGAGGTGCTGTATTTGGCTTTTAGGCTGTAGTTTGCCCACCTTTTATGTAGAGTCCGTCTGTTTTAACCTATACATTCTAGAATATATGTGAAAGAGTGAGGTTTGAAGAGTAGCTGTCTTAATTGAAGGCTCTATATGTTCATTTGGTTTACAACTAGGAGAATATGAACATCTGTTCTTGTTCTTCTAGAAGAGAACATGTAGTGAAACTTACTTGTAGCAGGACAGCAACATTCCAAAAGAGACATCTCACAGAGGGTGAAATATATATTCAACACTGTTGTAACAGAAAAATTCAGTAGTGATTGAGCATTGCAGTGGAAATACCAGGAGAAATATTTAGGAGAACTGAAAATTGAAGAAGTTTATTTAGACCACTCCTGGCCAACCTAGGCTAAAACAGGGTTTAGTTTAGCCTAATGCAGCAAATTTAGGAAATGGAATGATCTGAAATTATGGAGAACTTTATGTACTTTTCTTTAGAAGGAAGAATAAGTCAAGGATACCTTATGCCATTGGGCATACTTGTGAAAACTTGAGTTTATAAATGTTTTTGTACCAGGACTGACACTAGTTAGTAAGACACTACCAAATGTCTGAGCTTTGCTAATAGCCAAGGAAACTGTTAACTCCTGGACCTTCTCCCCTTCTTCCCACCCTTTTGCCCAGAGCAGGAACTAGCTGGTTGGTGGGGAGTCTCTCTGAACTAGCTCTTTGTTATTTGAAGGATTACAGATTCACAGATGATAGCCCCACAGTTTGCTTCTGGAATTGGGTTTCTACTTTTCTTTTGTGACTGAAAGAGTTAAAGAAAATGCAGTGAAAGTTGACTTGTTCTACTAAGCAGTTAGAATTAGATTATAATAATCTTGATAAAAATCCAAACTGTTTATTTTTATCTTTTTTAAAAAGATTTTATTTTTTTATTTGACAGAGAGAGACAGTGAGAGAGGGAACACAAGCAGGGGGAGTGGGAGAGGGAGAAGCAGGCTTCCCACGGAGCAGGGAGCCTGATACGGGGCTCGATCCCAGGACTCTGGGATCATGAGCTGAGCCAAAGGCAGATGCTTAACGACTGAGCCACCCAGGCGCTCCCCAAGCAGTATTTAAAACAGCATCATTAATAAACCAAAAACATTTGTATAGGTTTTTGGTTTTTGTTGTTGTTGTTTGTTTTGTTTTTTACCTACCAATCGTTTTAAAGTGTGGTAAACACATTTGTATGGGTTTTTGAGATTAATTTGCTAGGTGAGTGTTCCCAGTTATTAAGAATCTGTTTAGAATCACTCCTGAGTCTTATTTATAACTTCTGTGTCTTTCAAATTAGTGTGTGTCATAACTTGTTTCTCCTTCAGAACTACGTGTTCTGGTTAGAATGATTTGTGAGGAGATAATTGACAATCTTGAAGAGTCAGATACTTGTTCTTTACATTGCAGTCTTTCCATCAGTGGGTCCAAAGGCTATTTAGAGAGAAATATTGGAGGCACAAATGATTCTTGTCCTTAACATAGTGGCTCAGGTCCTAGAAAGATGAGAGATGACTGTCTTGGATGTCTTTCATCCAGTTTGTTTGTTTGTTGAAATGTCTTTATGATCTTATGAATGAGAGAAAGTTCAAGGGAGTTTAGCAGCACCATAGTCCTCAGCTAGATGGTTGTCATAGACTGAAATGGAACCTGGAGTTTCTCAGGATGTGTCTCTGTAGGGAGCAGGCAGCTGGCTTTTGCAGTCTTTTCCCTTAGGCTCCACTAAGATATAACAGTTCTCTAAAGGCCTATTCATATTTCATCTTTTTTGAAAAATTTCTGAGCTCATCCTAAATAGAATTGCCCTTTATGTCCTTTGAACACTTAGAGTACTTAGTACCTCTTTTGTGGCATTTATATCTATTGCTCCGTATTTTGCTGTGTTCATGAGTCTCTTTGTTAGATTCTAAGTTCCTTAATGACTGGAACCAAGTGTGATTTCTCTTGTTTCCTACTCTGTAGAGATAGTCTTGGATATGGTTTCTCTTTGCTCTGTGTTCTCATAGCACATCTACAAGTCAGCCTCTCCTTCTTATCTGTTTGATTTCTAAAAGGCACAGAGTATGGCTTGTTCCATTTTATATTCCTTAATCCTTCATATATAACCCCTGACAAATAGCTGCTTAATTAATGTTTAGATGAATGGAAGAGTCAGTAAAGCTGTAGTTGACCCAATAAAACTCTGGACTACCTACATTTGTATGATTTTTGCCACTATAGACACCTCCTGGAAGTACAATGTATTGCCCTCTAAAACATCACAAATATTGATGACACATAATAATCAACTATTTGAAACATAACTTAAATGATGTTTCTTCCATCAGAAGCTTTCAACAAAAGAGCCCAAGGCTACTCTTTGTTAGATAATTCTAGGATGGTCAGGCTGGCAGATCAGAATATTGGAAGAAGGATGGCCTGAATTCAAGTCCCTACTCTGCTGCTTAGGAGTGGTTTGACCTTGTGGAGGTCCCTTTAGTGCTCAATGGTGGTTTCTCATCTGTAAAGTAGAAGTGAAAACAGTATCTGGTTGCCTGTGCTTCTCTTCCTGTCAGGGTTGTTGGGAAAATCAAATGGCGCCATGCATACACAAGTACTTAGAAAACTAAATTACCTTACAAGGGGAATATTCTATTACATGTTACAAAATAGGGTGATACCGTATGGTTTTAACTTTTACATTTTTCTTGTGGTTCTATAAAATAAATGATCCAACCTATCATTAGGACAGTTGGCTATTACCCAAATAGGGGCCTCAATTCCACCTGTTAGACCCAAGTCCTGCAAAAAGGGATAATAATAATGCCGGGGTAGTGAAACACAGTTTCCTTATTGCCATGCTAGTTCTTTTCCTAGATGGAAAAAGAGAGATGTAGCTAATGAATTTTATGCCTACAGCAGAACATTAAATTCTATTGACCACACCTTTGCCTATTCCAGTTTCTCCACCCCCTTCTTTCTCACTTCCCCCAACTGGTTTGACACCTTTATCTGTGATATGTTCTTTTGCAAGGCCTAATGGTAGAATTTTCACATTCTTGATACTTTCCTTAAATTGTGCTTTGTTTGTGCCTCCCCACACCCTTGTTAGATTTCTTTCCTTGCCACACAGTCTGTCTCTCACAAACTCTGCTGCTGGGGACAACGTTAGAGATGAATGACTAAAATTTTGGATTGTGGCCTATCTTTGAGAAAGGGCAGTGGAGTGGTTATTTCTGAATGCTTCTTGCTTAGGCATGATGATGACTTTTACATTCTATATTCTAACTATGTCTTTTAAGCACCATACACACCAAAACTTGTGTTATTTCCAAGCCGCAGAGAATGAGTCCCCCATAGGCTTATTTAAGATTCCTGGAAAGTCAGTCTGGCAAAATTTTGTTTCCAAAAATAGAAGTCATTTGAGAAAAGAGGTGTTACATTATTCATATTGATTTGTGAGCAGCAAAGTCTTTAGAGCCTTCTCTAAAATGAGACATTTGTGTTTGGATGTATGGCTTGTTTATTGCGTTAATTCTTGGAAAATAATGCCATAGCTTGAGAGGCACGGGTTTGTGGTTCGAGGGGGTGTAGTTGGTAGAAAGAGAATGGGCTTTGGAATGAGACAGGTATGGTTTAAATCCTTGCGGACACCTCCTAGTTCTACAGATTTTCTTGGTTGCTTTCTTTATTGTAAAATTTGACATCTGCTTCTCAGCATGATGATAAAAATTAGCTAAAATGATGCATACTGATGTTCCACGTCTCTGACACTTGGGAGGCACTCAGTAAGTGATAGTTTCCATCTCATTTAGTCAAGTGGAACATGAATCAAGGTTGCTCGTTCGTTTTTTGCATTGTGAAGGGACAGAACCCACTTATATTGGCCTAAGGGAAAAAAGTTCGTTGAAACATGCACTGGTAAGTTCCAGGGATATCTGACCTGAGACTTAGCTGGATCTAGTAGTTAAATGATGTCATTAAAACCTCCTCATCTCCCCATTCCTCTTGTCCCATTTCTCAGTTCTTCTGTTGTCTATGCTGGCTTCATTTTTGGCAGTTTCCAACACATGGTGGAGAAGGCAGTTACTCTAAATTCCATGTGTTTATGGTCCTTGTATCTCATAATTCCAGGAAAAAGAAAGCAACCCTCTCATCTACAGCATCAATGCACATAAAGACCTCTGGTTTTCTTTGTCCCCATCTCTAGATGAGTCACTGCCTAGGGGATACAGTGCCTCGGTTGGCCACGCCATTGCCATGTGCCCACTTCTATCAATAGAGAGGCAGGATCACTTGGTTGACTACCCCTTTAGAATCACATGGGGGAGGAGATGAGGTAGTTCCCATAGGTGTGTGAGTAAATAAATAGGTAAGAAAGGTGTCCATTAGAGATAGCAATCACAGGTCCCAAGACAGATACAGCATGTTCTCAAATTTTGTTGCACGTGTGCGTGTGTGCATATGCACCAGCGAGTGCGCTTTAAGGACTCCTTTAGTGCATTTGGTTGTGTGTTCGGGCTGAGGCCTGTGGTAAACCACAGGGGATCTGGGAATTGCCTGAAATGATACACAGCATTTTATATGTATGTACAGAAAAATATTTTTTTCCCCGAGTGAATGTTGTGTGACATGTTCTCTCCAATACAGTTAATAGGGGCTCTTTATAAGATTCTGCAAAATCCTTGGCTCATCCTCTGCAACATGTTGGGAAAACTTCAGGAAAGTTCCTTTTACAACTGTCTTTGGAAGATCAGCTATAGATTCATTCTCTTAGGGTTCCACCACTTCCTATTTCCTCCAGTGGAAACTTTATCTTGAATGATGTTTATTAAAAAAGAAAATATTGGTTTTTGAGACTTGGCTAAAATTAGCTGTATTTTGTAAGATTTAAACCAATTAATTTTGTGGGAGCTTTTGTGTTTGTAATTGATAGCTCACCAGTGGTGGTGCATGCTGGTATAAACAACCAGTTGAAGAGGCTGGATGTTCACATAGTTCTTTTCTCAGGCATGAGGGGCTTCTACAGTGTACTACCATTTTTCTTCTTAATTGTAGAATTGTAGACAGGAGAGAGAATTCTGTTTGATTGGAGCCAATTCAAACATTGGAACCAAAAGAGCTTCCCTGCTTACTCTAATTATATTAGCTTCTCAAAATCCAAATGGTGGTTTACCAGCAATAGGTGGAAACGATAGGGCTATTGCACTCCATCCCATTTTTAGAGAGAGAAGTAAGGTGGCATTGGTTCTAGGCGTAGGAGTTATGTGCAGACTTTTATACTGATACTAGATCCAGAGCTTATTTCTTACGGCTTTCTTAAATCACGAACTACCCTTCGTTGAGGTTAATTGTTTCCGATATAGGGACTCGATGCTGTGAGGATTAGATGGCTCAAATAAAGGCAGGAGCAACATGCTTCTAAAATGGGTCCTCCGGTTCACTTCATCGGGTGTTAGAACTGGAAGGGATCCTTGAAGATTCTCACTTGCCTCTGTAAGGATAAACGGAGTCTCCAAGAGGCTGAACAACTTAACTAGGGTCGCAGGGCTACTTGAGGAACAGAGCTGGAATTCAGGTCTAGGGACCCCTTCAGACTAGTAATTTTTTCCCCAGCTATCCCACTTTTTTCTCAGGCATTATCCCCAAAGCATTGTTTTCCTTATCACCCAGCTCAAATGTGGACTCCGAGGGCAAGAACCAAATTGGTCTTTTTTATCATCATATGCCCAGTAGTAGCACGAATTAGCAGCAGCAGTAACAGTAGTAGTTATAGTGGTAGGATGATAATAATAATCATGTCTGTAAGAACTTACTCTGGCCAGACATTATTTTTTATACTTTACATATATTTACTTATTTAATCCAAACAACAACCCCCTGAGCTGGGTACTATTGTTTTCATTTTACAGATGAGGAAACTGAGCTCCAGACATAAAGGGCCTAAAATATGCCTAGAAGGCCCTTGGTAAATATTTGCTCAGTCCTTAGAATTTCCAAAGCACATTCCTAGTCATTATAGAATGTGATGACATTTCACGGGAGGGCATTATTCAGAGGAAATGGTGGCCCAGAGGGCTCTGAGAGACTGAGGCTGGAGGGATAGTGGTAGACCTAGGACCTACTTCGATCCTTTCCTTCTGACTTTGTTAGGGTCATCATTGTATTTCTACAAAAGCACATCCTAAAGGTCAATGGCAAGGGAAGATCTGAGGCAGCATCTGGTTTTATATTTACCCACAGGTTGGCCATTTCCAGCATTCTTCATTGCTTTGTATAGATCCAAATTTCTATCTGGTATCAATTTCTTTCTGCCTGAAGGACGCCCTTGAAAGAGTGTTGGCCTTTGTTCTGGCACGTAGTCAGGTTACTTGGGATCAGTGAGACCCTTTTGAAGCTGCTTTGAAGCCCTTTCCAGAGCAGCCTGGGTCTAGGACTCTCTGGGGACATTTCCTGATGTTTTCTGTAAACTGGCTCTTTCTACTCAGGCTGGTGGGAATGCCAGTTATTCCCAGCCCGGTGTGAACCCTGGGTCCTTGTGCAGAGCAGTACTCAGCCGACGATTTGAGGGGACCCCTTTGTAGATTTCCAGAGTTGCTGCCTCATTCTCCCTGAACTTTATCTCCGATTCCTCAGCTTAGCAAGACCGCTGAGCTTGGCTTGGCTTGGCTTGGGTTCCCTCTTTCTGTCCTACTGCCTAGTACGTTGGGGTGATAGTAGAGCTCATCTCACTTGGAATTTCCTTCCCTCAGGGATCACTGTCCTGCATTGCCTTTGTCTAGTAGTTAATACAGTTGTTTCATGTATTTTGTCCACTTGTCTAGTTATTTGTAGTGGGAGGGCAATTCCTGTAGCAGTTAATCCTTCATGGATGGAGATGGAAGGCCAGTGTCTTGAGGTTCCAAACATTAGCAGGGTACCGTATGTCCCCTGTTTGTTAAAAACAGACATCACCCTCTACTTCTGTTTACTTCCTCTCTTCCACTGTATTCAAGGGAACATGGAAGTTACTGGCAAACTGAATTGTTATTTCAAGCAAGTAGAATCTGCTCTTCCCTGTCAAAGATGAGGTGGAAAATTGACTACTCTGTTTACTCACTGCTCACAGAGCCAGAGTCTGGAACCTTGAAATGGCTTAAGAAGCCTTGGGCTTGTGTGCCTGCAAACTAGCTGTGCTAGGGCAAGATCTACATCTGTTTTGTTCATCCTTGTATCCCAAAACTAAACAGAAGAGTGGGCACATACTAGGCCCATGAATGAATGAATGAATAAATAAATAAATAAAAATGTATAAATTATCACACAGAATTGTGAACTTGGGATTTGTGTGTATGTATGTGGGGGAGAGGAATGATTCTTGACTGCCTGTGAGTTGTACCTATGAGGAAAAACCAGTTTGACGCCTGCGTGCGTGCGTGCGTGCGTGTGTGAGTGAGTGAGTGTTTAGGTTGATTACCTGTGGGCATCTCCGTCCTGGGTTGCTTTTCCAGTCTGAGCAAGTACAGTTGTTAACCAGCGTGTTTTTCCACAAAGAGACTGGCTTTTGCCTTTACGTGTCACTACTCCGTGAGGTGGGTGGTGTTTGTAAGAGGAGAAACCACAGAAGGAGCCGGTAGCCAGATTAGCAAGAGTGTTTGTCAACTCTGTCTACTGCTGATGAATAGGAGGGAAACCTACCGAAAAGAGATTGTCCTGGTTGATTCTTTTCGTGGAATGGAAAGTGGTGTGTGTAAGGTAAATGATGATTTTAGGAGGAAAAAAAAGAGACATGGGACACAGGAGAAAGGTGGTGGTATATATGTAGAAATCATGTATAAATAAAAATAAAGCAATTTTTTATCATCGTCTTAATGTAGATTGAATGTTCTCTTAAGATGCATAGCCTAACTTTTTTGACTTTGTTACTCTGAAGTCTCTTTTAGTTTTATACCATCTCTTATTTTGACATTAATTTTCTTGTCCTTCTTTAAAAAATAGTTAACCAGTGTTTGCCTTCATCTTCTGTGATCAGCTGTTATGCTTCCATTTGGTGCCCTTTTGTAATTTATACTCCCCATTACTGTATTTGCTTGCTTATTTAAGATTGGGTCAGAAGCCATGAATGTAAGAGGATACACTGTACTAGTATTTCAGTAGCTTTAGAATTGGGCTTTAGGAAGCAGGACATTAAGATTACTAAGCAAGTTCATTCCTTCTGGGTCAAACTTCCTAAGAAATACCTAACAGAAAATTCCATCATTAGACACTTCTAGTCTTTTATATAATGCTCCTGGGGCTGCCACCTAGAGAGCGGATTCTCTGAAGATAAAGGTAGCAATATTTACTTTTGTAGCAAAGAATACCATGGATTTAAGGGGATTCTGAACTGTACTATTTGGTGAAAGTGAGCAGCTATGTTTCTTTTGCTATGGTGATGAGTTGGCATTGCATTGATATATACAGTATTGTCTTTAGGAAATGGTTTGGTAACTTCTTTTCTCTCCCCACCTCCTTTTCTAAATTAATTGTAAGTGTAAAGGAAAAAAGTCATTGTTCATTATTGGTGTTTTACAGTTGAACAGATTGTTTTCATTTTGAGAACTAACAATTGTAGGGCTGGGTGTGGTGAAGTGGAAAAGTGCAGAAATTTAAACAACTAAGGTCAGAGTGTAGCAATTCATTGACCTTGGACTGTGTTCTTAGGGGGAGACACTTAAGGATTCACTGCTTCTCTCTTTTATTAATTGAGATAACAAATGGATGTAAAGCATGTTGAAAGTAGCTGGCATATTGAAGAGAACTGATAAATGAAAGTCATTTAAAAAAATTTTTTTTGATTAAGTAAATTCTACCCCCAACGTGGGGCTTAAACTCATGACACTGAAATCAAGAGTCATATGCTCTACTGACTGAGCCAGCCAGGTGCCCCAGAAAGTCACTTAATTTTTAAAAGGACTAGTTACTTTCTAAACTTCTGGAAACAGCTTGATAATCAAGGCAAAAAAAAAAAAAAAAAAAAAAAAAAGTAGTCCAAGCCCATTTTTTTTTTTTAAACATTAGAATAGAAGGAACTAAGATGCAAACAAGTTTCCTTCCTTTTCCAGTGTATATTTCATTCTCTAGGAGGAGCTACTTCATGGGTGTTTGTAGCTCTTATTTTATCACAGGCTAGACAATTTCTTTGAATGTTCAAATAAGTATATTCCTTTTTACATTTGTGATATACCATTTTGATTCCACAACTTGGACTTCTGATATACTTTAGACCTCTTAATAATAGAAGAGGTGTGCCATTATTATTATTATTTTTTAAAGACTTATTTATTTGAGAGAGAGAGAGCACGAGTTTAGGGAGAGGCAGAGGGAGAGGGAGTGAGAATCTCAAGCAGACCTCCCGCTGAGCACAGAGCCCTACGCAGGGCTTGTTCTCAGGACCCTGAGATCATGAGCTGAGCTGAAATCGAGAGTCGGTCATTCAACCAACTGAGCCACCCAGGCACCCCTCCCATTCTTTTTAATGGTTGTATAGTATTTCATCACACAGAAGTACCCTACATCATTTAACCAGTCTTATATTGATAGCTTCTTGATGACTTTAGCCACTTGATGACTTTTGGCTGTTTAACAATATTTCTCAGAATATGAAGTACAAATATTATCCTCAGTCCAACTACTCCAGGCTTTGTATGTAAGTCAAAGTAACTATTTTTTTTTTAAGATTTTATTTATGAGAGAGAGAGCGAGCGAGAGAGAGTGTGAGCAGGGGGAGGGGCAGAGGGAGAGGAAGAAACAGGCTCCCTGACGTGCAGCTTGATCCCAGGACCCCAGGGTCATGATGGAGCCAAGGCAGATGCTTAACCAACTAAGCCACTCAGGTGCCCCCAAAGTAACAATTTAAAACAGCTTTTTTTGTTACTGCATTTAGAACAAATTTTGCAAGAGAGGCAGTCTCTTCCGTGTCTAGTCTTCTTGAGTTATGCAATAAAGCAATTACTGCTCTTACCTAATTATATAGAAAATTACAGAGTAGAGTGGAGTGGGCACACTGTCTAGTATCAAGCTTCCTTCACACTTCCCCCTTGATGACTGTGAAACGGCCTTTTTTTTTTTTTTTTTTTTTGGCCTGGTTTAAATCGAGAGTGTAGTAATCCATGTGTAGTAATAAAATTCAGTAAAGATCTTTCTTCACTATATGTTTGGCTCATGCAGTTTCAGAATCATTAAGCTATGTTGAATAAGTTCCCAAGGATGTTTTGTCACATGGAGAGAAATCACCAGTGAGAATATAGTCTTTATTGTAGCTGCTGGTTATTTCTATTTTGGTGGATTATGTTAGCTTTGCTTATGAAAAGAGATGATACATGTTTACCAGTTCACTTACTCAACACACATGTTCTCCTGTCCTTGGCAATGCCTGCTAGCTCTTACAACTTTCCCCTATCCCGTCTCTATCCTCAAGGTCTATGCATTGCTTTATTATGTACAGGTTAGGCAGTTTTGATGTTCATATTAAAAGGAAAACACTGTTCTTCTGAGATCACAGGCCTCTTTTGTACTTCCTTAAAACTCTATCTCTGTATGACTTCTTAACTTTCTGAAATGGCATCACTGTCCCACTCTTCCAAGGTCATCTGGGATTTCTGGAAGTGACTTGGAACTCACGTGCCAAAGGAACCCCTGTTAACTCAAGAGGTGTCAAATCGAGTTCCTTCAATCTTTGATATTTTCCCAGAGTTTGATAGGCATAACACATTGGCTGATGCTGGACCATTTGTTCATACCTGGTCATCATTGTCCTGTGATTTGTGTGTACTTACTTTCTATTATCTTGTGACGATCTCAGAAAAATCCATTTTACTTTTCCCATGTGTATTTTCCAATGTATGCGTCCAATGCAGTGCTTCCACAGTAATGGTAACTTTGGTTCACTGGGACGGATACCAGTATACCGGTAATCATTTTGCAGTTCTCAGAATCATAGATTTCCTCTCCAGCTGTTTGCAATGAATATTTAGTGATATTTGAAGGAATCAGGTTTCAATTACATAAACTTTGGAAGGTATAGCCAGGAAATAATTAGAATCTTACCTTCTAGAACTATTGTCAGCATTCAGACCTCAATTTCATAAAATTCCTTGATAAAATCTTGGTCCAGGAAAGACCATCTCTTGCCTTTTATGAATTTATGAAATCACCATGTTTTCATTGGGTTCTATAAACACTGTGGTGACTTTTTAATGATTGATAAAGAGGTCCCCACGGGTGCCTGGGTAGCTCAGTCAGTTAAGCCTCTGACTTCGGCTCAGGTCATGATCTCAGGGTCCTGGGATCGAGCCCTATGTCAGGCTCCCCACTTGGCAGGGAATCTGCATCTGCTTCTCCCTCTCCCGTTCCCTCAGCTCATGCTTGCTCGCTCTCTCTCAAATAAATAAAATCTTGAAGAAGAAGAAGAAGAGGACCCCAAACTTTTCACCTTTTAAAGATAGAACCTCAGGAGCATGTATTTGGGAAAAGATTGTTGGAAGCCAGCTTTAAAGTTGTTGTAGTCAAACATTCAGTGCCCAAGTAAATGTGGATGATGCATACCTTTTTAAAATTATCTAAAATAGAGAAGAATTTTGAAAGTTGTACTGAATTCCCTTTTATAAAAATATAGTTTTAAATATATTTGATTGCATCTTAAGACTGTACCAAGTACTAAGTTTCATTCCATGTATGAGCATCCTTAAGCCTTTTGTTCTGAGCCATATTTGTGATGCCCTTATAATTTCTGATCCACAATAGAAGTATAAGTGAAACAGAGCCAGATAAAAAGAGCAAATAGTAGAACTTCTAAACTTTATTTTTAAACTGGCCCTGTGACCAATTGAAGAACTTCCAATGTAATGGCTTTAGTGAACCCAGAAATTCTCCACTAATTGCCTCTTGGGATATGCAGAATTTAAGGTGAAACAAAACATTTTTTAAAAGTTTGTCACATTGTCATCCCTGTGGCTGGTACCTGCAGACTTGGGAGTATTCTTCCTCTCCATGTTCATCAAGATTGCATCTAGCATTACATTGAAGTTTTATTTATTTTTTAAATTTTTTTAAGATTTTATTTATTTATTTGACAGAGAGATAGAGAGCACAAGTAGGCAGAGAGGCAGGCAGAGGGAGAGGGAGAAGCAGGCTCCCCACCGAGCAGGGAGCCTGATGTGGAACTCGATCCCAGGACCCTGGGATCATGACCTGAGCCGAAGGCAGCCGCTTAACCGACTGAGCCACCCAGGTGCCCCAACATTACATTGGAGTTTTTAGATTTGTTGGCTGATGTAGAACGACTTTGAAATGGGCCATTTGGTGGATCTACAAATCGATATAATACCGACAGTGAAGCTGTCTGCATTTTTGGGCATGGGTTTCAAGTATGCACAAAGCAAGCTGTAATTTTAAGTAAAGACTAATGAGTTATTCAGGTCTATACTTAGAGTTTTAATGGGGTTATTGGGAAGGCTTGCAAACTTTCTAGTTTCGGTAGAATACTATATGATGCACTTATAAGAGTTCATTATCCATGTGAAACTATAAGTTCCAAAAACTTAGATGCACATGGAAATAAGAGCCACTATTTACTGAGCGTCTTCCATGTGCCAAGCACTTGGCTACTAAATTCTTTAACAACTTTACAGTTTATACTTCCAATTCTGGAAGGATTTCTATGCATTCACATATATAGATGTGTGTGTATTGTTACAAATACAGTTTTGTTTTAGTTTTAACATAAATGGTGATACATATGTTTTGCTATGCAGCTTGATTTCTTTCTCTTTTTTACCTCCTTTTAATATGTTAGATCTCTTCCACGTCAGTATTCACGGACCTAGGACATTCTTTGAACCTGGGCATAGGATTCTGTAGCACTGGTTCACAAACTTATCTGTACGTTGGAATCACTATGGGCCCCCAATACCAGAAAATCTGATATAATTGGAATGGAGTAAATAATGCCCGGGCATCGGAGTATGAGAATCAGTGGTTTTGTTTGGTTGCTGGTTTGTTTTTTTATTGGATGGGGAGGAGGGGCAGAAGAAGAAAGAATCTTAAGCAGGGTCCACACTGGGTGTGGAGCTCGATCTCACAACCCTGAAATGATGACCTGAGCTGAAATCAAGAGTTGGACACTTAACTGACTAAGCCACCCAGGCATCCCAAGAACCAGTGTTTTTATATTGTGGGTGCACCAGTATTTATTAAAACATCCACCTGTTGAAGGACACATAGATGATTCTCTCTTACAAATGATGAATGGGTTTTCTATTACAGCATTGTAGTGAATATCTTGGTTAATATATCTCTGTACTCATATGTGAGTATATCTATAGGTTCGTCCCTATATATGGAATCTAGGAATTCTTAGATGTGGATCAGAGGGACAGTACATTAAAAACAACAATAGATATTGCCATTTTACATTCCATTGAGGAGATACAATTGACTTTCCCATCCACAGATTATTAGATTGCTCATTGTGGGGCCGAGGTGCCCCCCCCGCCGCCTCCATTAAGAAAAAGTTTGTTCTGATTTTGGAGGGTTGTATATCTAAGTGTTTGTGGAGGTTCCCAACATGAAGAGAGATTGGGGAAATCCCATGTCGAAGCTTCATTTCTCTTGGTCTTTTTAGTGCTGTGTGCTTTGGAAGTTAATTTTATAGGCTGACACATGACAAAGTAATGCCTTCACTTGCAATCGTTAGAGGGTGTGTGTGTCTCCCATGAAGGGCTGGGGCAGGTTGGATTGAAGAGTAACACCCACTAGAGCCACACAACCTCTCAAACAGGTGGGGGCCAGAATGCCTCTTTACTGCCTTATTTCTACACCTGAGCTTGCATCCAGTTGAAGCTTTTACCATCATCTTTTCATAAGCCTCTTTTGAAGATTTATGATGTAAAATTTGTAGGTAGAATTTTTATGAAGGGCAGGGTGGTACTTTTGAAGGGAGTTCCAGTTTTCATAATGTGACTCCATCATCTGTCCTTCTTGTTTCTGGGTGGCTTCTCCTCGCCTTGTCATGTGCAGGACTCATCAGTAACAGCCTGAGCATAGGTGTGGTGCTGGCCTTGCCCAAAATGAACCCCTCTGAGTAGCAGATATTGTGGAGAGACTCAGGATCTGGTAAACAGCTCACCACACTGTAATTTTAAACCCAGGAATCACCATGGACCTAGCTTTCTATAAACATTTTTTACATTTGTCATGGCAAATGGTGGCCATGTCCACACATGTTCAGAATGACCTTTCTGAGGCAAAAGTGTGAAAGCCCGTGGCTCCGGGTGTTTGCAGTAGGTTGTCTAGCGTGGTGATCAATTCCCAAGACTTTCATGGATAGAAAGATGCCTTTCAGATGTACAAAGTAGAATAATAAGTAGGTGAGGTTAGTGCCTGAGTAAAATGTGAAGGGGAATCGGGTCGGTGTTGCCAATGTCAGCGTCCTTGCAGTGACTAAGTGGGGTATGCTATGTGGTAGCTCTTGGGTAAATGGTTGGATTGAAATACTAATCTGTCGAATGCTTCAGAATATACAGGAAAGCTAAGACTTTTTTAAAGTGCCTTTTCCCACATTGCCCCAAAACTCTCAGAGAATTTCCCACAATTCGCAGATAAGCTGACTAACCTGCAGAGCCCTTGATTTAGTGGTGACAACTGCCCTGTAGAGATTAAACCAGCCTCATTCCAGGAATTTGTTCTGCTGATACACACAGGAATGTCAGAGAAAGGAATCTGGTTAACACATTTCCACCAAACAGTAGTTAGCAAATATAAATCCTCCTTCCAACTTTTTAATGTAGTTCTCACTTCCCTTTGTAATGTCCACTTAAAATCCATCAAACATTTATAGAGGACTTTACGATGTTGAAGTCTTTCCTACAGTTCCTCCAGGACAGAAGTGGGTGAGCTGCTATTTGAACCCGGGTCAGGTCTCCACGGCTGCCTATGTCATGTTTTGTCTGTTCATTAGTTTTACCCTAACTGAAAAGCACAGACATTTTCCATGAGAAAGATGGGGGTTTCTTAACAGTTACCAGAGAATGAGGCTGAGGCTAAGTTTAACCAAGAACTTTTGTTCTACATGGTGTTTCATTTTCTCTTGCTGCAATTCTGTTAATCTTGGCATAAAAGTAGTCAGAAGAACATGAACAGAGGAAGGTAATTAGTGAGTTTTGAATTTTCTTTCAGTAAACATGAACATAAAAAGTCCTGTAGGCAAGCTTTTATTTCTTCATTTTCAGTCCAGAGAACTGTAGTTTCCCTGGGATGCCAGTGGACATTATTCTCCATAAAGGCCTGTATACAAGTAAAAATTATACCCACTTGGCAATAAAATACCTTGATGATAAAATGTAGTTATGATATTTGAGAGGGAATAAGATCGAATAGCCTCTGGTTTGGGGGCTGTGAGGGTCAGTAGCAGAGTTCACTTTCCTAGGAGACCATGTGTTAGGTCCTCACTGGGGAGAGGGACTTATATTACTGTGAAGGTGACATTGCGAGTCCTTGGCCCAGAGTACCTCCAGGTTATCTTTTCTAAGTCATATTCAACTTCACTTGAAGATCTGGAACACATAAGTTGTTCAAACTAAGTATATACCCGACCTCTTCTTTCTCATGACTTGCCAGAATTATTTCAATTGTGAGAAGGTTCCAAAAAATGAGTAATAATCTACTTGTTTTTAGGCACTATCTTTTAATATCCCTTACATTTTTGGTTGTGGATAGCACCAAAGTGTTGGCCACTTGTTTGGGAAGGTCTGAGACCTCATGTACCTGATGTGTGGTCATTGCAGTGGGGAGGCCTTTTAAGAGGCACCACATCTGCCTGTCGCAGTGAAGACTCTGACTTCAGGGGTCACTTTGGTGGGGTCAGCAGAGGACCAGAGCACGTAGGATACAGGCAGTTGTTGATGTCTTGCAATGTACAGGTATTCTCCTCTGGTGACTGTGATGTCTCACTCTCCTGGTCTTCCTGAAAGAGCTGCTGGGTGATTCAGGCAAGTTGCTTGTTTTACATGTTTGTTAAAGGACAAAACTTGGCCTCTTGGAAGAGTGAGAGCTTTGATGTGACAACCGTCACTGAGTTGTAGCTTCCTACGTTTGTGTAACCCCTCCTTTAAATTTGTCTTTGTACAATTTAAGCGGATCCCTTGGTGGCACTAAAGAGAGAAACCTAAAGGGGGAAAATGATTTTCATTTCTTTCGGCTTCAGCTTAAATTTGTTTATTGACTTAACTCACAGACTAGCAACAGGTCCACAGGCAGCCTAAGGGCACACAGGCTGTCTGGCAAGACTGTGCTTTCTTTGGTGGGGAGCTCCAATGACACTTTTGGTTTGGCCCTTCTCCCAGATGATCGAGACGAGATGTCCTGGCTTCCAGACTGGTTTCTGTCACATGAACAACACATACTTCCTAACTCGAGAACTGGGTTGTATTGGCTTTAGGGATTTATGGCCTAAACCCATGGTTAAAGTATTGAGTCATGACAGAAGAGTCATTGCCAGCTTTTAGGGTGAAACCTGGAGGTCCCCTCCTTTGCTCTTTACATGAACAGGGGGTGTTTTCTGGCAGGAGTCTGTGACTTGGGCTTGGAAGAAAGGCTTAATTATGTACTGGTTGAGGCTTGGTCTGGCTTGAGAGTGTGCATGGACTTCACTTGGGTTCCTTCCTCCCTTATCTAGGGAGGAAGTGGGGAAGGATTGGGACAAGTTTTGGCTTCCACTTTGTGCATACCCCCCGCCTACACCACTGTAGAGTGGACACAGAGGAGGGAGTGTGCTTTGCGTTCACTGTCCTGCTTTAGGCAGTGCATCAGAGAGTGTCTTCAGGGTGCCCGTGGCTTTTTTGAATGTTTGGGTTTTGGTTTTCCTGTCAATGGTGGTGTGCCCATATTGTTTTCCTCTTTCCTCAGGAAAGTCATTGGGCTGAGGGGACTGACTGCAGGGTGTATTTCCAAAAGCCACTTCCAGAAGTGCCCTGTTAGAACATCCTTTTGGGACGGAGTGTGTGGAAAGGGCTGGCCCTCGGCTGGACACACTTACTGAGAAACGCCCTTTCCGTTTCCTGGTGGAGAGGATGTTGAAACTTGCGGGGAAAACACATCCCCTTTCAAACGTTCCTCCTACAACCTTTAGACTGTATCCCATGATTTTTTTTTAAAGCTCCAAATAGTATTTGGCATCTGGTGTGCTTGGGAAATGAAACCAGACATGAGGAATGTGAGAGGGGAGAGAGATGGCCAAGGAAAGAAGCAAAGCAGTTTTTTTCTTTTCACATTCTTCTTGATAAGAGAATTTGGGTTAATGTTATCTGTTGTTGAAAACAAAAGTGCATGTCAGGGCCCTTTGGAAAATTGCAAAATGTGGGGCAAGCAGCAGCCCTGAAAACAATAGGTATGGCAGTTAAAATGGAGGGTTCCCCAACCATTCTCTTTAAAGTGGCTCTTAGAGCATACTTTTTTTTTTTTGCTTGTTCCTCTTTTTATGTCTGTGACATTGTTTTATTAGAAATTCCAGAGACCATTTACAATGCAGAAACAATGACATATTTTAGTATTAAAATTATAATTGGAGAATGGAAGTGGGTCATGGTATGTACATGGTCCCCCACCGCAGTTGGCAAGTACATGCAGAAACTCTCAACTGTCTAACCAAGTTGGTGACTGGTGGGAACTCACAGTCTCTCCTTGTCTCCCTTCCGGCAGGATCTAAGTTGTTTCCCTGGAACCACTTTGGTTAGAGGAGAACCTTGATAACTTAGCCAGTGAGCGTATCCCTCAGTCTGGACAGACATCTTATCAATGTGTGGCAAAAGTCCCTGATGAAGCAATTAGAAAGATGTATGCGTCTTTTTTTGTCAGCATGACTTTCAAGTTTACCCCATACATTAGGTACCAATATTGTGTTGCTTTGTGGGAAACAAACCTTACGTATCCCATATGTGTTGTGACTTGGCATTATCAAAGAAAAGTGTTAAGGAGGGTTTTCTTGGAGACCGTGAGTTCTCCTATGTTTTATATCATCACGATCATCATACCTATATTCCCAAAAATTTGGCCCTCATTTTTTGACTGTTACCACATTGAGAGTCTTATTTGTTTTGTTAAAGAGCAGTACAAATGACTCTGACTTCGAGCTAGGCCACAGATGGATTAAATTTCTTATTCTTTGCTAAGCAAAATGCACCTGCTCCAGAATCTTAAGTAGCTTTTTAATTGCTTCCTTGTGCACGGCATAGCAATAGTCATCTGTAATGTTATAGATGGATTGCATTTTGGATGTCCCAGAAGTGACTTCTTCCCTTCTGCAATGGTGCCAGAAGCTGAGATTAGAAGATGTGTTCTGGTTGAGGGCCCAGCTGTCATGGTGGAATTAGTCCTTTCCCTCAGGCTGATCTGATTAAAAAGGGGCCAAGATGTGGAAGCATAGGCCCCAGGTTTCAGTAACAGCATCCCCTCTTGAATGGACAGAGTTAGCAACTTAGCTGCTCCCTAAATGTCCTCACTAGGCCATGATCTCCCCGAATCTGTGAATTTTCTTTGTTTTTGTCTCCAGCACCTAATACTGTGTCTGGCTTACTAAGGTTCAGCTGTGATAGCTGAGGAAGTGAATACTTTCGTGGGCAAAGTGTTTATTGAGTGTAAGGAATAGGGAAAAGATTCTATCAGTGGGTTTATTTCCCATAGAGCTTACTTTTGAGGGTGGGTGGAAAAACCAGGCACCAGCTAGTTGAGCCAGAAAGAAGCTCCTTGCTCAAGGGAAGCTGCAGATACCCAGAGGATGAAGTCTGTGAGGCTCCTGTCAGCATCAGAAAGCGTGACAAGTGGCTAAGGAGCACTTGGTGATGTGATTGACTTTACATGTCTTGGCATTTCTGAAAAACAGATCTGCAGGCAACTGTGGGAAGAACACCCAGTCACAAAACCCTGAAGTTCAGACACGAGACCATCTGTTCACTTAGGCATTTATGTCTTTGCACATTCAACAAACATTTATAGAGAATATACCATGTGCCAGGGACTGAATGAAACCTAGTCCCTGTCTTCAGGATCTCATAGTCCAGTGGGGAAAACAGACATGATTTTAAAAAAAATCTAGACAACCAAAAAACACTCAACTATGTATATGGTGCTTGGGCTGTGAAAAGAAATGTGTGACCATTTCTGGGAAACCTAAGGCCCATTAAAATAGTAGTATTTGAGTGGGTCTTGAGTGGTGAGTGGAAGATGGTGAGGTACAGAAAGAAAAGAGCACTCTAAGCTGAGGGAACTATGGATGTGTGGGCTCAGAAGTGTGACTCCTGCTAAGGTATGATTTCTATACGTACACAGGTGTGTTTGGGGCATGTGGGCGGGCAGTGTTCATGATATTGGGAGACAAGGGTAGAAAATAAAGTAGGCAAGGGCTAGGCCATGGAGGGTCTTATGGGGTCCATGCCGGAAGCTGGACTGTATCCAGGAGACACTGCAGAGCTGAGTGACACAGTCAGATTTATGATGTGCTGAGAATAAATCCCAGACTCCCTCACTCCAGTGGACAAGGCCCTGGGGTCTGGGCCCCTCCCCACTCCAGCTTCTTCTCTCTTAACACTGCCATTACTCATTATGCCCCTGCCACACTGGTCTTCCTTCCCTGACTCAGAGGTGCCAAGTTCCCAACCTGCTCTGGGCTTCTGCATACACTCCTTCTGCCTGGAGTCCTCTTCCCCCAACACTTTGCAGGGCTAGTTCCATTTATCCGTTAGGTCTCAGCTTAAATGCCCTCTCTTTGGAAAAGCTGTCCATGATCACAGTATTGAAAGTCGCTGTCTCCACCACCACCACCAGCATCCTACCATTTTCTTTCACTTTCTTCTTGTATCCCCTGTAACACTAATTAAAATTAATAGTTATAGTTTAGTTTACTTGTTTTTTTTCCATGCCTTTTCCCAAACAATTTTTCTAAAACTCCCTGAAGAGTACATCATCTCATTTTCATCCCTCTTTCCTTAGTGCTTAGCACAATGTTTGGCACATAATCAGTACTAAACAAGCTTTTGTTTTTTTTAAGAAACAGTTTATAAGCACTGGATGTTATACGCAAACAATGAATCATGGAACACTACATCAAAAACTAATGAGGTGCTGTGTGGTGACTAACATAACATTAAAAAAATTAAAAAGAAATAAAATAAAAACAGTTTATTTATTTATTTATTTTTAGTAATCTCTTAACACCCAGCGTGGGGCTCAAATTTACAACCCTGAGGTCAAGAGTCTCATGCTCTTCAATTGAGCCAGCCAGGCAACCCAGGACTCAACAAACTTTTGAGTTAATGAATTAGATGATGAATATGAGGAACTAGGGCAGCTGTTGATGACTTGCAGCCCATGGGCCTGCTTGGGCACACCATCTATTTTTGTAGGGTCTATAAAACAAAAAAAATATTTTGTGACAGAAAGTTATATGAAGTTCAAATTTCGGGGTGCCTGGGTGGCTCAGTTGTTAGGCATCTGCCTTCGGCTCAGGTCATGATCCCAGGGTCCTGGCAGGGTTCCCTGCTCAGCTGGGAGCCTGCTTCTCCCTCTCCCACTCCTCCTGCTTGTGTTCCCTCTCTCACTGTCTCTCTCTGTGTCAAATAGATAAATAAAATCTTAAAAAAAAAGAAATTTAAATTTCAGTGTCCACAATAAAGTTTTATTGGCACATAAGCATGCCCATTTTTTACAGATGCCTGTGGTTGCTTTCATAATAAAATGGCAGGGTTAACTAGTTGTGATAGAGGCTTAAGGGCGCACAAAGCCTAAAATACTTACTATTTGGCCCTTTATAGAAGAGGTTTGTCAACCCCTAGACTGGGGAATCATGGGCCAAGGAGAAGAATTGAAGAACTATCGTAGTCATTTTGGTGAGAGATGAGGGGAAGCTGAACCAAGGTCATGGCCTGGAGGTTGGAGAGAGTGGGGATTGGATTCCAGTTGGATTAAGCATGCAGGTTCCCTGACCTCTGTCAAGCTTCCCTGCCCCATTCCCAACCAATTAGGCTTCTCCAATCAACATCTGATGTTTCCCAGCAAAGCAAGTCTCTAACTTCTCTCTTCCTAACTGCCCCACTCCCTCCCAAGTCCCTCCGCAGGTCCAACATGTGAAATGAGGATGATGGAATGAAGTGATGGGTGTGAATATGCTTAGTAAAATCACATACACACACAGGCAGCTGTTGGGATTACTCATTTGTGATGTGCTAGAGCAGTTAAGGAGGGTTGGCCAGAAGTGTCTACTGCCACTGAGGGGTCATGGGATGATTATTTTGCTTCCATTTTGGTCTGTATCTGGGAGACTAGGCTCTGAACAGTAGAATTCCAAATAATGTGTATTAAAAATGGCAGCCTGTTGGAAGTCTCAAAGCTTTGCCATCATCTACAGTTTAAAGATGGGTTTAATGGAGGACCTTGTATTTGGTGTTACACAGAAGAGCCAGCATAAAAATTTGGCCTTTGGGCTTTACTGAGGCTTTTAAACACAAATTACCTGTCAAAGGCAATATTTTGGTCCTTATTAAAAATTATTTCAATTAGGTTCTTAAATGTAATAGGCTCTATATCTTATTACCCATCTTAGAAACTAGCCAAGACCCTCATATTTTTTTGTTTATAGAACTGCTGGCTTTTTAAAAAAAAGACTTAAGAAATGCTCTGGACTGATTTTTAGATCTCAGTGTTTCCTGAGCACCCCACCTCAATACAGCCAGAATATAATAAAGCTTGGGTTTAAGTGAAACAACCTATAAAGTACAAAAGTAAAGTTGTTCTCTATTTGTTTCCCAAATACTTTGGTCATACTCCTCCATGTGCGAGGCACTGATACATGCCTTAGGCACTTTCCCTTAGGAGTTGACTCTACAATAGGGGAAGTAAAACCCAAACCACAAATTACTGTAACTGTTGGCTGTGCCTCATAGGGGTCACAAAATGGACCACATTCAACCGGGTAGGTTAGGAAGACTGCCTGGAAATGAACTTGAAAGCTGAGCATGGGCCCTATGACCCTCCATGGGCTAGCTCTTGCCTACTTTGGGTTTTTTTTTTGGCCCTCATCTTCCAGTAGCCTGAACACTGTCTCCTTCCCCCTATAGAGAGGCATTTAGTCATGCAGACCTTAACAGTAGTCCCTGAACAGTCTCTCTTCAGTTTACTGACAGTTGAGTGACAGGGTGTGCAGGACTCTGGCCTGGCTACCAAGGGGGATATGGCTGCTGCCCTGAGGACATACATTGGAGACAGACATTAACAGTTTATATTTTAATGAGCTAAGTCTTAACTCCCATCTTAACTCCTGGTGTACATCAGTGCTATTGCTGCCTACCCATGTTGGTTAACAAAGAATACAAGAATTGCACGCTTAGAGAAATTCTTATGGCAATTTGACATTGCTGAGATATTTCTACTATAGTTTACAAAAATATGTTTCTAACAGACTGGAGGGAAAGCAGCTAGTCCTTTGCCTCATATAGTTTGAGAAGCTGGTGTATAGATCACCATAACTTGGATTTTTTTTTTTAAAGATTTTTATTTATTTATTCATGAGAGACAGAGGCAGAGGGAGAAGCAGGCTCCCAAGGAGCAGGGAGCCCGATGTGGGACTCGATCCCAGGACTCTGGGATCATGACCTGAGCCGAAGGCAGACGCTTAACCATCTGAGCCACCCAGGCGCCCCATAACTTGGATATTTTTGAAAAGAACATTTTTGCATACACATTCCCCTCCTTCCATCAACAGTCATATCAACAGTCTAGAGTGGTTTTTTTTTTTTAAATCTCATCTTCATTTTATTGTGAAACTAGTATGTCTTCATTGTGACAACAACTTGGAAAGTACAGAAAAGTTTTTCATTTTTTTAAAAAAGTAAGCCATACATTTGACACAAGCTAACTGTTGGCTCACATTTTGGTGCATTTCTCTTGTTCTTTTTTCCTGCTCATATTTGTACACTTTTTCTTACATAAATGGAACATTGTATATCCTTTATTTTACATATCCTAAAAATTTGCATGTCTTTAAATATTATTTTACAGATAACTGCTTGGTGGTCTGTCATCTAGTTGTACCATGATTATCCTTTTCATATAGTCCTTTATTACTAGCACTTATTTTATGCCCTCATTTATTATAATAGCCAGGGCTTTGAAAATTTTTGTGACAACATCTTTGATAGTATCTCTGAATATTTCATTGGGATATATTTCTAGAAGTAGAAATACCAGGTCAGCAGTATGACTATTTCAGGGGTTTGATGGATTGCCTGTCAGAAATGTTGAACCAAATTTCAGTTATCACCAGCAGTGGATGGGCTCACCAGGGCTGTCAGGATTGGGGAGCGTGTTCACAAAGATAAAGGCAGAAGGAATGAGCAGACGACTTGGGTGGATGTTTATGGGGCTTGGAAAATGGTCTGTTGGCTAAAGTGGAAGATACTTTTAAGGAAATAGAAAAGACAGAGAAGTTGAGCTGGATCTGATTTGGTGGAGCATGGAAGCCAATTAAATTGGTACTGGGGAGATTTGGTGGGTTTGGATCAGGAAGATGAGAGACCCAAGGCTTTGCAATGGAAGATGGGCTTCTACAGCACAATCTGTGCCACAGTACCACTCATTCCCTGTACATGCCGTGCCCCTTCCCACCTCGTGCCTTTGTTTGCACTGTTGCAAAATGCTCTGCTTTCCATAATCTATCAAAGCTCCACTCATCCATCAGGTACTATTCCCAGATTCTTCCCAGTGGACTTTATGCTTGGTATGATATGCCATATGACCTTTGTTTCAACTATTTGGTGCACTACTCTCTCACCAGATTATAAGCTCCTAGTGACCCATTTCATTTATGTATCTTTAGGTGCTTATAGTGCCTGGTATATAATAGGTATTAACACACATTTGCCAAAGGAATTCCAGGTACTGCATATTGCCTCCTATGGCCTTGCACAAGTACACTTTAGGCCAGGAGATGTATGCTTCAGCAGATTGGGATATTGGATGTCTCAGCTAAGTTTTTATTCCAGAGCCGGTTGGATCATCACATAGGGATACATGAGGGACACGCTGCTCTTAACATTTCCCTCCCCTTCCCATTCTAATTGCCAGCTTCCTGAGACCGCTATCCCTTAAGTGAGCAGGATCTTGACTCTAGAAGTGTTTGCAAATCCTAGTTATTTATGAGAAATTTTACCAGAGTTTGTATCATTGTATGAGATTGTTTTTAAAAAGCCATATGGCATCATGTTTTACACATCACTCATTCTTTGATTTGCTTTTTTCACTTGACCGTATAACGGGAATTTTCCCAAGGCAATACATATAATTGTAATCTTAAACTATATAATCATTAATGTAATTTTGTGGTATAAATTCAAATTCAAAAGTGTACAAAATGAAAAGGACTAGTTCTCCAGTCCCCTATTTTTATTTTACAGGCTACTGCTATTATTAGCCCTTTCTTATGTATATTCATAAGTACATATATACATTCTTTAAAAAGTAATCTTGTAGTATATATATCATACAGCATTTTGAACATGTTTCCATATCTACATATACAGATGCCTTGTTTTTAAATGAGTGCACAGTGTTCTATTATGTGAATATACTATAACCATGTCCTTATTGGTGAACTCATTTGATCTTTTCTGTTTGAAAATCTTTGATTCTTCTAGTTCATGTGAAGTCATTCTTCCTTTGTTATGAATTTAAATTATTCAACATGATAAACAGTAACTGAGTGCCTCCTTCCTTCCTGGCACTGTACAAGGCATGAGTGCCAACAATTTGCCTGATGTACAGTTCCTTCCCTTGACTTGGAGTTAATCATGGTCTAACAGGAATGTACTCTCTTGAGGAACTTAGAATGTGATATGAGCTGGAATGAATAGATATGCCTCAGCATAAGTATCATTAATTCTACTTTGGGAAGGTAGAAAAGAAGAAATTGATATCAAACTTTAAAGGGTAAGAGATCCTAGATTCCTAGGGGGTGAGGAAGAGAAGGTCCTTCTTGCAGGGGAGTTAAAGAACAAGACAGGTTGGCAAGAAAGAGCATGTGATAGGCAAAGAATGGCCAGTAGCCCAGTGCGATTGGGGGCATATGCTGTGTCATGCAGGGGTAGAGTTGTACTGTTTGCTCAGCAGTTGGTCACAGGAAACATTCAACAAGTGAATAGAAGGATGTGCTCTTTGCCCAGCTGGACTCCGAATCTGCTTGGGGTTGTCCTCTCTGTGCCCTACAGGGGCATATCAACTGTCTTCAGTGAAGAGGTCTCTGCTTGAATTAGTCTGACTTAAAAAACAAAACAAACAAAAACAATAAAAAAAAAACTTACCCATTTTTTTCTTCCTTAACCATGTCCTGTCTTCTTTTTTGCAGAGTTTAGTCACTTCAAGAAATAGAACAGAATTCAGCCATGGCCCCAAGGAAGAGAGGTGGACGGGGGATCTCGTTCATCTTCTGCTGTTTCCGAAATAATGATCACCCAGAAATCACCTATCGGCTGCGAAACGATAGCAGCTTTGCGCTTCAGACCATGGAGCCAGCATTACCCATGCCCCCTGTGGAGGAGCTGGATGTCATGTTCAGTGAACTTGTGGTGAGTCCCCAACTTCCTTCCTGGCGGTGGTTGAGAGCCAGAATGGGGGAGAGGATGTGCATGGTTTGATTTGGTTAGCCCTGGGCTTGGCCCTTTTTCAGTGAAATGACCCCTTTATATTGGCACCCCAACTGTGAACACTGAGCCTCCGGAGGAAGAGAAAGAGGAGGGTAGCATTACCACACTGAAGGGCTTTGCTTTAAGTGGAGGGATTTAGACCCTTAGGTCTTCAGATATGTGAGAGAACTGCATCCTACATTGCTCTTTCTATTCTTCCCCATTCCAGTCTGAGTCTATATTGTGTGCATAAATAATTCCCTCATCTGCTTCACACCTTCCACAGTTCCCTAATGCTTTCTCCACCCCTACTCTCAGTGTATAGTATTAATATCTTTTTAAAAATTAGTCATACTCCACCTCCTGTCCTGGATCCTTTGATGAAGGACATTATTACTTAAGTACAGTATAATTATTTATCCTAATGATAGGATTGCAGTAATAACTGTTGTGGGAAACTTTTTATAGATCCTATCATATTTTAGAATCCACTATACTGAAGTGAGAGATGTATCTGGTGTAGGACCCATTCATCAAAAGATGTTAAGTGCTTTCTTTAGCTTAGCTTTTCAGGCACTTCTGAAGTAATGTTTCTTTCCATTCTATGTTTTTGGGGATATTCTGGCATAGTTTAAAGGGTAGTGGCATGGGGATTAGGAAGACGTTGGTTCGAATTACTGTTCTGACTTTATTATCTGTGTAAGTATGGAAAAAGCCTATAAGCCTGTTTTCTGGAAAGTGAGAAAAAAATAATGCCTCCTCCTAGTTTGATGTAGTGTCTAAGAAGAATTTACATAGTGGGAATGGCCCCGTGCCTGACCCTCATTAGGTGCTCAATAAATGTTAAGTGAGTACTCTATCCTCCCTTTATCACCACTGGCATTTTGTAATGGAGTTAGTTCTAATCGGACCATTTATATTGTTCAACAGATATTAGAAAGTGCTATCATTTTGCATGATTCTTAAGTCAAGAAAGTAACATAGGTTTTGTTACTGCCCTCCAGGGGTAATATCTGAACTAATCAGATCAGTCCAGCTCTTCTAGACCAGAATTTACCTATAAGTTTATCATATGAGATAAGCCAGTATGAGAGGGTACTATGAAGCTGATGTTTGAGTTCTGGTCTCCTGAGTGGATTAACGGGCCTGTTACCAACCAGAATTGGTTGGGAAAAGGAAGAGATGGCTCTTGGCAGCATGTTTGTATTTTATGATGTTGATGAATATTTTCAGTGTTTAAGAAATCTCCTCAGGTGCCTGGGTGGCTCAGTCATTAAGTGTCTGCCTTTGGCTCAGGTCATGATCCCAGGGTTCTGGGATCGAGCCTTGCATCGGGCTCCCTGCTCAGTGGGAAGGCTGTTTCTCCCTTTCCCACCTGCCCCTGCTTGTGTTCCCTCTCTTGCTGTGTCTCTCCCTGTGAAATAAATAAATAAAATTAAAAAAAAAAATAAGAAAGAAATCTCTCTCCTCTCC
Source organism: Callorhinus ursinus (assembly GCF_003265705.2). NCBI lineage: Eukaryota > Metazoa > Chordata > Mammalia > Carnivora > Otariidae > Callorhinus > Callorhinus ursinus. The sequence continues at coordinate 33,312,316 of NW_027397070.1, forward strand.
CACCTCTGCATGCAGAGACCTGTTCTAGGTGTTAATCGGGAGGTTCAAAATGGAAAACTAGAACCTGCTCCTAAATAGCCGATAGTTTCAGGAGCAAAAGGGGACTGATACAGATATAACAGCACTAAAGGAAGAAGCACAACCCACCTCTGCATAGATTGTCTATAGGTGTGTTGTGAGGTGTAGGACATGGTGATGAGGAGGTTAGTCACAGAAGACTTTCTGGAGGAGGTGAGCTGTGAGGAGCGATTGAAGGTGAGAAGAGAAGTGGAGGGGGTCTGTGTTAATGGCTGTCTCAGTCATCTTAAGCTAGTTCATCCTGTGATAGCAAAACCTCAGTGGTTACAAATGGCAGTGGCTTAGCACTTGTTAATGCTACATGGCTAGCTGTGATTCTGTTCCTCACCATCTTCCATCTAAGACCCAAGCCTGGTGGAAGAGGAAGGAGAGACATGGTAAACTACTAGCAGGCTCTAAGCTCATGCTTGGAAATGATACATGTCACTTCTGCCCACATCTTTGGCCATTGAAAATCACATGGCCACTCCTGAGTTGACAGGGTAAGGATGGATCATTCTTCTGTAGAGGTTGGCACTGCAAATTGCATGGACAGTCCTGAGGTCACTGGGGGGTGGGGGGGTGGAGGACACATAACCCTCTTCCAGGGAGAGACAGTGAATCATCTACCATGATGGCTATCGAGAAGGGCAATAATGATGTATTCACGAGCTTGGTTTTATTTCCCACTTAAAAGTATTTTAAAACCAAAAGTCAACCTAAGGAGATAGATGTCGCTGATAGATGAAGGCTTTCGTGGTGGTAACGGAGCTGGTGGGCAGAGCTAGTACCCTCAAAGCACCCACATCCACTGTCTTTTCAATTGGATTCTATCAGACTCTCAAAATGAGACCTAAGCCAGAGCCCGTGTGGTGGCAGCTCCATGTACATCTTGAAGACAGCTCATTGTTCTGTATTCATAAGGGAGAAAATTCCACTCTCTGCCTTATTGATGTCTTTATTCTGTGTGAAAATTGCCTACAGCTGTTAGCTGTTAAAAAGCCAATGCCAAACCAGAACTTTAAGCTGAAACCATTGGAAAACAAATTATGTTGAGGTTTGTATCTGTCCTGGTGAGTGACGGATGGATTTCTGTCTACTCCTGACTTCAGGGACTTAGACCACAAATCCATCCAGTGGCCAGCAGTGTCCTGGGGCAAGAGAGGTGGGTTCAAAGCCACTGGAAACTTATGCCCTGGGTTCTCTTTTGTGTTCACAGAAGCACTTCTGCCTTTGCCTGTGCACAGGAAAGGGAGGCCACGTGGGGAAGGGGGGTACCGCGTGGCCTGTGGGGTCAGACCACTCTGCAACCTGTGCTGACTTCCTTTAAGATGGTTTCTGTTGGAATTTAAGTTTATTGCCTTGTCTATAAAATGAGGATAGTACCCTATCTCAGATAGGGTTGGTGTAAAGAAGATAATGTCTTTTAAAAGGCTGGCTCCTATTAGGTGCTTTACACCTCACATCCTAGTGCAGTGAGAGGGATGGAAAGTAATTCAGGTGTTTCCCGGGCACAACACCCTAAGCAGATATGCCGGGTTTTTCCTTTTCTTGAAAGCTAATCTGCCTGCTGTGAGTGAGCCAATGTGGGTCCTAACTTGCAGGGCATTTTACCTCTGTATCTGTTGGAAAGCATATCATCACAGCCGGTTGTTGTAAGCTGGTTTCCTTTGCCTCTTCTGATGACGCATTTAATGTTTTTAAAAGTGGTACTGAATAGGTTGCTTGCAGAATTGCTTACTGCAACCTTATCATCTCATAAATAAAGGAAAGCTGAATGGGAGGTCAGCCATGGGAATGTGTATAGAAGGTGGGCTGCGAGGATCACCTGCTACAGGCAGTGGAGGCAGACTCATTCCAATTTCAGGATGTGGTGGTTCCTGGAGGTCCCAGTCCAAAAGCCTGCTTATCTTTTTTTTTTTTTTTAAATAACAGCTTTATTGAGATCTAATTTACAGACTATGTAATCACCTATTTATAGCGTATAACTCAGTGGCTGTTAGTATATTCACAAAGTTGCACAACAATTACCGCAATAAATTTTAGAACATTTTCATGACATCCAAAAGCAGCTCCCTTATCTATTAACTGTCACTTCTCATTTCTCCCCAACTCAACCATCCCCTGGCTACCTCTAATCTACTTCCGTTTCTGTAAATTTGCCTATTCTGGGCATTTCATGAAATGGAATCATATGATATATGGTCCTTTGTGACTGGCCTCTTTCACTTAGCATAATCTTTTTAGTTTATCCATGTTGTAGTATATATCAGTACTTCATTTCCTTTTGTGGTTGGATAATACTCCACTGTATGGACATACCACATTTTGTTTATCCATTCATCATTGGTGGACATTTGGGTTGTTGCCAGTCTTTAGCTATTATGAATAATGCTACTGTAAACTTCATTCACATACAAGTTTTTGCATGGAAATGTATTTTCAGTTCTCATGGATATAGACCTAAGAGTGGAATTTCTGGGCCATATGGTAACATAATGCTTAACTTTTGAGGAACTGGCTACACCATTTTACATTCCCACCTGCAGTATGTGAGGGTTCCAGTTTGACCCCATCTTTGCCAACACTTGTTATTACTTCCTACAGATTGACCTGCTGTTTTTAAAGCTATTCTGTATCTCCTGGAGAACTGAGGACATGTAACTTGGAAATTTTTTAGCTAATTAATTAATTACTTTTTGTGAGTTGTCGAATAGAAATAGTCTCTACGCTAACAATTTTTAACTTATTTAAAAAATAACTGAGTTGAGAGCTTCTGCAATCTCTGCTCTGTATTTTATGCCTTTCAGGCATCGATCCTTTTTTTCCTGTAACCTCCCCCACATTCTCGCCCCACTTTTTCTGCTTTGTCCTTTGCTTCAGCCACAAATTGTGAGCATAACCGACCTAAGACTCAATACGGTTCCCATAAAATAAGATTATCTATGGTCTTTCTACAGGCTTTTAAAGGTCTTAGATTTTTTTTTTTTTTTTGCCAACCTATTTGAAGACTCCTAGGCATTATAACTCTATAAGTGGTCCTTATTCAGGTAGCTTGTTCATCTCAATGTTAGCAAATAGAAGATTTCCTTTGGGATGAACAGAAAAATGTGTCATTAATTGGTCAGTTCTTTTGGGGTGTATGCGTGTGATAAGTGCCCGGAGGTAACTAGTGAGCAAAGCAGCAATGATTCTTCATGAATTTGTGGGACTGAAGGTCTAGTGGGGGAAACAGGCAACTAAACACGTGATCTTATCCAGAGTGCCCAAGGATTATAAGGGGCTCTTCCCCAGTATATATTGTTGGGGAAGAATGTTCAGTTCCCTTTTTTCATGAGGAGGGAGTCCCACTCACAGTTTCCATGTGTATAACCCTAGCTCTCTTGTCCAGGAACTCCTAGCTTCTCTTCCAGCTCCTCTTGGGAATATGCATAGTTGAGTCCCTCTCACTTCCTCAATTTCTCTCCAAATCAACCTGCTTTTAGGAAAACACATTTTGTGGCCCTTGGTGCTATAAATTTCCTAGGAGTAAGCCCCCCTGGGGAGTTCTGCAGTTGTCCAGCTGGCAGTAAGTGTCTAATTCAGCATTGAAATCTCGGCAAGGCCACTTGTCCGCAGGTGCAAGTTGGGTTCTCCAACTCCACTTTCATGCGTAAAAAAGAAGGTATTTGATTTCCATTCTTGCTTGGCTCCTTAACTTAGCTGTTGGTTAATTCCAAACTTTCTATTTGCTGACACCTACTCCCAAACCCCACAGATTCCGAAACTAGTGTGGAAGGGTCTTGGAAGGCTTTGTGGAGGAAGTTTCATTTAATGTAAGACATGAAAATCAAGTAGGAATATCCAGGCAAGGGGAAGAGAGGAATGTTACAGACTGTGAGAACAACATGTGTAGGGGGCTGGGAGGTGAGAGAAAGCACGGAAGTCTCAAGGAACAGAAAGTTCAGTGTAGATGGAACATGAAATAGGAGGCTGGGAGGACTGAGGTTTCTGAGAAGAGGTTCTGGAGAAGGGGATGGGGATGATTGTATTGATTTAGTTATATATCTTAGATTCTTATTTGAATGAGAGGAAGGTATCTCTGCTTTCTTACAGTTTTCTCAGCGAACCAAATATATAAAAGTACAGCAAAATATTTTGCTGTCTGATTACATATACAAAAATAACCATTGCTCTTTGAAGTCTTTGTAAAGTGTTGATAAGTTTAGCAAAAGGTGTCCTGTCTTGTTGAATAGATTCTGTTTTCATTTGAGTCCAGTTGTTGAGGTGAGATGCTTTCTTGCTGTAGTGTATACCTCCTCAGGGTACTTTAATTTTGAAATGAAAAGGAAAGAGAGAATTACAAGGAGCCCCCTTTTGCTCTTCCACCCAATGCATAGACTCCTGCATATACCAGAAATTGGTGGGCTAAGGGTTACCTACAGAATATTCCATAGTCACAGTGATACTGGAATTGGTGTCTCCTAACAGGTTCCCTCAGCTCTCTTGCCTTGTGAAACATGCAGATGTTCAACTGCTTTACCTGGCTGAGATTTTAGGTGAGAAACCAGGTTTAAGATAAACCTGGTTATGGTTTTGAAGTGTTTTGCACCAAATCTCCATTCTTCTAGTACACTCACTGTTTTAATGTATTTGGAATCGGTTTCATAGATTTATTAGAGGAAAGCTTTCATTTCTAATACAGTACATCACTATGAATTTATGACTAGTTGGAAATATGCATCATGGACCCGACCTTTCCTAAATCTGAAAATGTGACCAATTACATTTTACACTTTTCTGGTTAATCTGTCTTCTTTTGAATTCACTGCTTAGTCTTCATTTATTTGGCCAATGGGTCTAATGTTTTAAGATAATAAACTAGAGTACTGTGCCTTCCAAGAAATGTAAACTATTTTAAACTTACTAAAAAATTCATTATTGATCACAAAACTCCATTTATACTATTGAGGATTGTCAGTGAAAATTAAATCTCAATGGGGAATGTGGCGATGATGGATACCATAGGTTGATGGGAAGATTTGTATCCTCATAAATATAATTAATCACTAGAGGTCAGCTTTATTATTATTAATTACTGGGGACATTAGTAGCCAGCATAGAATTTGAGAAATGAAGATAGCAGGAATGAGAGAATTTTAGTTGACCTATCAGAGTCAGATGAATTCACAGTCAAGGTGTAAACTGTGCCAAGTGAATTCACTTGGGAATCTACATCAGTAAACTTTTCATTTTTCAATATATTCTGAAGTCACTTTGGTATGAAAGCTACAGGAATCCAAATTTGTCTCACAGATTTACCGGTGTACAAATTTTGTTCTTTTCCTAGCTATGTGAATTTTTACCCATCTTTCTCAGGCTGCCAACATAATTTCATTTATTACTAGGGCTATCTTAAGCTCTTTTTAATAAAAATTCTTCCATTATCACTAGAATTGATGACAAGTTTCAACACTTTTTATCTCTTTGTTTTCAAACTCGCCTTTCACACTAAGGCCATGACTAAGAATAGAAAGTTTCTCATAGGAGCTATTTAGTTCTCTCTCTCCAAGAAAAAATGCAAAAATTGGGTATCGAAAAAGTTTAATTTTAACCTGATTGAAGGAGAAAAAAACTGGTTGTAAGGAATCTAGTTTTAATCTATTGTTTCTTAGAGTGTAAAGGATTGCTCTCAGTATTTAAGCAGAGAAAATCAGACTATATAAAGACTTCAAAGAAATGTCTAGAATACTCTCAAAGTGTTCAGTTGTCTAGAAGCCAAAAATCAGAATCCAGTGAAAAGATTGATATTAAAATTGTTCTATTTCCATGAGGTTAAAATTCTTTTCATTTGATAAACCTATAAGGGTCAAAGAGAAAATTCTGTTTAGCTAAAGGACATGATTAGTTGACAATGAAGAAAAAAATATATATATTGAATAGGTCTTCCCCTGACTCTGTGGCATTTTTGGATACATCAACTTGATGAGTTTATAGAAAAATGTTTAGAACAGTATGAAAATATGCAATACATCACAGAGGGAAGTGGGAAAGTAGATATGGGCTTAAATGTATTCAGTGCTAAAATTCCTATGTAGCAGATGTGAACTGCTGCCAATACACGGTCAATTTACAGATCACAAAAAAGTGATCCTAAACCCAGAACTTTATAAACAAATTATTTTGGCCCCGAGAACAACTGATGATTTGTGGTACAGGCTGATGTTAGTATAGGTGGTTTTGCTTGCTTATATCTGTTGTACTTCTGAATAGAACATTACATTACTTCTAAGAGTCAAAGTAGGGTTGGCAGTAGATCTTCATCCCAAAGGACAGTCTGTGTTTCTTTGTACTGGTTGGAGGCCCTGTCTGCTTAAAGACAGTAAGATGGTCAGCATGGCTTAAGTTCCCTCTTGTCTTCTGATTTACTAAACAAATCCAGTAAAGCTTAAGGTAAAAACACAAAACCATTTTATTCCTTCTAGTACCAAATTTATATTTTATCTCGCCAAGATCATTCCAAATGTCCTTTCCTATAGGCTATTAAGTATAGATTTTTTTTACTGCATGTTAGATACTTAAATCAATACACTTATTTCTGGGTGCTTCTTAATTTAGATTTACAGGGACTGAAATGGGAGGGGGAGTGTGGAAAGATGGAGGAAAGAAACATGAAAACTTTTTTTCTTTTAATACAAATAGCTGCAAAACCATCTCTGAACTAATGATGTTAGAAAATGGTTATGAGTCCCCTTGGCCTTGATGAATTTCATTACTATGAATTCTAAAGAGACTGAGCAGTATATACCTACTTACCTGATTATTTAACTTAATCCTCAGGCTACCATGTGCAGATTACGCAAAGTCAACATACTGTATTGACTTGCCAACTCTCTACATGTTCCCATATAAATCAATACAGGTTTTAAAAGACTGGGAAAATAATTGCATCTCCATAAGTGATGTGGTTTAGTAAGCTTTCCAGTATAATTTTGAAAATGTATTTCAGTAATGGCTAGAACAATCTGGTAGTTTGTATAAATAACTGCAGATGAGAATATATATCGATGCATTGGAATTCATCTAAGTATCATTTGCTCACATAAAACATATGTCACATGGCCTGTGGGAGGTAAATGTCCAATATGTGGATAGTGTATTTCAGTTTTAACTGTCCTCATTTTTATCCACTGTACTTGGAATCCTCCCCTCCCCCACCTTCAATTCCCAGAATTACTCAGGAATTTCAGACTGTTTCTTGCTGTGTATTACAGGAGCTCAGTACCAGTTACATCTTTTAGTTATGATTTTTTGGCTTATGGATAAAGAAACATATCTCTGTATATTTTTTGGAAAATAAGATCCTTAAAAATGTAGCAATTTTTTCCCTCTTGTCCAATTTTAAATGAATCCACTGGAAACATTCTACAGCTGCTGTTTATTTCATTACACAATGGAATATTTAAGAACTAAATTAAACCAAATGACTGAAAGCTTACTTAGAATGTATATACAGGTTGTTTTCAGGAAAGTTGGGCATTTCTTGGATGTAGAAGAAAAAGTCAAGTCCTTTGCCATCTTTTAAACAATCAGATGGTTTGAGTTCATTCCCATATGGACACACATTATGTTAAATCCATCTATGGATAGACACCTTTGCATTTTCAGAGAGCAGAATGACACACAGGCATTGTAATCTGAGTTTTCATCCTGAGGAACCCCAGGGTCCAGAGTAGGGTGTGGCCCAGAGTGGGTGCTCAGTAAATGCTTGTGGCCTGGATGAGTAACTAATTACTAAAGGTTAATACTTGAGATGCTCAGTAACTATTTGAATGCATGCATGCGTGCATCTGTGCATGAATTCATGACTGCTGAATCTTCCAGTGGTTGGGTATATATATTCTGAATTATTCTCAAAGTAGAAGTGATGGATTTGGGCTGGTCCTTGCACCCTTCCTGTCCCCCATCCACTGTTATCATTCTCTTTAGTCCTACTCTTCATAGGGGAACACCAAAGTATCTAGCATCAAGGGTAGCAGCTTGAGAGGGTAAGGTTGATAAGGTTTAAGAATTATTTTCTGTCCAGTCTCTCTACCATGACATGATAAATAGCTGCAGTGTGGGAAGAGACCTATTGTGCTAAATATCTTTTGACCCAGATAAAACTTAAGTGTCTGCTGAGCTGCCAAAAAGTCTCTGAAGAGCTTGCTGAGCAGGTGTGGGAAGGGCCTGGGCTAGGGAGAGCACCACAGGTGTCATTCAGGGAAGGGGAACTCGGTTTCACAGTTGCCCCCAGGGCCTTTGGGTGCCTTTCTGTGTCTGTCACTCTACCCTGGTTCTTTGTCCCAGGAGACAAAGTCCTTTCATTCATTCAGTTAGGGAAACACTGCTTAGAAATTCTCAGTTAAGCCTTGTCACCACCAGAAGTTGTACCAGATTATAGATGTAAAAACTGGATATTTAGGTGGCTGGATGGATATTGGGAGATAATTTTAACATATACTTAGAACAGAGTTATTTATTTTAGATTCCTGGAACACTGCTGGTAATGTGTACTAATTAAAAGTTAAAGTTGCTCTAATGAGTTCTGGTTGAAATAACACAAGCTAAATAAGAAGCCTACAGGTTTAGCAGCAGATTTTTGTCTAGCAACCTGGTTATAGTTTGCATTGCCTACTATTAAAAGAGGGGAAATAGTACAAAACACTTAACCATTGGTAATAAGAAACTAAAAATTATTTCTATTAGTCAGCCTTTGCTTGTGGGATCTCACTTCATATTTTTATATATCGAATGGAAAACATGTCTGTCAGACACAGAGAACATGACTGTAGGTGGTGGTGAGTCATACTGTGGTATTTCGTGTAATGACTAAGAATGTTGGCAGAAATCTTACCGGCTGAAAACCTTCAAGGTTTGTTCTCTTGTGTGTACACATCCATTTTGGGATTTAAAGTACTCTGTTGTTTTCCATTTATGTTTTTCCTGACTGGTTAGGAGCAGGTAATAAGTCACTGAATGTACTTCTATTTAAACTGACAAGTATGGAATCTCACTTTCAGATTTCAAACCACTGCTACGAAAGTAAAGGACTGTTTCTCAAGGTCACTGTGGTTAAGTTTTAAGAGCTGAATTGGCAATCCGTGACTTATGGATGTGATGGTCACTTGCTCTTATAGGGATGGATGTTCATAAATTTGATGAAATGTCTCAGCCTAATAGTACATTTTCTCTCTACGTTTGTAAAACTGTAATTTGGCCTTTTCTCCCACGACATTGTACTTATCACTATGTTATATGACCTAAGGCCTAGTCACTTGTGCCCCTGAGCGTCTGACTTGTTTCTGGTAGTGTTGAGTTATGGGATGAAAGGAGAGGGTTAATGACAGAGAGGGTTAAATCCAGAAACGGCTGATGTAGGGTGTATGTTAAGTGAACCTGAGGATTGCCGCCTATGGTCCTATGGGGAAATCTTCGGTGGGTGGGGCTAGGGTGGGTGGATTGGGTCTCCATGCTGTGGGCAAATACCTGAAGTATGTAATTTGAAGGAGAAAAGTTAGCTTTGTCTGAGCAATAATAATGGTTAGAAATTCCGTGAGGTCTGTACATTGAGTCAGATAGCTCGTTACCTGGTCAAGACCACTAAAAAGCAAAAACAAAAACACACAAAACAGTAAGTTGATTGACAAGGTGACCCCTGGGACCTATTTTAGCTTCTTGTCTCCTCATTTTTTTTTAAATCTCCCCCCAACCCCCACCAGCATTAATTGCATGTCCTTCTACCTCTGCGTGAATCTGTATTAGTATGTATGTAAAGAGTTCGCTTAACTCATTAGAAATAGAAATCCAGAATTCCTTTGTTAAAGATTTCTCTTGTTAATCTGGAAACTTACTTGTTGGCTCACTGAAATGTATTGATTTGGTAGATTTTCAAAGAATAAATGCTTTCAATACTGTGTTGGAAGTTTTATAAATAACTCCCTATCTCAGTTTAGCTAAATCTCTAAAAAGAGCTCTTTCAACTCATTTAAGACCCTTATTGTATATTTTTTCAAAATTCCTTCCCTTGCTTTATCTAGCAAATCAATCCATTTCCTTAGATTTATTTGTACTGTGCCAATTGTTTTATGATTTATATAGATTTCTTTATAGCACTGCCTGCTTACTGTGCAGTGTAGGACCAGTGAGATTTCTTTGTACAGAACCTTTCAGAAGTGGGTCTTAATAATATGCTTTGTTTGTGATGAAGCCTAGAAGTTTAGTTCCCACAGCTGGGCTTCGCTCAGAGGTCCTTTTTTCTTAATAGAAAAGATATAATTTATACCATTTTTCCAAGATACTATATCTCATATAGGTTTTATGAAGATATTAAAAGCAATTAATATTTTCTCTAAGGAAAGCCTATATAGGCTTTTGTTTGCTGGTTTTAGTTTTTAAGAAGCTTGAGCTCTGAGGGGAAGAGGAATGATGCTTGGTGCGATTGTTTCTCCTTTTTATCACTGGCTAAATTATTTTCCTTCAATTAACTTAAAACTCTGTCCAACGAAAAATAGTATGAAAGAAAATTCTGTGGCCAGTGAAAGGAGCTGGGCCATCCGAGTCTAGGGCGTAGGCGTAGGAACTAAATTTGTTCTGCTTGTCTTGGCATTAATTGACAATCCCCAAAATAATATCTGACTTAGCGTGACTGTAAAAAAACAAAACAAAACAAAAAGTAAGGTGATCTAGAAACCTCCAGGATGCCTTCTGGGATTGGGCTAATTACATTTGTTAATCTTCACGGAAAACTTGCTTATTAATTCACAAAGGCACAGAGGAGCCAACACTTTTATATAGCGCCATCAGTAGGGAAAAATGAGAACGAAAACACTGAAAAGGTATTAATGTATCATTAAATTTAACATCACTTTAATTTAATATTAAGGGACCTTAGGGGAAATACTATCTCTTGGTCTAAATGGAATGCATATTAATAGAGTCTATATAATTTTCAAGGAAAGGATATTTCATATAAGTGATCTTTGGTTGGTTTCAAACAAAAGTTGTGTCTGAAATTTTAACAGTTCCCAGAGCAAACTACTTATCCTAAAGGGGACCACATTTTTCCTTTTCTTTACATTTTTCCTCCCGCCCCGGTCAGGTTCTCTTCTAAGCCAACTCCTGGGTTTATCTAATGTTCAATCAGAAATTTCTTTCCTTATGGTTTACTCAAGGTTATGTTTACTCTACTCTGAATTTTTTCTTTTCCTTGGGGCTCCAACAACCAAGCTTGATTCTTTTTCTTTAGCAGCCTATTGAGATGTAATTTACGTGCTATAGAATTCACCTATGGTAAGTGTACAGTTCAGTGAATTTTAGTAAATGTATGCAGCTGTGCAGGGATTGCCACAGTCCTGCTCCAGAACATCGCCATCACCCTGCCCATTTGCAGTCAGCCCTGCCTGCCTCTAGCCCCAGACAACCACCAATCTGCTTTCTGCCCCACAGATGCACTTTTTCTAAAAAAACCTCATGTAAAGAGATACTGAGATCTAGTGACCCTGCCTTGTTTTCCATGATTGCCTTTTTCAACATTTGAATTAAGTATCAAAATGAAAAATCACTGTAATCTCTAATATTACTTTGAAGTGATGTCAGAGCTTGAAGGATCTAATATGTCAAGGTGATTTTCAAATTAGTTTGTATGACATTCTTTTTCCTCCTCCGTCAACTGTGATTTTATTCCCCTCCTTGTCCAGCAGTATATCAAAATGAGTGCAAGTAGCTGGAGAAGAGAGAAGGCAAAAGACATCCAGCCATTTTGTATTTAAAGAAGGACCCCAGGGGGCACCTGTGTGGCTCACTTGTTGGGCATCTGCCTTCGGCTCAGGTCATGATCCCAGGGTCCTGGGATCGAGCCCGCATCAGGCTCTCCGCTCAGTGGGAAGCCTGCTTCTCCTTCTCCCAGACCCCCTGCTTGTGTTCCCTCTCCTGCTGTGTCTCTGTCAAAATAAATAAATAAAATCTTAAAAAAAATAAAGAAAGAAAGAAGGAACCCAAGAGTCAGGTCTAGGAGTTATAGAGTAAGATTCAAACGTAGAAGCTAAAACTAAGACTAGACAGCTTCTGTAAGAAACCGTAGAATACTTCTTGACCTGCAAGTTGCAAAGACCCCTCAGAGAAGACAAAAAGCACTAACTCTAGAAGAAAAGATAATAAAATTAGACATCATTAAAATTAAAACACCTAGTGATCAAAATAGATTGTTAACAAAATAAGAAAGCGAGCTATTGGCTAGGAGAAATAGTCTCTATATACCCAGGACAAAGGAGCTGTTTCCAAAATATGTAAAGAATGTGTTTAACTCAATAAAGACAGGCAACTCAATAAAATTGGTCTAAAGACTTGGATAGTTCACAAAAGAACACATGGGAGTGGCCACGTGAAAAGGTATATTCACCCGTCAGTTATCAGGGAAATGCAAATTAAAACTACATTGAGATAACTCTTCACATAAACTAGATGGTTAAAATTAAAAAGACATAGCACCAAATTTTGGTGAAAATGTGGAGTAACTAGAGCTGCCACATATTGCTAACAGAGAGTAAGACGATATACAGTCAGTTTCTCGAGTGTGGAGTGCTGCGACCACTCCAGTGCATACCCTTGCCGAACTGAAAATTGTATTCTTCAGATCTGTACGTTTCACTGTATGTGCATTTTACTGACCAGAAAAGGGGGGGAGTTAATTTTTGAAATACACTGATGATTACTATATCCTACAATAATCCCCTCCCTTCCTCCCTCCTCTTCTTCCTCCCAGCTTTCCCACCTGCCCTCTCCTTACTTTTTGGGGGGGAGGGGCAATCCAGCTATGTCAGGTATTATTTCAGAACAATAATTAGTCAATTAATGGCAAAGATGAATAGAACAAATTTAGTTCCTGCCCTCTGGGAACGAGTCCAGGATGGGAGTCAGACATGCCAATAACATGACAGTAGCAATGTGATAAATGCTGTGAGGAGAGGTGAGAATAGGGGAGCGGCCCGCTCCAGGAAAGTGAGAGTGGGCTATCTGGAGGAGAATAGGTGCCTCCTTGTAAAAGCTTCGATGAATAGGACTGATCCTTAGATATGCTGGGAAGGGCATTCTGGGGGGAAAAAGGGGGGGGGACAGCATATGCAAAAGTTTCAGAAGTGGGCAACTTGTGACCAGAAGTGCTAAAAGGTGGTTGGTGGCTAAGCGGTGGTGGCCATGGCCATGGCGGTGGTGGTGGTGGCGGCAGAAGAGGAGAAGGGACAAGTCAGCATATCGAAAAGGGCCTCCACCTACCTGCTGAGGAATTTTGGACTTTATCCTGAAAAGAAGGGGAACCACTGAAGCTTTCTATCATCTTGTCTTCCTAACTAGATTCTTAAATTCCATGAAATCAAGGTCTGTTATTCATCTTTGTGTTCCGTTGTCTGGCCAGGGTCCTGGAATGGGTAGGACAGCAAGTAAGTGTTGATTGATCTCTAAGGCTGTGATAGTCTCTTAAGAGTCTTGCATGCTTGATTCAGCCATATTATTAAAATGGAATGAGTCAGAGCAGAGATACTTTTGGAATGGAGGCGTGGGGGTCTTATTACACTCTGGGCCTTGTGCCGAGGCACTCCCAGCCATTATCTAATTCAATCTATGTCATTCTTACTCAGAATCTGCCAGTGACCTCTGGTTGCTCTTAAGAGAAAGACCAAAGTTCATAGTATCCTTCAAAGCTACTGTTCACTCACTGCCTGTCGTGCTTTTTACCTATTTAGTTCCTATTCATCTCTCAGCTTTCGCTTTGCTTCCTTGGGGCAGCCTTCATTGCCCTGCCTTTCCCCACAACAGGTGGACTGTCAGAGCTCAGCTTCCTGTGTGATCATATCTTGGTTCATGTGATTACTTGATTTCCGTTCTTCTCACTCAAGAATATGAGTTCTGTGGTACTTTTTTGTCCCTTGCACCTAGCACAATGCCTGGCATTTAATAAATACTAAAAAAAAAAAAAAAAATTGGTTGCATGAGTGAATCCTCACGGGAACTCTGTCAGATATATATTATCATTCTCATTTTTCAGGTGAAGAAATTGAATTCCAGAGGTTAAGTCACTTGCGCAAGATTGCATAACCCACGAGAGCCAGACCTGGAACTCAGGACTGGCTGACAACAGCATCCTCCTCTTTCTGCTAATGGACACTCAGTAGGCTGTCAGTGCAGCAGATGGATACATTTTCATACTTGCATCAGTGCCGTGATTTTACCTACCTGCTGAATGACCAACAGAATGGACAGCCTGGTGGTTGAGAATGTGGGCTGTGTAAACAGTCTAGACTCCAGGACCACCTCCACCATTTACCAGCTTTGTTATCTTGAGCAAGCTACTTAATCTTTCTATGATTCGGTTTCCCGGAGGATGGGGTAGCAGTACCCATTTTATAGGATTGTTGTGAAAATAAGTTAATTCATACAAAACAGTACTACTGAGCACACAGAAAGTACTCAATAGTTGTTAGCTGTTACCGTTACCAGTATCCATTATTTCTTCCCCATTTTCTTTTTCTGTAAGTTTCTTAAATTTTATTATTTTTAAAAGATTCGTTTATTTGAGGTGGGGGAGAGAGAGAAAGAGAGAGAAAGCATGCGGGGGTGGGAGGGTTGGAAGGGCAGAGGGAAAGAATCTTAAGCAGGCTCCATCCTCAGTGTGGAGGCCATCGTGGGGCTCGATTTCACGGCCCTGAGATTATGACCGGAGTCAAAATCAAAAGTCCGATGTTTAAGAGACTGAGCCACCCAGGTACTCCCCCCTCCATTTTCTTAGTGTAATTCAAAATTATATCCAAAGACCCTATAGCAATTTTTAATTATTTTATGGAAATTGTCTTCTTGCGTAAAACTATCTGCTTCTAAGTCCTAGTTCAACTGTGGAAGCATTATTCTACTTTTAACAGCAAAATATTATAATATTAATACTTACTAATCCTCTTTGCTGTGAATTTCTAGGTTTTAGGATTCACCTGTTTCTTTATACCTCTGCTCAGATAGCACAAACACAGTGCTGTAGTGTAGTAGAAGATGCAACATGAATCGTGCTGTTTTCCCCAAACTAAGCACCATATTATCGAGCTGTTTGAATAACTGACCTGACCACCCCCCCACCACCACCAAAAAAAACTGCCATAATTGTTGGGAAGTGATTTATGTCACATTACTTTCCTCATTCATCAACAGGTGAGAGCAAGTATGACTTATAGGGAATTAAAAAAGGAAGAAAGTAAGAAAAATAATCACTTCACATATTTAATAGTTGCATGCCAAAATCTTAACATTTTTAGCATGTTCCCTCATAATGGGATTTTCTGTAAATATCTTTAATTCCTTCCCTGATTGTTCATTGTCAAAATTCTTAACTAGTTTCTCGTGGTTAGGGTGTCATAGTGTGTGGGTGTGTGTTTTAGTGACTTAACTGTTTACCTTGCTCTTAAAAGAAAATAGCACCTGATTTATGTCTAAATGACAAGAGAAATAACAATACTGCAGCCACCCAGCTACCTGCCCTCTGCCAAGCATTACCCCATATTTAGTCCATGTTGCTAATCTTCACAATAGCCCTGCAAGCAGAATGATATGCCCATCCTGGAGATGAGGAAGTTGAGGCTTAGGAGATGAAGAACTTCCCCAGGAAGCTCACACCATATCAGGCCCTGAGTGGCTGGGCCCTGGAGCTGTAGGTAGTAACAGAATAAGGCAGAAGGGATAACTGGAAGCAAGCCTGGCAAAGTCAGTTGGGGTTTTAAATGGAAGCCCTCAAAGGCAAGCTGAGGAATATGTAATTAATTTTGTCGGGGTATGGAGCTAATGAAGTCTTTTGAACTGGGAGCTCAAAACAAGCTTCAATAAAGGAGCTTGATTTTTAAGGCGCTGGTCTTAAAGTGTCCCCGGACCAGCAGCATCAGTAACACTTGGAAACTTCTTAGATACTCAGATTTTCACACTCGCTCCCACGGGCTCAGTCCTTAAACACTGGGCGATCAATGACTTAAGGAGTCCTCCAGATGATTCCGAGGTTCTCTGAGGTTTAAGTACCGCTGCTTTAATGAATTCTGGGTGTGCCGTAGGGAGGGTTGGAAAGGCAAGGAGGAGCAGTGGGGAGGCTATTGCCCGGAGCCAACGGTGCGGTTATTAGAGCATAAGTTTGGGTGGTTTCATTGGGAATCAAAAAAAGGAAAAATCGTGACACCTTTCACAAAAGAAATGACAGGACTTGATGATAAATGGAGGTAGGACTATGAGGTGTGAAGCCTATGTCTACAAGTGGCAGAATTACAGGTATATACCAAGGGCATTCAGAGGGGGAACGTGTTTATGCTCCTCAGGGATCAAAACCTCATTGTGCCTTAATTTACAGCATCTTTTTATGTGCCTCACACCCACCAGTCTGCACCCTCAACTAGGTAACTTTCCCTCTAGTAATAAAAATGTACCAGATGCTCAATGCCAGTAACACACACCAGGGATGATTGAGTTATTAAATGCCAAGAGCTTTTCTCCAAACACTTTATATTCATCATCCTATTGTTGTTATTCATTAGTTATGGATGTTTGTAAATTGCCTTCCCTTAGTGTCCAATCTAAGCTGCACTCCACTGTAAAATTAATGTTTCCAGACACTGATCTGAGAGGCTAAGTCTCGGTTCTGGAGTTTGACAGCTGCGGGCCGAAAACCAGCCCCGTCATTACCAGGTGTGTGGTCTGGAGCAAGTTACTTACCCAATCTTCTACCTAAATTTCCCCTAGCTGTATTACAGCAGGCATTGTTACTACAACGAGGACAAAATAATGAGTGGACTCAGGGTTGTTGTGGGAACCGAGACCATGCCTGCACAACGCTTGGTGCATAAAGCTCTGAATAAATATTAGTGGGATTTATGGCAATGAAGATGCCATGTGCTTGCTCACAACCTTCGTTGGTTCTCCTTGATCAAGAGAAGAAACTCCTTATTCTGACATTTATGACGTTTCACAACTGGTCACTCCCTACCTCCCAAACCTTTCATGTGACAATTCTTTGCATCATTCCAGTGCTTCTGCTAAGCTGGTCGCTGTCCCCCAAACACACCTCATCTGTTCTCACACCCCCCCTTTGGTTCCGTTGCTCTCCTCCTCTCATCATGTCCAAGTTCTTCAGGTCCAGCCTGATACCGAGTGTTTGTGGAGCCACCCCCAGTGAACTGCCATCTGTAATATGAGTAATCCTTCCAAACTCCCGGAGCTTTGATGGCCCTTAATGCTCACCGGGCCCTCTACAGCAGAGCACACTGGCTCGGGGGTTCTGTCTGTGCCCAGCCCGCTTTCCCACACCCTTCGGTAGGTGTAGGGCAAGTCTTGTCCTCCTTGCTGTGCTCGGTACTCAGCCCCATGCCAGAGACATGCTTTCTTAAGAGTGGCAACACATACCTTGCCTTCTTGGTCTTTTCCAAGTTCATTGAAATATATGTTGGTGGGTTGTTTTTTTTTTTTTTTCCTTTTCCCTAATGATACTGATAACCTCTCCTATAGGAATAATGTTTAATCTATGAAATACTAACTATTATTTTTTCCCCCTCAGGATGAACTTGACCTGACAGACAAACACAGGGAAGCCATGTTTGCACTTCCAGCTGAGAAAAAATGGCAAATATACTGTAGCAAGAAAAAGGTAAGAGATTCATTGTGCCTATGGTTAACTGCAAAATGATCATTTTTTCATGCCCTTTGCTCTCCCTTTTCACCACTGAAATTCAGACAGCTCTTTGTAATGTACAAACCAGATCATGGCCTTGTCGCTACATGCGGCACAGTGCTAACACTTTGGATATTGTTTTTATGAACGCTTCGTTGGACACCTCCCCATATCCCCCACACCTGTAACCATTATTTATAATCCTGTGCAGCTGAGACCCAAAATGATAGTGGTGTACCCAGAAATCAAAGTTCCCCCCTGTCCTTTCCATAAAAGTTGGTATCTCCGTAGGTTAGGAGCAGTATTCTGGGATCTCGGTCTTGCTCTCCCATCTCCTAGCAACTTTCCATTTCATCGACTCGGGGGTGGCCTTGTCCTCACGGTCCAAGGTACCTCGGCCATTTCATGTTCTAAACTAAGGGTGGAGGAAGGGGGAAGAAGACAACACACTTCCCCACCTCCCCTCTTAGGGGCATGTCTCAGGGATCATCCACCTGAATTCCCCTCACCCTCCGCTGTTAGCTACATGGCCCCACCTGCAAGGAAAGCAGTCTTTGTTCTTGGTCCTGTTACCTTTGGAGAAGGGCAGAGTGGATACCAGCACTTATGGTGTAGGCATCACCCCATGGACTGTATCTCCTGCAATAAAGGTCACTCTGCCATCTTTTAAACCCTGTGGCAAATTCGCAGACTGTGCCCACCCCATTTTTGGAACCAATCAAGTTCATGGCCATCTTTTTCCACTTTTTCTTCTGTTCCAGTAGGAACTTGAATCAAGATGGGGTAAACAGGAAGGGCAGTTTAGCACCGAAGGGAAATGTTACCTGTCCCCAAGGCAGTGGACACTCTAGTTACTCACTCTTGCCCCAGGGAAATAGGAACAAACTGTAGCAATCCAATTTCCTTTTAAGACACAGTATCAGTCAGAAAACCCTCTTTTTATGCGACTAGTGCATTTGCCCATGTGACTGTCTCTCAGCACCACTGCCTCTTTGCTGCCTTGTTTGGTTGCCGTGCCAGCCTTCCAGGAACATCTCTGCCGTATTGAGCCTGCATGTACCCCTCTGCAGCCAGACTCATGCCTCTGTGGGCGAGCCACTGTGGCTTAACTCCTCTTTGTAACTCCAGCATCAGACACATTGAAATAAGTGTATGATGAGTGAACCACTAAGTTGTCACTAGTGTTATACTGAACTGTCAAAAAAAAAAAAAAAAAAAAAAACATGAAAGCACAATTAGTTTTCCACCTGAGCAGTTACAGTTGATAAAACTACATGTGGGGTTTGGTTCCGGGGGCCTTTGCTGAGAGACATGTTCAGCTGTGACCTCTCTGTATGGTTTCCGAGCTGCTACCAGATCAGACCAAGTTGTGGTCTTAAGGGTTCCTAATCTAGTAGTAACCAGGAAAATGTGTTTGTGAATGACTTTGTCCTCTTTTCTCTTTGTACATGGCTCTCTCTTGTTGAGCTCATTGTCATGGCTCAGGAAACAGATGTAATACACTGGAAAAGAATTTTAAAAATAAAAAGGGTTCAGTTCTGAAAGTGATGGAATTGTATGGTCTTGGAAAACAAGGGACCATCTTAAAGACCTAGCCCCTGGTAGTGAGAAGGAAAAATCTTCAAGTTCCTGTATGCACATAGGACATTGTCTGTTTTGGCTCATCCAAGTACAGAGTTTTTTCTCAAAATTAGAAAACAATATGAAGTGAGGATTGAGAATATACACTGGAGGAAAGGAACAGGCAGGGAAATGGGAGCAGCTTACTGAGGGGAAAGTTTTCTTCTTTCCCAGATTTTATTACACCCTTGACAGCAATTGAAAGTTAATCATGGAAACTACTGCCCCTTAGATTAGAAAAGGCAAACCCTGGAGGATAGTAATGACCTTGGACATGCAGCTGCTGCTCGTTTTTCAATTTCCAGGCCTATCAAATCCCCTTGCAAACCCTGTCTCATGTGCACATGGTGAGGTTGCCTTTTTGTCGGAGGATAGATATGGATATGGCCACTGGCCTCAGAATCCCGTTCCTTGATGGATGGGCCCTTCCTCCTACTACCTGGCCAGACTGCACAGATCCTTGGAAGTGCAGTTCTCCTGCTCACTTCATTCCTGCAGCCTGGATTCCTTACGTGACCGCCGAGGCGTGGCTGAGTGGGAAAGCCATTTTAACTCTTTAGGGATTCCCATGGGGTTATAGATCCGCCTCACTTTAAAATGGATGCTAGTTGTTGCTAAATTAAGGATTTTCTTGATTAGAGCTTCTCAAAATGTTAAAACTCTGCTGTGTTTGGTCTGAAACTGACCTTTTGGGGCACTGTAATAAATAGGGAAATAATACAGTGAATACGAGAACAAAAACCTAAGTGTGAAGAGGGCATGATGTTTACTTGTCTTCATATAATGTGATCTCCTAAGGCACAGGTTGCCCATTCTCAAAATGGAGCCCATGGTGGCCATCTTTATTACTAAGAACAGACTGTTTTCCTTGGATCATATCTTAGGTCGCCTTTTCAAATCAGGCTTGTCACCAGCAAGCCAAACCACATCCATTTCTCAGGCCAAGGGAAAGCTACAGACTCATGGCTTCTTAGATTTTTCCATCTTTCAAGATTAGAACCCAGGGCATTACAGACATTCTCACACATAGTGAAGCCATAGAGTAAGGGCCCATGAAAGCCAACAGAAACAGACCCATGAGTTGGTGAAAAGCAGGCTTTCTGTGTAAAAGTGCACAGCAGTTGTGGAGGCAAACGAGACTGGGAACTGAGGATGGGGCCAGGCCTTCCTCAGCCAAGTGGCTCTTGTCCACCCAATGGTGACTTGAGTCCCAGCAGCGGCTCTCTGCTTATCAAGCTCTGTGCTCGTTTCTCACACATGCCTCTATCTACGTCTCTTGTTGAAAACCCATTTCCAGAGCCAAAATGAAAGCAGCGAAAGTATTTCTGGGGCTAAAAGAATTGGAAAGAAATTAATTGGAGGCTTGCCTAATTGAGTAATCCGGGGGAGAGTAAGAGATGGATGTTGTGGCCTTGTTGAAAGTCCAAACAAATCTGTAAAAATGACTGGACTGGTTGGTCAGCCATGGTTTGTCCTATGCCGCAGTCCACTGTCAAATGTTTTTTAACTTTCATGAAAGGACCACAGAAAGGTCCTGTTGGTGGGGCTGGAGGTATTTTCAAATAGGAAATGTTTGTGGTTCTTATCTTTAAAGGTAATTCCCTTTTTAGTTCCAATCACAACATACTCTTTTGTTTAAGTGAGGTTTTTCCCAGTCCCTAGCCAGAAACTGCATCTGTTAACAATCTTTTGGATTTTAAACTGAAACTTTTTAAACAATGAACCATCTGACCACGAAAGGCATCTGGCCATGCTGTGTTTGCGTATTGTTAACATGATTTTTAAACCCTGGGAAAAGTAAGGCGAGGGCTACGGGGAGAGAGAGAAGAAACTGCTTTGTACACTGTGTCACGGCGACAGCGATCCTGTCGGCTCTGACAGAAACCTTTACTTGCGGCTCTTCGCAGGGGCGATTCGCTCTAGTTGTGTCACTTACCCGGTCCTCATAGGCATCCAGGAAATACTTGCTCCCCCTCCTAGAGCTTCCGAGCTTACAGAGTAGGTGAATGGTGCTCCCTGTTAGCTGTAATGTCATCAGGAATTTGAGGCAAAGATCAGGATTTGAGGAGTGGACCAATTGCTCCCCTTTTGTTTCCGATCTCTAAAGCCAAGGTTTGAGTAAATGGCTTTGGATTCTCCATATTGCATTTCTGTATCTTTTCAGTTCTTCTGCAGAGAAGGTGAATTTTTACTCTGCCACCGAGGGTGATTTTGACTGTAGTTTCTTCAATCCTTTAAGAATCTTGCCTTACCTGGCTGCGGTGGAGTTGTTGGGATGTGTGCAAAGTACCAGTCTGGTGCTAGGTACATTTTGAAGACATCTAGGAGAAGGGGCTGAAAATTCAGCTGGTACTTTTTCATTCACTCCCTTCATTTGGTTTGCATATCCTATTGGATCACTTCCTCACAAAAAGCAATACTCCTTTCACCACACACACAAAAAGATTAAAACTGTATTGTGTACGGTTGTCAGGATGCAGCTCTTTCAGTTCCTTGAGAGTTGAGGTCCTCGTGCCTTTAAAGGAACATATGCTAAAGTGGTGGAATTAAGACGAGGGACCATAGATTTTCTGCACAACTGTCAGGCAAACCAGCTGTAAAATGAGGAGGCGAGATGATACGTTCATCCTCTAGTTGTTTCCAGTATCTTAATGAGAAGCTGCTGTGGGTAGGCTGGGACGAGAAGCAGCGGTTAGGTATTGGACCTGAAAGACCTGAGAAGGAAGACCAGGTAGGTATCCTTTCTTTACTATAATTGTTTAAACATACAGTAGAGTGAGCTTGGATTTTCAAGTGTTCACCTTATTAGCTATCAAGATTTGGGAGACGGAATCAGTCGAAAGGCAAAAATTACTTTTCAGTAATTGTAGTTCTAGACTTCTTAACAAGTACTCAGGTTGGTTTCCTGCCATTGAGTTTTCACCTGATAATGGATTTCATTTGGCATTTGTACACTCAAGTGCTAAGGGGTCGAAGAAAGTGGCAGGAGTAGAAGTGATCAGAAATAAGACTGGGCTGTCTTTTGCCCTCTACTTCTCTAAAAGAATAAATGAGGGGAGCACAGTAGCTGGAGAACAGTGGGCATCTCCAGGCTCTGCAGGCTCTGAAACTCCTGCCTTATCTACATATTCCCTGACTGACAGATGAGGGTTTATATATAACTCCATACTGAACCACTAAGAAACAGCTAGCTTGGAATATCTGGGGCCTCACTCCATGAAGCCATGCAATTGGTTTGTGATTCACCTAAGGTGTATTGAGTACTTCTCTAGGGCAGACTCTTGGCTAAATTCTGGGGATGACTAAACAAATAAATCAGATTTCCTAGAGTGGATGATCCTGGTAGGAAAAGCAGATAAGATCAAATAATTGCCAAGTCTTGTCATAAGCTCCATAATAGGGTAAGCAAACAGGCTCTGGGGCACAAAGGAAGGAGCCACCAGTCTTTGGGGGTAGATGTGTGTGACTCAGACAACAGTTCCTTCACCACTTTGTCCTGTCTAGCAGTTACACCAGTGAGAGAGCTGGTATTGTCATGCTTTTATCCCATCATCTAGACGCTGGCTCCTTTGTCAACAGTTGAGCTATGTTTACATGCACTGTATACTTTCCCTCTTGATTTGTACTTTGTTCTTTCTCCCTTTTCCAATACTGAAAAGGTCAACATTAGACTGTTGGCCTAATCTGATCTTCACTAAACACAATTTGTAGGGCTTGTTAGGAGATCTGTAAAGAGGCTTAACCTTTTGAAAAGAGAAGACACGGTGGGGGAAGACTGAAATAACTGAAGTTTGTTCAGCCTAGAGAAGAGAAGGCCAGGTAGAAACTCCAACATGGTTTCAAAAAGAAAGAGAGAGAGAAGAAGAGAAAAACTCCAACATAGGCTGATGTTCACTGAGCATACCCCGGTGAAACTATGGTAACTCAAAATATTGCCAACTTCCTTGGTAAAGGGCAGCTGCCTCAAACCCTCCTGATAAAAATCTCCGTGATGTCTGATCCTTCCCACAAGGGTCCACCAGTTTTCCCCCACGATTCAAGCATTAACTCCTGGCATGGCACCAAGGGGACTCTAAGACCCTGTTCCCACATTAAATCGTTGATTCCAATTCATTGATGCCCATGCTATTCTGGTTGATAAGTATTTTGAACATTGGCCTAAGTATGAGACGCTGATTGACCTGAAGATGGTGATCAAAACCATTTGATAATATGTATTCAGAGCCTGAAACATTCCTCTTCTAGGAATTGATCCCACGGAAGCGATGAGATGAGAAATATCGCAAAGAACTAGGGTGAGGCAGTTCTTTGTAATGTTGCTCCTGAAAGCCCATGATTGTAACCAACTTAAAAGAGGATGGTTATATTGTAATACACAACCCTATGTTTTCAAAAGAAATTTTAATGGCATGGGAAACTGCTCAGCCTGTAATGATAAGGTTTTTTTTTATTTTTTTAAAAAGGCATAAAACCATAATCAGTACGATCAGAGTTTGCAAAGGAGTAGAGATAGAAGTAGGCAGACAGAAACAGTTGCTTGG
Source organism: Callorhinus ursinus (assembly GCF_003265705.2). NCBI lineage: Eukaryota > Metazoa > Chordata > Mammalia > Carnivora > Otariidae > Callorhinus > Callorhinus ursinus. The sequence goes on from NW_027397070.1 coordinate 33,336,235, forward strand.
TGGGATTGTGGGTGATTTACCTTAATTTTTTTCTTTGTATAGATATTTCCCAGATTTTCTACAGTACCTTCTACCCCTTACTTTGGGATATTTTTTCCCCAGTTGTAAAAATAAAATTGCTCTTTTTAAAAATGTACATACAAGGTATTTGTATCAGTCAGGTTTCAGAGAAGCAGGACTACTGGCAGAGACCCACAGAGCAAAGAGATTCACCCTGACATAATCATGAAGCTGACTGAGCACTCTCCATAAGGTTGTTGCCTTTGTTTCTGTTGCTGGAAGCTCCATGTCCTTGGAGCTCCATGTCCTTGGAGCTCCATGTCCTTGGAGCTCCATGTCCTTGGAGCTCCATGTCCTTGGAGCTCCATGTCCTTGGAACAGGCAGTTGGGAAGGAAGGTGGATATAAACTGGGAGAGAGCAAGGATAGGCTGGAGTCCACAAGGACAGACTGAAGCCCAAGTCAGTTCCCTGGGCCTCTGACTCTGGTGTGGGTGTCGTGCAGAAGCCTGAGCCATTTGTCATGGAGCTCAGCACACACACCTGGCCTAGGAGAAGCTGAAGGAGGAGCCAGGGGAAGGTGGAGCAGTTGCAGACCCGCCTGCTATTCCACACCAACAAGGTGAGCCTGCAGATAAAGGACAACCTGTATGAAGTACAAAATGGCAGCTGCTTCCCTTCCCCGTCTCCTGTGAGAATCTCTCTTGTGGCTCACCGTACTCGGCAACCTACCAGAAGGGATATCGTTCAGCCTAGCCAACTCGAACATTACAAAGCCACCACATACTTCTGCCGAAATTAGGAGGAAAAATAAATATTATTTTTAAAATGCGACCAGTGCTTGTGTTGTCGAGGCAACCCTGCCCCCCCCCCCCCCCTTTGTCTAGCTCAGGGACCTGTTTTTTCCCCTCTGTCTCCTCTCTTTTTTCCCTCTTCCCTGGTGACATTAAAACAGAGGTGAATCTGTAACCCACCCAGAGTTTTTCAGTACCATGTATCTATTTAGTCAATAACTGTGAAATCATAGGATCTTGGCCCTGGTGAGATTTCCTCAGTTTTCTGCCCAGACACCTGCTGAAGCCATGTTTCTCATTCCCCTTTACCCACTAAGTAGTGCAGTCTCAAAACTAGTGACCCATTTCCTTTCTTTATTTTCTTTTTATTGAAAAAGCCAGTGCTATCAAAATGAACACCCAATTTTAGATTTGGAGTCGAAAATTCAAGGATCCTCTGCTTCTGGCAGCCCTTAAACCAATGCTGTATTTCAAAAAAGGATGATTGGTTCATGAGTATTTATGTGCTTCCTATTCCTGTAATCCCTTGGTTCAATAACATCAATTTGGGGCACTTTTTCCTTCCCAGGGTTAACCAGTTCTGTCATTCCAGCTGTGCCTGCTACGACCCGTCTTGAAGCGTGCGGAAGGGTCCTGAGCTAGGAGTTTTGTACTGATACCCAGTAGGCACCCAGCTCCATTAATGAAGAAGCAGTAAGCAAACTTGCCTGTAGAATGAACCAGAACATAACTCTCTTTCTTGGTGCTCGGAGAAGTGAACACATCTAAAATATTGTGGGCAATTTCTCTAGTCTTCCGTTTGGGTTTTACATTCTGGTTCTGTACAGGCCTCTGTTTTTCAGCCTTGAGATGTTGCCAGTAAAAGGACTCGCCTTGGGGCGGATTATCTCCAAAGACCTTTTCAAGCAAGGGATCTGCCCGCAAGCTTCCTAAATTATGTTTGCCCCTCATAGTTGTTCTAAACCGTATTGTAATGTGTGTGCAACACTGTTTTTCCTAAGATAAACAGAAGGCAAATAATAGCTATGAGAAAATACTTTGCATAGTTAAAGGCCATTTGAAGGGTGACCAGGGGAGGGAGGGTGCCATTTACTAGGGCATATTTCTGAACCCCTCTGATTTCTCTCTCCTTCTCTGTAAAATGAGACCAACGTCACAGAGTGGTTGTGGAAAGGGAGATAATACAATTTCAGAGTTATCAGAGAGCTTGGGACATGGTCATGACAGTTGTTGCCACTGTCAACTTCAGTGATGGCGACTAGGATCAAAATAGTAGTGTGGACTCACTTTCTGCTTGTTTCCACTCATGCTGGTATGGGGTTCATCTCCATATTCTTAAATCATAATACTTGGTTTTCTTAGAACAGTAGTGAAGATTTCAAAAGCCCCTGCCTTAGTTGAACCTCAGAAACTTTTGGAGGCAGAAATAGTAAGTTAGGAGGATGCGGTGTAGATAAGGGAAGAAACCAAGCAAATCCTTGCTGTTACCACCAGAAATTGGTAAAAGGAGGTCCCCTTTACGTCAGAAGTTCTAGGGCAGTGTGATCAACATGTAGTCCCTAAGCTCCTGGGGAGCCCTGAATCTGGTATCAGGAGCACCTTTAATTTATGTTTGGGAAGACTGAGACCCTGCCCTGAGAAAGTCAGTCTCTGCTCCTCTTCTTTCTTCTCATTCCCGTGCCCACTGCAGTGCTTCTGTCACTGCTGACCCCGTGTAGTCCCTGGGAATGCTCCCATCATCAGGCTTGCCTGGCAAAGCAGTTGTGAACATCAGCTGAATTCTGGGAAATGGGTATGTGTGTGGGTTGAGCCAATTTTTCAATAAAATTGAAATTCCTTCCTTGCTGCCTAGAAAAGGCAAGTGGTTGAAAAATACCTTCAGTTTCTGAAATAAGAGTTTTTAGATGAAAACATTGCTCTTGTTTTTTTTTGCAGTGGGGAAAAATCCCATCACAGTAGGACACAACACCCAAGAGGCTCTACTAAATGAGTCAACTTTACAAATAAGTAATTTATTAGGTTGAAGTAAGCTGGGATTACAAGTGCCCTGTTCAGCAGCAACATTTGTCCAGAGTTGCAGCATTATAACTCAGTAGTGCATTCTAGCTGTGTGATTTCCAAAAGTAAGCTAAGGAAACAAAACTTCAATGTTGAGGAGACAATGAAACAATGTTTTAGCACAGATACCACTATTGTTAGAAATCTTAAACCTAATTACCAGAGCAGACATTCTGGGTTCCGAGAAATTGGCATTCTTGAAAATTTCTAACAAATTTCTGATAACTTTCCCTTCCACTCTTGGGATAAAGTGTTATTTCCTGGTTGGTGATTTTATTTTTGTTGTGAATTTTAAATATACAAAAAAGTACAAGATGTAATAAACACCCATGTTGAACAGATACTAACATTTTATCATAATCTCTATGGATTTTTTAAAAAATAAAGCATTATAAATATAGTAGTGGAAGCCCAAAGGTGACCTATTCTGGAGGTTTTATGTGTTTTCTTTTCCTTGCCCATGTATTTGTAACCTTATTCTGCATGTATATATTCATAAACAGTATATGGTATTTCTTCATTTTAACTGCAATCTAATGTTCCATTATATGAACACACCACAGTTTAATTATTTTATACCCCTTTGGATAATGCTTATTTGCAATTTTTTTCATTATTTTAAAAAAATATGGCAATGAACAACCTTGTGCATGTGTTCGAGAATTTTTCTGGGATAAACACCAAGACATGTAATTACTGGGTTGTCTGCTAAGAACATTTTCACCTTTAATTACTCTCCAGAGTTGTAACAATTTATACCTGCAGCAGATTAGTTGCCAACCTCTGAGAGGAGGGAACTGGTATTTTGTTGCCCTGGTCAATCACTTTACTGAAGTTTGAATGTTTCAGATACAAGAAGCTGTCTTTCAGGTTCTTCCATTTTTCTTCAATATGTCTTAGCAAATCAAACTGAAGTAAAAATTACTGGAATAGAAAGTGCTCACTTAAAGAAGAAAAACCCAAAGTTTGGAAAATGAAAAGCGTTCCATTCAAATACCTATAAAAAGCCATACAAAAGTACAAAACATTGGAAGTGTATAAAAATGGACAGTTCACTCAGCATTATGTTTGTTTGGTTTGACTACAATGGAAACTGCTCTGTGTGTGGTTCACTCTTCCTCTCCTCTAGACCTCTTTGCACCCTCAGTCCCACACCCAGGCAAATTGTGTTTCCATCTTTAGCAAGCTCTTGATTGATGTCTGCCATCACCCAACACAGGAAGTCCCTCTGAGGCACTAGCCACTTCCCTGACAGGCAAGTAAAATACAGGTGCAGAGCCAGCACATCTGCATGAGGGAGCCAACCGGCCTTGGCTGGAAATGCCACGGTGGTTTGTGTATTCCTCTAACCAGAGTACCTTTATCTCAAGCATCTGTAAAAATCGTGAAAGCCTTTCTCCATCCTCATACTCCGCGATTCCTTTGGATGTTAAGAAATTCAGATGTGTAATTGCTGTGTGTCTATCCCCCATGTCTGAATTCTGAACTAGTCTCTGCATACAAGTGATTTCCTGGATTTGGGGATTGTTCATTCTTCAGTCTATAAATACTCTGGTTCTTGATAGCATTGTAAAAACGGCGACTATGTATCTGCTTTGTGGATACCGTCTCTCTTTTGTGCTTCCTCATACTTGCATTTCTGCAGTGAGTAACACCCCTTTATCGGAGGCCTTGCTTTCCCTGTAAATAGGGAACACCAAGCTGGAAGGTGGGGGCGGGTGGGGGGGGAGAATGACCCTGTATTTGTGTTCACCTAGAATCATTCAGACAACAATGACAACAAGTTAAGTGATACAGAGCTGGGAAAAGTAGGCTATCTTGGTTTGACAAATCCATGAATGTGGGGTCATGGGGAGAAAGGGTGTTGTGTGTCCTGTGGAGACCTATTTTCCCCCTGGAGTGGGGGCTAGAGAAGCAACTCCCCCAGCTTTCACTCTGTGCTTGTCATTCGCACCTACTTTGGTGCTGCCCTATGGGGAGAACACTCCTACTTGAGCTGCAGTCGCTGGAAAAGATTTGTAGTTTTGGGGTTTGAATGGAATCCCTGGGAGGGCAGTGGTTCTCAGCTGCCATAGAACAGCTATCTTTGACTTCCAACCTTAATTCTTAAGCAGATTCCTTCTGACAGCTCTGGTACAGAACAGATTCCATCATGTGTTAATTGCAGTTAGGAGTACAGGACTATCTTGGAGCTCTCAGTCTTTGCCATAGAGTACTGGGTAACAGTGCTGCTGTGGAACCAAGCCTCTAAATGCAGCTCTGTGAGGCCCTTTGAGCCCTTGCCTGTGTGTGTGTTGAAGCACGTAGGCACAACTCTTATTTCACTTCCAAAATTCTGCAATCTGTAGGTGTAGAAATACACATTGAGTGTCTCAGTGATAGCTGTATCTCTGATGGAAAGGGATATTACTATATCTCACATCTGAGAATCCAGAACTAGCTGCCTATTCTGATTATCACCAGCTCAGTGGGTCCCTGAGGGCCACACAGCACAGGAGACCCTCCAGATCGATGCACATCCTTGGTTTCAGTATTCCTTAGGACTGTGGCTTCCTTCCCTGGTTGACTGACTGCACTGTGAATAACCTCAAGCAGAGTTGGCAGAAAGGTTTATCTTTAGATTACCAACTCTGAACAGTTGGGGGTTGAGGCCTGGAGCACTTTGAGAAACATTCAGAGGTTATGAATGGAGTAAGACTGGCATGATAATTACCAATGTCTGCCATGACACATGATGGGAGAATGAGGCATATGTAGCAAATTTTGCCATCCTTGCCCTGGAGGGCTCCTTTTGCTCCTAGATAGATTGTATTTGGGCGTAAGTATCCTATTCCATGCTCTTTTCCCCCCTGGGTGTCTTCCCTGGTCTTCTGCAGACGAAGTGCTAAGGCACCTAGTTTCATAGAACGAATACCCCAAGCCTGCCTGATTTCACCATCTCCTAGAGATAGGTCTATGAAGGACATCAGTGGAAGGAAGTATCCACTTTAGGAGAGGTATCAAAGAAGAAGAAAAGCCCCTTTTCCCGAGTTTTTCCTATACACTGATTTATTTTATTCTTTTCACTGATAGCGCTAGCACACCTAATACTTTGGAATCCATATTCTGCTGAGTGCATCTCAGAGCTTCACCCCCTCGTGAAGTGGGAAGAAACTTTGAGCTTCCAGTATAACTTAGAATATGCTGCTAATACTTCCGATTTGGGGTTCTCCAAACTCCTTATATTCCAGAAACCTAGTAATTTGTGGAGCTAGAAATGGGTTACAGTAGAAAGTCTACGAAAGAGGGCACCTGGGTGGCTCAGTCGTTAAGCGTCTGCCTTTGGCTCGGGTCGTGATCCCAGGGCCCTGGGATCGAGCCCCGCATCGGGCTCCCTTCTCGGCAGGAAGCCCGCTTCTCCCTCTCCCACTCCCGCTGCTTGTGTCCCCGCTCTTGCTGTCTCTGTCTCTGTCAAATAAATAAATAAAATCTTTAAAAAAAAAAAAAAAGAAAGTCTACGAAAGAGTACCAACTTTAAATTACAGTGTCTTAAATTCTCTTGTTGTTCTTCGTTGCAGTATGGGAACATTTGCCTTAAGCAGTCTTAAGATCGTCTCCTTTTATCTGTCCTCCTATGTAAGGAAAGGCTCGCTGTTTGCTCAGTCTCTAAGATGTACTTCCCCACATCCTCACATTTAGGTGTTTCTTCGATGGTGACATCTTCTAACTGATGCTTTTCTTTTTTATTTCTTCTGCCACTAATTCAGTAGTAGGCTGTAGAGTAAATGGTAACTTAAAATCAGAAGTGTAGTGATGACTGCCCTCCTTGCGGACAATTAATCCTGTCCGAGCATTTTTCACAGTCCTCCTGAGAATGGCTCTCTGAATGGAATATGCCTTTCTGGGCTTACTGTTTCCCCTGATTCTCTGCTTAGCTTAATTACTGTTTTCCAGAGCTCTCTCTTTATAGCCTTGTGTTAAGCATTATATTGCAAATCATAAACACACTTGGATTGTTTTCCCAAGAGCAGGTTACAGAACATCAAAACCTGCTTTACGACATTCTGAAAGGCTGGTCTGGTAGCAGCAAATCTGGTAGCAAGATGTGAAGCAACAGAGGCATTGACACCACTGATTGGATTTCCACACTGCATACGGGTTTAGCCATGTGTGTCTAAACATGTTAATTTACCAACCAGCTGGACTGAATTGTACCTGGGTCTGTAGCACTCCATGGTGGCATGTGGGTCAAAGGCTTGACTCTTACCAAGCTACACAGAAGCAATTTGTTTTATGTCATTGTATACCTTTGTGTCGTAGGCAACAGGGGAATGTGGGCTTGTATCATTTCTGAAAATAATAATTGGAGAATGTTTCTTTTTCTTTGCCATGAAAATGAGGGGGAATTGTCATCTAAAATTGGCTTCAGATGTTGAAGTTATACTGATTGAGATTTTTAGGCTCCAGTCATATTCCATGCTGTGAATTGCTTTGCCAAAGAAATGACTTGTTAAAATAAATAAAATAAATGCCTCGTAGTTTAGGAAGTGGACTGTGAAGTCTCTGCTTTTAGTTCTAAGTAAAGATTGTGGCTCTTTTCTTAGATATATCAGCACATGAAATGCATTTTCCCCCAGGATCCTGTAGCATATGACTTTTAAGATTTTGCTTCTGGAAAGTCAGCCAAGGCTTTTTCAGGAAAGAACTGAGCCCCTGAGCTCTTTCAGAAATGCCATTGGTCTCTTTACTCTTGAAGTCATATTATTACTGTCCTCTATGTTCCATTGCTGCCATCCTCATAGGAAGACTAGATCTCTTTCAAGTGGCACTCTTTTTCTGGGGTTTGCGATTTGGGGGAGAACAAAAATGATAGATGGCTGAGAAGTAGCACAAGCCTTATTTTTAATGTGCAGTGTTTCATTTCAGCTCACTCAGAAATATTTGATCATTTTTACTAGTGTAAATAAAGCTTGTGACAGATAAAAAATACTAATGGAACATTTTGTGCTATCAGCAAATGTCTCAAAGCATTCTTCCCAGTTGAGCTTAGGAATGCTTACATTTGATTTTTATTTTGAAGTTAGAAGATACATTGATAAAGACTGGAAATCAGTAAAAATGCAGGAGAGTTATAATACTTGGCTCTTTCTTTTTATCATGATGAAAAAAGGGAGTAAAGTCTACAAATGGGCACAATTCTTTGTAACTGTACTTGTAATAACTGAGAACCTGTAGTCAGAAGTTTGTGATACTCTAAGAAACTCTCAGTGCTAACGTTTGAAAGCATATTCTTATCGGTCTCATGTCCTGTTTTCATGCCTCACTAACAAGGAAAGCAGGAGCTTTGTTCTTTTATCCATGTGTTCTAACACCTAGTACAGTGCCTAGGCCTTTATAAAACTCAATAAATATTTATTGGATGAGTAAATGAATGAGAAGGAAAGCAAATGACTCTTTAGATTCAGTTCAGCTCTGAATTTTTGGGCATATTGAGCAGAGAGATTCTGCTCCTATTGTGCCCTTGAGACGTCCTGCATTCAACAGTATAGTGTCCCTGCTGCTCTCAATGTAGGCTATGTGTTACTCTTAAATGGTGTTGGGCTCCCGACCAAACTATTAGGGAACAGTGGTTGGGTATTATAGCCTTTTTTCTGGCTGGGGAATGGGAGGGATTAGGAGCAGGTCTAAACTCACTTGAGCTCACAGCTTTTTGTTTTTAAACCCCCTCAAATGAGCTGTGCAAGAATTCTTAGAAATACCCCAACTATTCGTCCAACAAATTTCTGGGGAGGATAGAGGACCGGGTGTAACAGTGGGTATAAGGGAGACAGGGTAGAGTGGTCTCAGTGGTTTCAAGTCAGAAACTCAGTGATACACAAATAGAAACCATGCCACACAGACATGGCAAGGCAACGGAAACTGGCAGGTTGAGGTGAAGTGGTCAGGAGAGGGTAAGTGTTCTTGAGCAAGAGCTTTGGGCAAGCCTGAGCATCTGGGTAATTTAGGTGTGAGGAGCCTAGAGCAGATAGAGTGTTAGTCATACAGCTTGGCTTCCACATCACATTTTTATAGATTGTGTCCTCTTCATCCAGGAAGTATTGGTCATGCATCTGTTATTCTGCTAGAGTGTAGTTATATTGAAATGGGGGGCGGGGGGAACGTACCAAAAGTTCTGTCTGTAGCACTCTTCAGAGTGTTCTTCACTTTTTACCATCTTTGAGCTATTTAAGAAATCTGAAAAATGTTAAAAAAAAAAACTAGTAGCAGTATAATTGATTATGTCCTGATGACCATTTTTGCATTTATTTGCACATACATAATTATATATGCCTTTGCCTTTAGATTCTCTTTTGAACCTGTTGTAACATCTTATTAGTTCCCTTATTTATTAATGAGTTCAGCAAAATCTTTGATATCAGTTCATGCCATGATTTTACCTTTTAAAGATTATCCTCTATCAATATAGAATTGTAAACTTCAAGAATTGATAGAGAAGGGGCTAACTTATTTTAAATGATCTGAGATCTTGAATCATATTTTATACTGGAGTACATGATATGATAGCAGGAGGCTCTCTGGGAAAATGTGCATCATATATGGATTCTTAGTGAGCTTTTTTATATCTGGAAAGAGCAGAGCTCGGGGGTCAGAAGAGGTGTTAAACTTCACACACATACAAGGAGGAAATTCCTATGATGTTTGAAAGGATGATGTACAGGAGAGAAGCAAGGGCAAGGTAAGTGGAATCCAAACACTTGAAAAGCAATGATCCAATAAATGAAGCTTAAACTTCCTGGAAAGTTTCTCAGCAGCTAGTGAGCCTAGGTCCTATTCACCCTTTTTTAAGTCTGTTAACTTATATTTGTGTTTTAGAGATAAAGCATCCTCAATCTTATTAAGACCTATTTTATTATTGAGTTTATGGCCAGTGTTGTTACAATATATGTACTTAATAAAATAATGAACTACATGTGTTTTACTGTGCTTCATGAGATATATATCTTTTATTCTAAATCATAAATGTTATTTGTTGTGAACCATCAAGAAAGCAAGAACTTGTGTTTCTTCTTGGGTAGATATTTTGGTCAGAAATCTTCCATATGCCCTCTTAGAGACTATCTAGAGATAATGCATCACTGACACGTGAGCAGATCCTTTTCAGGGGAATTTAAATATATTTGTTGGAGTTACTTTTGCAAAGAGTAGACATGAGGGTGTGATAAACTTATGGAAAATTTGAGATTTACTTATGAATTGAGGAAGATAAACTTTTGCTATATAGCCAGTGGAGAATTTTTGGCTTGGTAAAGAGAAGATTTTGGGAGGACATAACAGCTTTATTCAAACTGTTTAAATATTTGCAGGGTTATTGTTCATAGGAGAAATTAGACTTATTCCATGCAATTCCCAAGGGCAAAACTAAGGCCAACAAGTTCTTGAAGTTATAAGGAGACATCTGTCAATTCAGTCTAAGGTGAATTTTCTAACAGTGAGGGTGCTGTTTCCAAACATTTGTGGACTCTTTGAGGCCTTGTCTCAGAGAACATAGGATCCATCACCTGTTGGTGACCTTATGTGAGGGACCCCCTGTGAGGGGAAACTTGAACTAGGGTATCTCTAGGGTCCGAGACCTTGCTATGTAATTATGTGATGGCTTTCCTTAAAAACATACAGATGTTCAGCAGCACCAGGAAAAATGGGGAAAGAGATTTGCTCCTCTGACACGGTTCTAAATGCTCAATATGAAAACCATTGTTACTGCAAGTCAGCCTCCAGTCTTTCCAGAAACTGACAGACATTCTGAGGCTTAGGAGGAGATGTTGGGTTTCCTGGCAGATGCAGAAGCTGCTGTTCTGTAACCATTTTTTGTGTGGGCCCAGTTGGATTGGGGCAGCAGACCCACTTGATGTGTAATTGTGCCAGTGGCCAAGCAGTGTAACCAGATTGGCAGTCCCAGGGACCACATGACTGTCTTGAAATGTGACAATGTAGGAATTAGTCTTTGAAACCAACTGCCTCCCTTTGGCAAGCTTCAAATGTAGGGTATAGTTTTAGCCCACTTTGAGGGGCTGGAGGGAAAGCTGTTGGAAGGACTGAGTAAGCAACAGTCTCAGGAATCCAGGTCTGTGGACCTGCCGCTGCTTCTCTTCCCAGTGAAAGAATAAGACAAAAGATTTGGAAGCAATGCTCAGACCAAATGACGCTTTGCTACTTTAAAGATTTTATTCATTCATTCATTCATTCATTCATTCATTCATTCATTCATGAGTTGGGGGGTAGAGGCAGAGAGGGAGGGAGAGAGAATCCCAAGCAGACTCTCCACTGAGTGTGGAGCCCAAGACGGGGCTCAATCTCAGGACCCTGAAATCATGACCTAAGCCAAAACCAAGCGCCCGACGCTTAACCAACTGAGCCACCCAGGTGCCCCTATGCTATTTTTAAGAAAGTAGGATTAAACTACTTTTCAAGGAGCAGTGAGCTTGGGAAGATGGTGGACTTTTCAGGCATGGTTAAGTCCTGCTTCTTCTCTAGAAAACAATGCAGGTTACCAGGCAAATTCCACATACTTTGTGAGCTGATCCTAACTTAGGGCTGGGCTTTACTGGAGACGGAGTGGTTTCCAGGAGAGGAGAAAACCTGGGAAATAATTGATGACCAAGTTGGAACTTTGATGCATTCCTGCCTTCTTGAGAGCCAAGCTTGTTCTAGCACAGGGTGTGACAGCCTGTGGCCCATGGGCCAAATCCAACCACTTAGATGTTTTTGGTAAATAAAGTGTTACTGAAACTTGGCAGTGCTCCTTCATGTAAGTGTTAGCTGTAGCCGCTTTCACACTGTACCAGGGCAGAGTTGAGTAGTTGCAAAAGACTGTGTGGCCCCTGAAGCCTAAGACACTTATCTGGCCCTTCACAGAAGAAGTTTGCCAACCCCTGGTCTGTCAGGCTAGTCCCCGCTTCACCATGACTGTCTTTTGAGAAGATGCTGATTACACTATTACTGAGCCAGAAGGGAGAGTCAGCAGAAGTTATCAGTAAGGACTTCCGGAAAATATTTTTCCATCTTCCATCTTCCCTGCTCTTCCCCGTTCCTTGGACTTGTTCCTCGCCACCTATTTCCTATCATTCACTTGAGTTTAGTAGATGACACACCCATCAGGGAGTCCTACCTAATAGAATAAAATATTTTGGCCCCTCTGCCCCTTTGTCCTTAGTATTCTGTAAAAATTCTAGGAACAGAGTAAATTTAGTTAACATCTGTTGCATTCATTAGTATATGGGGCTGGGTCCATGAAAAACAAAATAGCAATGACAATGGCACAGGTAACTATTTTGATCATTAACAAGGGATGGGATTCTTGATCCTGCATATCACAGTTAACATGTTTTCTAGTACCATTTTCTTCATAAATGGGACAGCTTTTTGTTAGTATTTAGTTGCCTTTGTCCTATAATAAAAATTATCAGAATGAATTTCATTTTGTATTATACTGAAACAGTGCCTTTCTGCTGTTGAAGTTCATTTAGTTTTAATATGTCTCTACTATCTTTGAGTTGGTGGTACTATTATACATCATTAGAGGATTTTTAGCCAATCTAGACAGTGAAAGGATGTGTCTTTCACAAGTATTATCTAAGAACCTCATAGGTTTGTAACGTGGAGATTTATGACTTTAGTTGGCCAAGTACATATTGCTTCAGCCTGTGATTTGTGGTCTAGTGAACAACCACAGAACATGTTCTTTGCAATTAATTGACCTTTGTACAGCCTATTTTGGGTCTTACTAACAGCATCTGAAACTGAAGAAAAACTCTACCAGTTCTTACATATTATTACTTGGAAAATGATCCTATTAAAAATTTGCCCTGTGGTAATTTCAAAAGAAGTTATTCTTAAAGACTTAATTTTTAAACTGTGCTTTGAGTCTCACTGAAAGACTTGAGCTGTAACTAAGAAATTGTTTGCCACACAAATATGTTAAGTGTGGAAATGTTGAAAATTTTAGCATCTTTCAGGTACATAAATCTTAGTCCAAATCATAAAATTCCTTTACATAAACATTTGATATTAGGGTTGTAGTGTGTTATAGAAATAGAAAATCCAGTGAGGAGACAATAGGGAAATGTTTTTACATTTTTCTGTGGGGAACAGAGGGGTGCCTCAGGTGTAGAGAACAGAGATATCCCAAATGTTGCAGGATCATGTTAATACAGATCATCTGAAAAAGTAAAGCGCTTGTCCTAACAGAATATACAGTGCTTTAGAACTATGAAAATAGTGTGTGTTCGTGGCAAAATAAGTTTGAATTATACAAAAGTTACTAAGTAAAAGACCTACCCAGAGGTAGCCATTGTTCAATTTTCTTGTGTTTATTTCCAGAAATGTTTGTATGTTAAGTGTACATTTTTTTTCCTACAGATGAGAAATGATATTCGAAGGCATTCCTCCCTGCCCTGCCCCCTCATACTATATTTGGTCATTTTGAATGTGATTATGTAATTCTACTTCATTCTGTGTTACTGCCACAAAGTAATTTATTCAACCATCTCCCTTGCCATATATTTGTGCACTTTGTTACTTGCTGACTCAAACAGCACTGCAGTGAAAAAAGTGTAAATATGTAATTGTGGGCTAACTTCCTGAAAGTAGACTTAAAGGAAGGTCACAGGCTGTGTGTGTGTGTTTTAAATTTGAGCAATGACCGCCAAATATACCTCCAAATTTTTACAGTCCTAGCATAACAAGGACTAAGAATGTCCATAGCTGGAGATTCTGGAATAGTATCCTTATCACCCTAGCTAACATTTATCAAGCATGTTCTGTGTGTATTGTTCTCAGTGCTTTCTTTACTTGTTATAATCTATTAAATCCTCACAATGACCCTATGAAGTAGGCACCCATTTTACAGATAAGGAAACTAAAACTGAGTCACATAGTGAGGTTACTTAACTTGCCTGAGTATTAAGTAGTGAGTGGCTGAAGATTCAAATATGTGTCTGTTGATGGTGATAGAAAAGGGGAACACAGCCAGCTTGGATTGGTAGAGGGAAATGATCATGACGTGAGAGAGAAGTCTGGGGCTTAGCTGTGAATGTTTACCTCGGAAAGAGTACAAAGAAATAGTACAGAATTTATTCTTACGGGCAAAGTGATGTTGAGAGAAATAAATGCGCTCTTATGCATTTACAGAGAATCAGAGAGGATCTCTTGGAATTTTTTTCACTAGCCACTGACCAGAGATTTGGAATGAAAAAAATGTGCCAGTTGAAAATGAGGCCAAGTTAGAAAAACTATGTATTTCTTTATCTTCTAAATGAGTTGGTTAATTAAAGCCTGATTTAAAGAAAAAAAAAAGTAAATGTTCTTGAAGGTTCCTTGTGTTATACCAGTTTCCTTTTCTAGCAAAGGGGTTTTTGTTTTGTTTCTTCAGAATTTGAGACAATGGGAACAAGGTAGATAACAAGAAAAGAGCTTCAAACTAGTTAGTGCAGGCTGAAAGCAAAGTGAAGTGTCAGAGCCTTCATCCAGCAGGAAGGTTTGTCCACCAATATTCTCTTCTGCATGACTATCAACCTACCAAGGAAATAAGATGAGTTGGATTAGAGAAATAGGAAAATTAATGGTGGGTTTTTTTTTCCCTGTCCAATTACCCTATTATAAAAGAAGTAGCTATTTAAAGTTAAGTATTTTGTAATTGAGTCACTGAAGAACATAAATTAAAAAAAAAAAAGATAATCGTTGGTTTTAGAAATTGGGCCCTCAAACTGAGGACAGTGCACCCTGGTTTTCCATGACACCTCACTGTTAGAGTTCTGTAGAATCTTAGAGCTTATATAGGGACTTCAGAAACAGTCTGGTCTTACCCTCTCAGTTTGGAGAGAGAAAAATGAGGCCCAGGGATACTCAAACTTACCAAGAAATGCCGACTGAGTAAACCAAAAGTAAATTCTGGAATCTCATCTTCAGATGGACAATCTGGTCATCTTTCCACCATCCCATCACTCTGAAAATAAGTGATATTTGCAAATATTATCTAAAAACCGTAATCAAGATTTAACAACATAAAATGTTTATATCAGTTCAGTGCTAATTATTTAATAGACCTAAAGATAGGCATATAAACATAAATGTAACACTTTTAAAAGGGATCAAAACTAGGTTTTAATACGAATTAACCATTCTGTAGGTAGAATGAAAAAGGATTTCATGTGATTGCTAGAATATGTATTCTCATAGGGCAAAACCTTCTCTAGGGGTCATTTAGTGTTACAATCCATTTTAAAAGAAGGAAAAATAGCTTTTTTAAAGAAAGAACGAAGCTAATATCCTTGCTTACTAGAGAAAAGTTCTAATAGAATCAGTCAAGGCAGTAGTCAAAAGCAGGGTTAGATGTGTATGGTTTAGGGAGGGATTTGTTTTCAATTCCAGTGTCTGGAACTGCTTAGTGCTATTAGCTCATCTTTAAGCGCTCTTGAGAAATCCCCACGAAGATGGCTGTTAGACTGTGTATAACAGAACAGGAGAACAGGTTAGGGAAAAGCTTCATAAATGCTGTCTGTATGCACACATATATAGATAGATAAGGCATTGATAGAGGGGCAGAAGAGGTCCCACAGAAAATGTCTGGAGAAGAGGGGATCAGAGGTAGTCCATGTAAGATATCAGACCTTAGAACAATATTCAGAATTAGGAAAATATTCAGAAATGTTGAATGTACCAAAGATAGCAGTAAAGGTTTAGGGAAAAGGAAATTC
>NW_027397070.1:33351915-33360188 GCF_003265705.2 Callorhinus ursinus
GAGAGACACAGCGAGAGAGGGAACACAAGCAGGGGGAGTGGGAGAGGAAGAAGCAGGCTTCCTGCCGAGCAGGGAGCCCGATGTGGGGCTCGATCCCAGGACCCTGGGATCATGACCTGAGCCGAAGGCAGACGCTTAATGACTGAGCCACCCAGGTGCCCACCATGTTTGAGTTTCTTGTACAGTAAAGTGGTTAAGAGTGAAAGGCCAGCTTTGCACTTACTGTATATTGCTTGTGATTAATCTGAGGTCTAATCTTAGGAAAGAGGTTGCCCTGATTCTTTCCCACTGCCTCTGAATTTCTAGCAGGATGACCTTTGGCAACTTCACTGGTCTTCTCTTTGCCTCTGTTTCCTCCTCACTAAAATGAGTGAAATAACAGTGGCTACCTCATCCGGTAGATTACATGAAGAACACAGTGCTTAGAACAATTTTTTTAATGTTTGTTCATAAGCTATGAATGTGTTAGATATTACTGTTGCTTCCATTACAACTAATGCAGTCTATACAATCTTGTTTATTTTTCTACTTGTTTCTTCATAACAAAGAAAATAGAGGGGAGGCAGATGGCTCAAAGAATAATCCATGTTAGGGCGCCTGGGTGGCTCAGTTGGTTAAGCCACTGCCTTCGGCTCAGGTCATGATCCTGGAGTCCCGGGCTTGAGTTCCGCGTCGGGCTCCCCCTTCTCTGTGGGGAGCCTGCTTCTCCCTCTGCCTCTGCCTGCCACTCCCTCTGCTTGTGCTCACTCTGTCTCTCTCTCTCTCTCTATGTCAAATAAATAAATAAAATATTAAAAAAAAAAGAATAATCCATGTTAGAGGCTGGTAACACATAGGACCCAGTTGCTTTCCAGGAATATCAGATGCCTAGACTCTCATCAGCAGTTTCTTTGATGGACTTCTTAGGAGAGAGTCTTCTCCTCAGCATGTCTCGGTGTCCAGTGCTCTTGAAGGGAACCCCCCCCACCCCGCCCCGAGAACAATTGCATTCATCTATTTCTGGCCTGTGGCTCTGCATAACTATAGACTCTAGCAGCTGCACAAAGTAGGAGCAGAGAATTGATGCACAGATGTGTTTCACTTGGCTACTGGAATGCACATCTGTATAGAAGGACCAGAATTGCACAGAGGAAACTGGAGACACATTGCCAAAATGAAGAACTCTGAGGATCACCCCCAGAAATATAGTGATAACAGTACTTTTATGAGAAGCTTTTACATACATTAGCTCATTTGATATTCTCAGCACTGAGCATGTGAAATAAAAATGAAGTTTTCTTTCCCCTGTTTTGACTACAGTATCTAGGGCTACTCTTAATATGTTTATATTACTAAAGTATTTCCAAAGTGTAAAGATTTCTCTCTGTATACTAATCTTCAGCTTCTAAAATGATCTCCTGTTCTGTTAACCATGACAACAGACAGGCTCTCAGGGGACCCCAGACATGGGACAGGATTTTGTTGTAGTTTTGGAAACTTGCCCTAGTTTGAGGGACTAGGAAGATCTGGCACCTTCTATTTGATTTTATAGGTTCAAATACCGTTGGCTTTCGCTGTGAGTTTTGGCTTGCTGAATACATTGGTAACAGCGGGGTTTTGCTAACTTTAATACTCCATTTTAGGAGGAGAGAAGGGTTCAGCATTTACACTGCCATTGTAGCTACTTTATTAACAACTTAAATAATAACCGAGGACTGTTCTAAAAACTCATCAGATTTCCTAAGCTTTTTAAAACCATGCAAGTGTAACGCAGTCCAACTTCAAAGCTGCTGCTATAGCCATTGTCCCCATGATCTGTTCAGTCTCCAGATGAAATTCACACAGCTGCTCAAGTTCAGGTATCTGTTACTGCCAGCTTTTAAGGCACCGTAAGCACTACTTACTTTGCCTGCTTTTTGCGACTACTTAACGAATAGTTTTGAAATTACATTTCTTTTATCTCACCACAGTAGACGCACCTAGAAAGATTTGCTTAGAAAAAGTGTTTCTGAGGTCAAGTATAGGGCTGAAATTAAAAGCCCCGCCTTGAAACTGCTATCCCAAAGATTGGGATTCTGGCATCAGTAAATCGGTCGTAACTGCTTCATTTTCTCATAGCGGCTACATGTACCTGGCCCAGCATCTTTTCCAAGGGCACAGGGGATGTCACTTGTACTAAGGTGCTCTCTGAACGTGAAGCTAGAGAATGCTGAAATTTGCCTCTTCGAGTCTAGTTGATCACACAAATGACTTCTAGCCACTTAGGTGTACAAACATGCCTGGAAAACTCCAACTACAGTGCCATCTTCGGATGGACTCGGTGTTGGCGTGAGGCAGAAGCCACAGCCCCCTGATTTTGGGGGGAAGGGAGGGCTTTGGCTGGGGGCTACTATCCACAGAAGCCCTGAGGGCCCTGGTGCTGGCTTCAGGTCACCCTGTTTTATAAGATGAAAGACTGGCCAGAGCGGTTCCTGAATTCCTGGGTTCCAGTTCCCGTCAGCTCAGATGCATTTCTCAAACTCAAAGCTGTCACAGTGCGAGGGCTGGGCCTGTGAGTAATGTGTGTTCATTTTACTACTTTCCATCCAGTGTCAGGCTTTATTCTACCTTTTCATCTGAAGCAGTACCTAGTTTTGGTTACATCAAATGAAACCCTTCAAAATTTTTACTTTCTTTCTGGAGTCTGAATAAACTAACTAAAATAGTCTAATTAACAAGGGGCCAAATCCTGTGGTCATTTTTAAAGACAATTTTCCTTCTTTTGCGGATTTCATCCAGACGAATAGTTGAGCAGTGCTGTCCTCAGTGCCTCACAGGATCTAGAGATCCTTTGTCCTCACAATAAACACCGTGCCTTTCCCAATGCTATTGTGCCCCTGAAGGAAAACAATGTCATCATAGTGTGGCTAAGTTCCCATTTAAATTCCCCTTTATAGTCAATAATACTGTAAAAACTTTTTTTTTAAAGAGTGAGCGAGTGGGCGGGCAAGCAGGGGTGGGGGTGGAGAGGCGGAGAGAGAAGGAGAATCTTAAGTAGGCTCCATGCCCAGGGCAGAGCCCGACTCGGGGCTTGATCTCACGAGCTGAAATCAAGAGTTGGACACTTAACCAACTGAGCCACCCGGGTTTTCCTACTGTAGCAACATTTTATGGTGACAGATGGTAACTAGATTTATTATGGTTGCCATTTTGTATCATATATAAATGTCGCATCACCATGTTGTACCCCTGAAACTAGTACAATACTTTATGTCCATTGTTCTTCAATTTTTTAAAAATATAAATTAAAAAAGTGATAAAATAATAAATTCCCCTTGATCCATGGTTCAAAAAATGTCCCCTTTGTCGTACCTAACTCATACCTAACTCTGACTGTAGCTCTGTCTTGTCCCTAGGTGAGTGAACAGTCTTATGATCAGAGCCAACATTTGAAGACAAATATCTTCTATCATTGTCTTCTAATGGCTTATATAGGTCATTGTCTAGATGCTCTGAAAGTCAGATGTGCTTATGGCCATTGTGTGTATATATCTGGTGGTATATTACTTTTTTTTTTTTTTTTTTTTTGCTTTCTGTTTAGGATCAGGAAGAAAACAAGGGAGCAACAAGTTGGCCTGAATTCTACATCGATCAGCTCAATTCCATGGCTGCTGTAGGTATACTTTCTGCTCAGTGGCACACAGTTTAAAATGCAAATTTAGCACACAATTGCACAATAAATTCACTTGAGTAAGAACTACCAAATGTCATTATCTTTCCAAACTCCATTCCAAACACTCAGTGTTGGCGGGGAGGGGCAGGGGAAGGAGGGCAGCAGTGGTACTTGGCAAAATGATTTTTTCCAGTATGTTTTACATAAAATCAGCACATACTAAAATATATGTGAGTTTAATGTTATAAGAGGAAATGTAATCTAAATCTGGCTTATGTTCAACTTTAACTTGCAGTTGCTCTTACCAGTCATTTGGAGCGTTGTTATAGCAGTACTATTCTACAAGTTAATACCATTTTAAAATAATACAATGAAACTATTCCTTCACTGTTCTCCTCCCATTCTCCTCTTCACTTCGGACTTGCTTAGTTACTGGATTCTTGATTTTACAGGGCAGCCAGGTACTCTTTCACTCCTATATATAACAAAGGGAGTTTATGGAATAAGTGGTGAATAAAAGACAATAATTATGCTGAGATGTCCATGGGAAATCTTTGGTTAAGTAATTGCTTAAAATGCATTTTCAGTGCCTAAAATACACCTTCTGATCACATGGATGTCTGTGTAATGTCAGCATTCTGAGCACCTTAAAGGGCACCTATTGATCCCAGCTAAAATACGCAGCAGAAAACAAGTCATCAACCTTTGAGCCTTAGTAAATCAGATCCTATTCATGTTGATAAAAACTGGTGATTGCCCATGGTACAACAGTCTTTTCCTCTGTGGGTACACTCATGATTTTAAGATCGTTCTGTTAGATTCAACTTTGAGTTTATAATATCCGAGCACGATGGTAGCTTCCATAATAAATACTTTTCTCTACCTCTTCCTTTTCTTCCTTCCCCAGGGTCTTTTTGGAGAATTAGCTACTTAACACTTAAGGCAGACATTTAAAAAAAAAAATTATCTAATATTTTGTTGCTGCTGCAAAAGTTAAAAACTGATTAGAATATGTGAATCACTCACACTTTTTTACTAAACTTTCAGAGACCTTGACTTCTAGTAACTTCCTCTTTTCTAGCTTTTTCTTTGAAGATATTTCTTCTGCTGTTGCACGATGAATAATAAACAGCCTAGTAAATGTGAATGGGGCTGTATAAATTATAGAGGAAACTGCATAAGCTTTTGCCCCGAGGATTTCTAGTCTAAAAGCACTGCAGAAAATAACATCCAACATCCTTATATAAGGCATCCTACACAATGGCGAAGATGAGAAAAGGGTGATCTCAGCAGTTGTATAAATATGTTAGCAAAGTGTGGGGCTTGTGACGACCATCAGGGATTTTTGTATGCACAGCCTAAGCAATAATAAGTTAGAGCCATTTACATTTCCTGCATGTGGAGGTTAAGTTCTAAATTCTTGTTCCTGGCTGTTAGGGAAAAAAAAGAGCTGTGGGGCAGGCTGTCTCTCTTTATGATTAAGTCGGCATTGTTTGATGTAACAAGGGAAGTTGCTTCTTTGTTAATGAATTCACTTCTATAAATGGAGAAGTGCTAAATACTATGGCATTTTCTTTTCTTCAAATTTTGGTGGCAATTAGGTTAATTTGTCCTTTAGTGACTTAACCCATGCCTTGTATGTATGGAGTCAACCTGGCTCATTTCCTGCACAAGAAGGTCTGTGATGTGTGCTTTGAGCCTCCTTTCTCCTTCGGCCAGCTCCTTGGACAACCCCATGCTGCATTCATGAGTCATCTACATTTTAATTGTATTTGCTTCCTAATCCGAAATCCTTTCCAAGAGTAATCTCAAGGCAATTAAATTGTCATTTTGCTATTCTTTATGTGCTTAACACCTAACAGCTTTCTAATGCTCCTTTAAGGACAGAGCTGGTGTCTTTCTAGGGTTAAAGGTAAAATGCAGTAACAACTCCTGAGTTAATGAAACACAGAACTCCTGCATATATAACAAACAAGGAGGTCTGATGAGACCAAAACCCTATGCTGAATTTTCTGTTTTTCTCACCAAATTTGTTGCCACCACCTCCTCCTGTGGTTCTGGCTGGTCTCTCTGCTAACTGTAGTGGAGAATTCCCAACGACACACAGCAGAGAGCCTGAGACATTGTCCCTGGGGACTGGAAAGACATACAATTCCTCCAAATCGTTTCATGGCCCGGCAGCTCAACTTGAGCTCTCTAGCTTAGGGATTTGTTCAAGGGGATTTATCCACATTGTTATCATCCTTTGTCTTCAGCATCACTAGTGACTACTGCTCTTGAGCGTGCAGTATGTGACAGGCAGTATAATAGGCACTTTGCGTGTTGTTTTAAATCCTTACAAGCACCCCATGCTGGAAGTGCTATTTATAGATAAGGAGTCTGGGACTTGGAGAAAGGTTACCTTGCCCAAGGTCATCTAATTAGGAACAGTAGAGCTGGAATTTAAACCTATCAGTCTGAGCTCAAAGATTCCATTCTCATTTGCCTCTCACTCAGTTTTTAAAACCCTTTGGCAAGTCAGAGAGGCCTGGTAACCGCCCCCCCCCCCCCAACCAACTTCCTGACTTTCCTGAGGTGGGGCAGGCATGTTTTCTTTAGGGCTTCCAGAGTCTGATGAACAGTCCAGGTTGAGAACGGCAGCACTTCCTGGTCTACGAAGCCATTTGTGGAACAAGTTCAGTTACTTTACGTAAGCTTCTTAACAAGAATGCTTTGTTCTTTAAAGGACCCCGGAGTGATCTGTTGGCTTTTAAAGAGTGAAAAACAGTATAATAAAAGTACAGCGCAATAGGTTGGAGAAGGCCCTGGGCTTCCTTTGGGTGTGGCTTCACCGTGCGCTCTCGGGGAGGAAGGATGTGGGGTGAAGTTCAGCATGCTTAGCAGACTGGCTTGTTGATTTCACACCAGTGAAAGGTTTCAACAGGAGCTTAGCTCCAGACTCCCGGGGCAAGAATGATGTCTGTGCCTACTTTGTATCTCTCTCTCAGACCTGCATGTTCCAGTGTACACCTTAGTAGCTTTTATCAGAAGATCCTCTGCCAGGAGGCACTTTGTCCTTTGCCCACTCCTCACGTGAGCGGGCATCTAGTAAGTACATAGAGCTCCCGAGGAGGCCACCACAAGCCTCACCTGAGTATGCCAAGGTGCATACTAGATGGTTGGCCTAGCAGCTATGTTTAGAAAGGTAGGCATGTCTCCTCTTTCTGTGAAAAGCTGCAAATCAAGCCTTCTTCCTAAATGTGAAGCTTGAAAACTTTAGACTTCATATAATTTATTTTGAAAAGTCACATTAGAATATCATAGATATTCTATAGATATAGAATAGTTCATCTGCATATCCTCAGTTTTCTCAGTATAACGAACACAGTCTTTGACTCAAATCTAATTTTTATCACATACAGAAAAGAGTGCGTTGCCTCTGTTTTGAAAGGAAGGTAATGGTCCTTACACTGGGAAAGGAAATTCTAATTCCATTTCCTTGACTTTTTATAAATCTCCCAGCTCTACTAGCGAGAGACTTAATGTAGTCTGTCTTTATCCAGATGTTCCACACTCTCCAATGTTGTTAAAAGAATACGTACATCTTTCTTTTGTGTTAGTGAGCCATAATAAGAAATGCGTGTCTTTAATTTGGGTATAGTTTTGTGTGATTAAGCTTAGGGACAAGCAGTGGTGTTCGTAAACAGCTTGATTCTGAGCTGCAGATTCAAAGTGATTGCTTCAGTCTAAAACGAGTTCAGCTGTGCCATAGGAGATTAAACATACTTGGCTGGATTCGGGCTGAATTTTCCAGGGAATGGGTCTCACAGAACCGTGAAGAAATTTATTGGCTATTTCTGCACACAACTTCTTCCCCTGCTGTCCTCTGGTCACAGCTGTCCAGGCGCATCACCAGCAAGAGGACAGTGTCAGCGGAAACAATAACACGTTTGAAAAACAAGACTTTACTGACTTTTATTTCCGTTGCCTTAAATGATACTGATATATATTTTTGTTTGGAGCTTTAACCCTCCTAATTGTGAAGTCAAATTTAGGTTTTAGTTAACATTTAGTTACTTACTACTGATACTATTAACTTGAAAAAATGAAGTAAAGTCACCCCTTGATGATCTGCGGTCCTGAAAGAAAGGGAGAGACTGGATCATTGAGACACAGGGATAAGAACCAAACTTTTTTTTTCCCCCAGTACCCCAGCCTATTTCCCAGCCATGCATTTTATCAGAATTGGTAGCAGGTAAGGAAACTGAGATCTTAAAAAAAAAAAAAGCATGTGTTCAGAATAGGATGATGTCAAGGGACCAGTGGTTCTGTGAGTGGAGGCCCCTGAGACCATTAAGATTTGAGGATACTTTTAGTACAACCAGTTGATCATGGGCTTAAAGGAATGGAAAATACTTTTTCACAAAGATAAAACTTACTAGCATCCATGACTGTAATGTCAACTGAGATCTGTTTCCTTAGAGCCTAATTCTTTAGAGTGTGGCCCATAGACCTTGTAACATCAGCACTGCATGGAAACTAGTCAGAAATGCAGCATCTTGGGCTTCCCTCCAGACACACCAAATCAGAACCTTCATTTTAACAAGAGCCCCAGGAGATCCATGTCCACATTAAAGTTTGGGAAGCATTGCTCAAAGATCCC
>NW_027397070.1:33360198-33565496 GCF_003265705.2 Callorhinus ursinus
CACACACACACACACACACACACACACACACACACACACACACTCCACAGCCTAATTTCCAACTGATGCTAAGTATTTACTCTGAAAGAATTGTCCATCTTAGTATCATGTCCGATTTGATTGTTCCTGTTAAATAATTTGATGTAACACAAAGTGTAAAAGATTCTACTTTTTGGCTTGAGGATTACACAAACTGCCTTGGTTTGATATTGTGATAATGTTACTAACTTCAGTTGCCAGAATACTGTATTTAACTGCAGATCCAACCCTCTTTCTATCAAATATAAATAGTAATGTCTTCATCAGAGTGTAGTTATAGAGTAGTTCTACAACTATACTTGGGCAAGTTAACTCTACTGAAGATTTCTAAACATTTCTTAAAGCTTTATCTAAATTTTGAAAGAACTTTCAATAGAGATAACAAATCTGGAATTCTTAGTACTTTTGCTCTATATTTTGGTTTTATAGCAATCCTAGTCATAGATTTACTGATTATTTATTTGTATTAAAAGTGATAATAGCATGTAATCTGTGGACTTGTCTTGCTTGTACCCTAATTAAATCATAGAATTTGAAGAGGTAACTTCAGTTTTCTTTGCATAGAGAAAATCTCTCCTGGCTTTAGAGAAGGAAGAGGAAGAAGAGAGAAGTAAAACTATAGAGAGTTTGAAGACAGCACTAAGGACAAAACCAATGAGGTAATTCTTTCCTGGGTAGCATGTATTACTTTTCTCTCTCTTTTTTTTCTTTTTTCTTCTTCTGTCTTTTCTTTCTCCCTTCTTTCCTACCCTACTTTATTCTTTTTTCTGCAATAGCCAAACTTTCAAGGAAGTCTTCAAAGCATTCCGTTGGATCATGGGTGAAATAATTTAATCATTGAACATTGAATAAATTGATTTTCTTCAATTAAAGATATGCAGATAGCTGTTAAGATGGCTAAAATTTAAAAAGACAGACTAGCAAGTGTTTGTGCAGATGTGGAGAAATTGCAACCCTTGTACATTGCTGGTGGGAAAGTAAAATGGTGCAGCCACTTCAGAAAACAGTTGGACAGTTCCTCAGAATGTTAAACATAGTGTTGTCCTATCACCTGACAATTCTATTCCTTGATATATAGCCAAGGGAACAGGAATGTTCATGTTAACAGTATTCATAATCACCAAAAAGTAGAAACAACCCAAATTCTATCAGCTGATGAATGGATAAATAGAATGTGATATATCCATACAATGAATTATTATTCAGTCCTAGAAAGGAATAGACTATTGATAACATGCTAGAACGTGGATGAGCCTTGAAAATATTTATGCAAAGTAAAAGAAGCCAGATGAAAAAAGACAACATATTGCATGATTCCATTTATATGAAATGTCCAGAAAAGACCAATCCATACAGACAGAAAGATTAGTGGTTGCTTAGGGTTGGGGGGGGAAATGGTCTTTTGGGGAAGACTAGAGTGTTCTGAAATCAGATGATGTCAGTGATTGCACAACTCTGTGAATATCACTGAATTGTACGTTCGAAAGTATGAATTTTATGGCATGTGAGTTATATCTCAATAAAACTGTTGCTTAAAAGAGATGGGCAGTCAGCCTCCCTGTGTATCTCCCACACCTTCATTTTCCATTAATTAGTCTTTAAGGTTTGGTGAGATATTGGGATGCTTATAGGTACATTTCATTAACGTAGGGGCTATGAATGAAGCCAGTTGATTTAACCAGCTGGGCCATATCTGCATTGTGTGACTGCATGAAATGGCTGGAAAATAAAGATTTCCTTTTCTTTATTTGACTATAAAATGCTAACTAAGAAAAATATACTGATTTACCAAAAATTCTATGCAGTTGTATGACAAACGTTTTGTAGCCAATCTTAACTATATCAGTATGTCCCTATTTGTATGTGTTTGCATTCTCAGATGTTAATAGGTATCCACGACTAAGTAAGTTTGGAAATTTCTGGAGTAATCATATAAACAAGTTATGTTACTTCTGAAATTTTCAGAACTTCACATGTATATGTGCATCGTGAATTATTCTCACTGATCAACTTTACAGTAAATAAATGCCATGGAAATCAATTAATGTGCAGTAACAAAGGCTTACTTTTGTTTTAGCAGTTTATTTAGTATTTTTTAAGATTTTTTTTTTTTTTATTAGAGAGAGAGAGATCACAAGTAGGCAGACAGGCAGGCAGGCCGAGGGAGAGGGAGAAGCAGGCTCCCCGCTGAGCAGGGAGCCCGATGCGTGGCTCGATCGCAGAACCCTAGGATCACAACCCGAGCCGAAGGCAGAAGCTTAACCGACTGAGCCACCCAGGCACCCCTATTTAGTTTTTTAAGTAGGCTCCAGGCCCATCATGGGGCTTGAACTCATGAGACTGAAATCAGGAGTCGTGTGCTCTATGGACTGAGCCAGCCAGATGCCCTTATTTGTTTTACGTAGAGGGATTCCAGTAGCATGTCCTACAAAAGAAGAGTTTTGCTACAAAATGTTAGTAATATAGATTATCATTTGTTTGACAAACAAATATCCTGGAGCTTAAGGATGCTCTTTGACTTTCATTGATTTGGGTCAATGGTTAACAAAAGGTGTTTAGGGGCTGGATGCTATAATAACACAGGATCAGCAGATGACTTTAACTTAAGACACATATTCTGAGTGTCTTGTTCCTGATTTTACTGTAGTTACATGATCTGTTCATTTTTTTTTTTTTTGTATCGGTTGAGACCTGTTTATCTCAAATAGAGATTACTTCACATTTCTGGTAGACCTGACCATTGGGTTTGTGCTGAGGAAGAGGTCAGGAATTAAGAAGACTTCATCCATCTAGGTCTTTAGTACTACAGGAAGTACATCTTCTTTTCTCCTGCCCTGCAAAACTTTTCCTTTAAGGGCTATTAGAAAATTCCAAAGAGACCTAAGTCTGATCCATTTTAACCTTCTTCTCCTGCCAGGTTTGTAACCAGATTCATCGACTTGGATGGCCTGTCATGTATTCTCAACTTTCTAAAGACCATGGACTATGAGACCTCAGAGTCTCGAATACATACCTCTCTCATTGGATGTATAAAGGCGCTAATGAACAACTCTCAAGGTCGGGCTCATGTCCTGGCTCACTCTGAGAGTATTAATGTGATTGCTCAGAGTCTGAGCACAGAGAACATTAAAACGAAGGTGGCCGTGCTGGAAATCTTGGGCGCCGTGTGCCTGGTTCCTGGGGGCCACAAGAAGGTTCTGCAGGCCATGCTGCATTACCAGAAGTATGCCAGTGAAAGAACCCGCTTTCAGGTGGGCATGGGCGCTCTACGCTCTGTCATCCACCCTTCCTGACAGGTGCTTTCCTGGCCCTGAGGGGGGAACGTAACTTGAGATTTCCCTCTGTGGTGATGACTCAAGTGTTTCCTTCCTCTTGGGTTTTAGTACCGGAGTATAATATGCTTTCAATAGTTGATCAACCTGGGATTTTAGATTTACTGAATTTGAAAATGAGACCCTGCTTCCTACACATGATATAGCACATATCTTCTGAATCCACTAAATGCAGTGTTCCCTGAAAGTCTTAAGGTTACCATTCTTGATTTAGTATCAATATAAACAGTGAGATTATGTCACCGTATTTATACCCAAATATAAAAAGCAAGCCAAATCAATAAAGCGCAGTCTTTTATATTTTGTATACATGTATAAATGAACATGGGTGATGTAGGAAGTTTGAAAGTAAGAGTTTTTTGAACTAATTTTAGGAAAAATAAAAGGTGGCTTTCTATGGATTAATGTAATTCTGACTAAACACAAGATTTAAAAAATTTACTTCTGAGTATAAAAATTAATAAAATGAGCGTAAGATTAGTGATGATTCAGTCCTTTGTTTTTATAGACGTTGATTAATGACTTGGATAAAAGCACAGGGCGGTATCGAGATGAAGTGAGTCTCAAGACTGCCATCATGTCCTTCATCAATGCAGTGCTAAGCCAAGGTGCAGGAGTGGTAAGAGCCTTCTGTACTACTCTTGAAAACATGCATTATTAAAGAATAATCTTTTAAAAAAGATTTCTATGCACATAGTCCAAAAAGCATAAATATGTGTTTTATCACCCTTTCACTTTCAGGAAAGTTTGGACTTCAGACTTCATCTTCGCTATGAATTTCTGATGTTAGGAATTCAGCCTGTAATAGATAAATTAAGGGAGCATGAAAATTCAACATTAGATAGGTAAGTCAGACTGTTATCATCTGAGATAATTCATGCTTTTTCCATGTACACAGTGCCTGTGAATTGCATGTGACCTTTCTGTAACATAAGGAGCTGGCCCCCGAATATTAGTTCAACAAATGGTGCTTTTATATTAAAACTTTGTCGGTGAAAGCAGCAGCACATCGTACAGAGAACTTAATGAGGATTGTGGCATCAGATTGAATCCACATCCTTGTCCTACCTCTTAACTTGCTATGTGTTCTGGTCAAGGTATTCAATCTTTCTGAATCTTACTGGTTGTTTCCCCCCCCCCCCAAGAAATAGTAATAATAATGATGATAATGATGACCACTATCTTTTATGGGCTGTTAATGAAGATTGACTATAAAACATGGAATCACTTGGCACCATGATAGGCATTCTGTGAATGTGAATTTTCACTCTCTTGTTCATTTGCTCTTGTTTGCAATCATTTCACTATTTCTAAGATATCCCACTAGCTCTCAGATCTTTCCTTCTACTGCTCCTCTCCCTCATTAATGCACTCTGACATTCTCTTCTCCTTGGTAGTCTATGAACATGTCAAAATACTTTTGCCTCAGGGTCTTTGCACTTCCTATTTTCTCAGCATTAAAAGATCTTCCCACAGATGTCCAAATTGTTTATTCCCTTTTTCCCTTCAGAGAGACCTTTTCCAGCCAGTGTGTGTACACAACTCACCTCACCTGCCATCATTCTCTTTTCCCTTTACCCTGATGTATTTGTCTTCATAGAACTTACCATTCCCAGTGTCTAAAATACATAGTAGGGGTTCAATAAATGAATAAGTGAATGGCATGAATATTTCTTTTGTGGTCTTAATTCATCAATCAGGCAAGTGTAGGTATGTGGGCTCATTTTTCCATAAAGGGAGTCTGTGAGCAGAACCTGGACTTGACTGTTTTTGGATTTGATAAACATTTATTAATTGTCTACTATGTACTAGGCATCCTAGGCTTTTAAATTTGTCTCTTATTGTGATCTCATTTCAGTCAGAATATGTCTTTTTCCTTAAACAGAGTTAAGCAAAGGCATTCAAATTTTGTTGTCTTATTTCTTTTAGAGAAATCTGAATATTCAGGAAAGGTCTTAGTATTAATGTCCTGATTCCCATGTGCTTGTGTTTGTAGCATATTCTACTTTTAATAGCTTCTCTTTTATTGGATTTCAGACATTTAGATTTTTTTGAAATGCTCCGAAATGAAGATGAACTAGAATTTGCCAAAAGATTTGAACTGGTAGGTATGCTCACAATTATTCTGATTTAACTCATCAACTCAAGGAATTTCCCTGTTGTAATGTGTGTTGAGTTGACATGGACTGGGTAGAACCTGCTACCTAAGTGGCAGGATTAGCTCTGTTTGCCTTGGATTTGCTTACCTTACATTGCAGGTATTGAGGATATTGGGTGTTTGACTTAGATTTCTTTTTCGTATGGAATAGGTTCACATAGACACAAAAAGTGCGACTCAGATGTTTGAGCTGACCAGGAAGAGGCTGACCCATAGTGAAGCTTACCCTCACTTCATGTCCATCCTGCACCACTGCCTCCAAATGCCTTGTGAGTGTGTTTGTGACTTCCATGTGTGTTTTCAAATGTTTGGCCGTCATCCAAAGGGCTCTGTCTTCTGAACAGTGCTGATTTGGTTGGGTGGACACCAGGGATTCCAAACCTTGGTTTTGTGACAGTCCAAAGTGTCACACAGCTCAAGGGGTATTGTGACATTACAAAACTGAGATGAATTATAACCTACTTTGATTTTAAAAATAAATATATGCCTTGCAACACATTTCAGAAGGGATAGAAAATGCCTCTTAGTCACATAAATGATCACTGCATGTCAGAATTCCAGAAACTTTGGGAAGTGCTGGTGCAGATGTTGTAAACATCTCTGGTTCTGTGGCTCTGGCAGGTGACCACTATTGAAAAATATTCATCCTAGTTTAGGAACGACTTGAAGTATTTTTCCTCCATTCTTTTCTTTTTTAGACAAGAGAAGTGGCAACACCGTTCAGTACTGGCTACTACTAGATAGAATTATACAGCAAATAGTTATTCAAAATGACAAAGGACAGGACCCCGACACCACACCTTTGGAAAACTTTAATATTAAGAATGTCGTACGAATGTAAGTTTCTTATTTTGCGGTCTGTGAAATAATAGTCACCATGTAAGACATTATTTTATCCTACTTTAAAATAGCAGCTGGGAGAACTGAAATGTTCTAGACGTCAAATATGAGTTCCTATATATACATATGTAATATATCTGAGTAACATCCGGGTTTAAATGGGTTTCAAGCACACTGGGGGTTTTCTGTACAGTGGACTATTTTTGTACCTAGAGAGCATGCATTTTGGCAGTGGACCTTTTATGTTTTTTTTGTAATGAATACTCCTTTAACTATTATACAGGTTGGTTAATGAAAATGAAGTGAAGCAGTGGAAAGAACAAGCGGAAAAGATGAGAAAAGGTAAATAATGAGGACCCAACAAGAGAAGAGGCCATGTTACTGGTTATTGGGCAACTCTGCTCTCTGTATATTTTAGAAATTTGTGCTGATACTTCTTACTGACTTTAGTGCATCAAAAAGTCTTTCCTTTTCTATGTCTTAAGGGCATTTTTGCCCTGTTTTCTCTTGAATCGAGCTATTTTAGTTGTCCTGCTGATTGCCAAATATTTTTTCCTTTTATTATAGTTATGTAAATTTTTTTGGAAGAGCTTGTAGCATTTGCTGTTTGGTATTCATTGATTCAAATTTTCTTAACTACTACTCCTTCCAGCCCTCCCCCCGCCCCATAACTGTTCGTCAAGTCACACTAGGTTTTGAGAAATGTAATAACACCAGGGATGACCCAGAATTTTAAAAGAGAAACCCAGGCCACTTGGTTTCAGCAGCCCCATTCACCATGTGACCTTAATTTGGCACCAGTTATGAACAGAAAAATCATGTAGAAAATCACTGACCATTGTCGATACATACATTATGAGACATTCATAGACCAGCTCTTGGTGAGTATTTGAATATGTCTTGGGTATTAACACTCAGCATCAAATGCCAGGAGGGTCATTTGTGCCCATCACTGTGCCAGCTCAGAGAATGAACATAAGTTGCCCCACTTCCTTCAAAATACTAGCAACTAAAGTTGGCCCTTTTGTAAAAACAGTCCTATTCCTGGCCTCTGCTCTTTCACTATGCTGGTTAACTGACTTCCTTTTCCTTGTCCAAGTTATTTAGCCACGGCCAGTGAAATACAATAGCACTTACCCCAATATTTAGTGTGTTGAAAGAGGGTCCAAGAGATGCCAGAGCATTTCCTTTTCCCTCATCACATTTGTTCTTTTCCATTGAGCAGAAAAGCAGGGCCACCATGGAGAGCAGAAAATACCGCATGTGAAGTACACTTCTGTTACAGGTTCCTCACACGAATTCAGAGTGCTCTCACATAAGTGAGGTTGCCACATACATTTTCATTAATAGATTGCAGAAACTGCTATAGAAAGAAAATGCTGACTAAAAGGTTGGGCTAAAGAGAGATTATAATGAAGAGAAAATGGTCGGGTGGTACTTTAGGGGTACACTGTAGAGCATGGGGACTCAGGGGTGCAAGCTGAGGAGAGTACCTAGGACAGAAGCTTTGGAGTCATTCAGTCCTTTGCTCAGTGGATGCTTGAATGCCTGTATGTGTCAGGCACTGTGCTGGGCTCTGGGTGTGTGCGTAGGCAGTCATGTCCTCTTCTCCACTCTCCTCTGTAAGATGCACGTTACACCCAACTGACAGGGTTGTTATAAAGATTAAATGACAAAACAAATAGACTCCAACGTAGTTCCTGGCACATGTGGTTGCACCGTAAATGATAGGGACTGTGGTAGGATTCTGATGTGTACAAGAGGTAATGGCCAAGGTCAGTGAGGTCACAGGGGGAGTGTAAGAAAGGAGGCGCTGTAGATAAAATGAACTCTTTTCTGAAAGCTTCAAGTAGCAAGGCTGTATTAAAGAGGGCACACGTTGATGAATCAGTGTGTGGAGGCTGTGAGGAGATGGGAAGTTCTCTGGACCTGAAAGGTGGAGATAAATGGATGTCCATTGTGGAGCGAATCCTTTCAGCAGCAGCTTACCAGACGTGTATTACATCAGAATCATCTAAGGGGCATTTGAAAACCAATTCCTAAGCCCTATCCCCCCGACCCGTAGAACAGACTCCCAAAATGTTAAAATCTCTCAGGTGGTTCTGAAGCACAGCTGGATTTGTCAAAGCTTCATGACCAGTGATAAGAGGCAAGTCTTACAACTGTGGAAGAGAAGTGAAATGGAGCTAGAAGAAGGAAAATGGGGTGCAGTGAGTTGGGGATGCATTCGCAGAGTGGTAGAAGTGGGCTGATGGTTATTTTAACCTCAAGGCTTTTAGTGGCTTGAATTCTTCTCTGTAAACTGGTTTGGGGGGACTCAAAGTAAGAGACAGAAAGAGCAAGAATTTCAATGTGTTCTCAGATTCAGAAATAGAGACCAATTCTGTGTAGCTCTGTCCCAGTGGATTATATCTCTAGTGGGTTTACTAAATAAAAAGAGTAGGAATTGGGGCCAAGTATTTGAAATGAAAATCTGCAGCCTAAAATTCATCAGTCCTCTTCCCAAAGCCCCTCACTCCTGTGAGGGGCTTGAGTCAGCAGACATATTGGCAATGTAAATAAGCATTTGGCTAAATTGGAGGCCTTGTTCCATTAGAGCAGGATTGGGAAGTCAGTAAATCTACAGCAGAGAGTTAATATTTTTTTCTCCCCAGATTATGGTGATTCTCATGCCCTTAAGGTTTTTAATGCTGAGATGATAACATTTGCTTTCACAAGTTTTAAGAATTATTTATCAGAAGCACGAAATACTTCCAGGCCAAGTAGCCTTCTGAGAGGAGAATGGGAGAGGGGACTCTGTGTTGGAACAGACGCCGTCTGGCATCAGCCTTTCCTCACAGAGCAAGATCCTCCCCTTCAGCCCTGTGCTCGTTGGACATGAGCCAGCAACCTAGCTAATAAACAATGGCTTCTCTGGTTCTCATTTCTAATTTGTGAGAAGAGGCCCTTTTAGTATTTGTTTTCCCTAGAGTGGTTAAAGGGCCATTTTTATGACAGGATCCTGAAGTAAGTACCAAACAAGCCCCATTCTCCTCCACAAATAGATGCCCACACTAGTGTCCATCTTCAGAACTGTGACTTTAGGGTCTCTTCCATATTTTACAAAATGTAGCTAATAACGTTGTTCATCTAAGGACCCCTCCAAGTACGAACACCACTGAGCCTGCAAGTCACTCCCTTTGATGGAGGAGAGGAATAATATTTACCTAATAAAGAGCCTCACAATCATCCTCAGCCAATTTTCTGTTTAGAGAAAGCGCTTCAGCTTTGAAGAGTCCCGTTTTCATGTCCCATTGTTTTCTTGTGTAGAGCACAATGAGTTACAGCAGAAACTGGAAAAGAAGGAGCGCGAATGTGATGCCAAGACCCAAGAGAAGGAGGAGATGATGCAGACCTTAAATAAAATGAAAGAGAAACTTGAAAAGGAGACTAGCGAGCATAAGCAAGTCAAGCAGCAGGTGGTGGATCTCACAGCACAGCTCCACGAGCTCAGCAGGGTGAGGGCCGGGGCCGCAGGCCGGGTCTTCCGTGGGCCGGGTCTTCCGTTCCTGGGCAGCTGCCGAGGTCTCACTTACCCTGGAGCCCCTCACCTTAGGCAGACAGCTTCTGCCTCGGGGAATAAATCCTTGTGATTTATCACAGTGGTTATAAGACTCACTCCCTCTGCTATTGTGTGGGTTAGGCAGCAGAGGTGTGGGGGGGGGTGTGCGTTTTTAATACAGATCCTCTAATCAGAGCAAAGCAAAATCGCATTGACTTCTTAAAATGAAAACTGATTCTGTGAAAACCAAACCATGATGTTACAAGAAGTGAGAGATACATGAATGAATGAATGCTTTACAAATAAGCACTGAGGGCCGAAATACAAAGAGCTGACTCAGTCGTCCATGAGGACCCTAAAGTCCATTTGATTTACTGCCCCTTTAAACCCATTTTCTCAGAAATATGAATTTCTCTGTAACATTACATTTTAGGCAAAGTTTCAGACTGTCAGAATCATCCGATGAATTTACTTCTTCCACTGACCTCTTTTTTTTTTTTTTTTTTTACGTTTTCAGAGAGCTGTCTGTGCTTCAATCCCAGGTGGACCCTCACCTGGAGCCCCAGGGGGGCCCTTTCCTTCCTCTGTACCAGGGTCCCTCCTTCCGCCCCCACCACCTCCACCCCTGCCAGGTGGGATGCTTCCTCCTCCGCCCCCTCCCCTTCCTCCAGGCGGCCCTCCCCCTCCTCCAGGACCACCTCCCTTAGGGGGGATCATGCCACCTCCTGGTGCTCCACTGGGTCTGGTACTCAAGAAGAAAAACATTCCTCAGCCCACAAATGCCCTGAAATCCTTCAACTGGTCTAAGCTGCCCGAGGTAAGCCATTTGTTCTAATTTTCCCTCTAATG
Organism: Callorhinus ursinus; assembly: GCF_003265705.2. Lineage (NCBI taxonomy): Eukaryota > Metazoa > Chordata > Mammalia > Carnivora > Otariidae > Callorhinus > Callorhinus ursinus. Next base: position 33,370,958 of record NW_027397070.1, read on the forward strand.
GATAGCATTAGCAGCTCACTATGTTGTCCCTGAAAAGGGAAACAGCCCTGGCTGTTAAATGATTTCATTTTCTAGTATGGACTTGGGTTCTCACTAGCTCAGATATTTACGTGATAAAACTGAAATAAATGACATGTTGTTTGAAGCCAGCCCACTTTGAGCATCTGGTAGAATGAAAAATTAGGGATAGCAGCCATTTGAAGAAAAATAAATAAATAACCACATCTGTTCTTTTTGTGTATAACTATAAACTCTAGAACTTATTAACTTGTTTGCAGAATAAACTGGAAGGAACAGTATGGACCGAAATTGATGATACAAAAGTCTTCAAAATTCTAGATCTTGAAGACCTGGAAAGAACTTTCTCTGCCTACCAAAGACAGCAGGTAACAACATGTGCTCTCCAAGATGCTAAAAGAGTAAAAAAAAAAAAAAAATCATGTCCTTGTGCATGGTCCCTGGGCCATCTGCCAGCCCATGATGTGAGAGGCATCTTAGTTCTAGGCTGTTGGGTCTACCCTTGTACGTTCCTGCCAAGCAGCGTGGTGTGTATGTGTCCACATGTGTGTCTAGGTGCCCGTCTGTTATGTGTGTGAACGTGTTGAAGCTCATACCCTGGTGTGTGTTCAAGACCTTATCTCCATTGATGGAAGGAGTTCTATATATTATTATCACTTGTGCTTAGCCCAGATGGGTCACCAGGAGAAAATACTACTAGGAGAACTACCTAACTTGTATTGCCCCCTCACAGGGTTTGTTTCTGTAGCCATTTTAGTTTATCTGGCTTTTAAATATATATATATCAAAGTGGTTATTATCGAAAGTGGACTGCTCTGAAGTAGATGGAATCTTTAGAAGGGCAGAAGTTTGTAGATAACTAGAATTTGGCAGCTAGCTAGAAACTTCAGAGAGGAGTTTTGACTGTATGTCATGAACATGATAGACTCAGAAGTGGGGCTGGGAAGGCAGAGTAAGTTGGTGGATGGCACTGATATGGAGAGGACCAGAGAAGCTTCTGAAACATGAACAAAGCGTTTGTGATGCTAGTGAGAATACTAGTGATACTTGGTGCTTGCTGGCTCTCCATGTCGATGTGGCCAGGTAGTGAGCATTACGCCATAAGCCCTGGTCACATCTGGGTGGTACCTCTTACTCCTGGAGAGGGCATCTTAGTAGATCCTAACAGTGGACCAGAAGTCACAGCAAGGTGGCTGAGTACAGAGAATTTCAGAAGAACAAGGAAAAGAGGGAGTAGAGTCCCAGTCAATCAGACACCTGGAAAGGTGTCCTAGAGGGTGAGCAGAAAGATTCTTCAGGGTGACTGAAGAGATGCTGCAGAGAGCAGAGTGCATCTTACTAGGAATGCATGGATGCCAGGCATCTGCCCAGGAGCTTTCCTTGGGCTTTGCCTGCATTTAATGCCTGCATGAATCATGCCCCGGGGGCTGGGAGGGGGGTGGGCATCCTCAGACAAGCTGCACACTTCCTGGTCTGCTTAGGCTGGGCCTGGTTCTCAAGAAAGAGTGTCTCAGAACAGAACGAGCAAGCACCAGGGAGAAGATGGACTGAAGCTGGGGAGAAGCAAAAGCTGACAGGTTTTTATTTCAAAACTTTTGATGAGTCTGAAATTGAAAAGAAGAGGTAGTATATGCCTTTTAGCCAGAATATTTTGACTGAGAGGGAAAGCCTCTCTGCAGTGCATTTTAGGCTATGTTAGCACAGTACAAAAATGCAGGTAGTTGCCTGCTATGGTAGCGTGACCCTAAAACAGGAGCCCTCAGCTGGGACCTCCCTCCCTCCCCCATAAGTATGAAGCAGTTGTACACACAAAATAAAGGAAAACAAAGAAAAAGATGGCCAGACACTTTAACTTTCAAAGGACAAAGGGTATGTTTTAGGGCCCTCATATGGCGGGTGCTTGGATCATACTCATTCCCGATTGACTGCAATGGGCCTCCTCACTCTGTCTGTCTGTGCTGACCCAGGAATGTGTTCTCTGGGCCTTGACATGAAGTCATAGGACATTTAACAAATTTCCTGGTAGGTTCAAATGATCTTCTGACCTCATTACATATCCAAGTGATTTCCCACGTCAGTTTTAGTCACCAATTCTGGTCCATTCTGGTTGCCTAAGGTGAAGGTTTGGGAATTCAGAAGAGTAAATTAAAGGAAGGGAAAACAGCAGTTATTCCAAATGATGCTGTTCAAGTCTGAGCATGTAGGCTGCATTTATTATGAAGGCAGGTGGTTAAAAGACCCAAGTTTATAAGACTCGTAATTAACAGGCTTTCAGCAGAAGGTACAGAAGGATGCTGCCAAAGTGTTCTGGGACAAATATGTGGACAGTTCTCAAGAGCTCTGGGAGACAGGGTTGCAGAAAGCCTAGCAATTGGGTAATTGTCTCCTAGCAACCAATCGCTGTTTAAGTAATCAGTAGTCATTCCAGTCAGTATAGACCAGAACATTTCAGTTGTACTTAACACTAAGTAGACTGGTAAGTAGAATCATTTGTTATATTTTCAGTAGCACTTCCTGGAAAAAAATTTCAACACACTTGGCTCAGCTTAATTGAAGTATGTTTCCCCTCTTGGTGTAAGAATTTGAGATGAGATTTTTAAACCACAGATATATTTCCCAAATGAAGGTAATTGGAGCCATTTTATTGAGTTTATTGAATGTTGAGAGACAAAGGAAAAATACAAAGATGCAGACATTCTGGTAGGAATATGTAGGACAGAGTAAAGGAAATGGGGTGCCTGTCATTGACTGCTCCCTAGTCTCCTATCTAATGGCAATGTCTAAGACCCGTGCATTTTCATTTTAATCTTGGCAATGCACTATGTAATTATCATCACACTTGAACTGCTCTCTTTTCCACTCCCACATGAATACTGGGAGCCTATTTTTTTCTATGGTATCTCCTCTTTCTTCCCTCCAGTTATAAAACCCTGGTCAGACTGTCTGAACTTCAGCCAGTTGTTTGAACAAGTTAGTATCTCAGAGAAGCAGAATACATGAATACCATTACCTACATGCCTGTAACAACACTACACAGAGTAATATTTTGAACAAAATCTCAGGTATGAGATTAATATAATTTAGGTGAACTCTGGTTAATGATATTTAGGAGAGATTTTAAATAAATATGAACACATACACAACATATGCCCAATTGATCTGAGAAATATTTTATCATTAAAATCAGATTATTAATAATGTCTGCTTTGTATATGAAGTACTTCAAAGGTTGCAAATGTATTAAACTGTTACACAGGCTTTTTTTTTTTTTTTTAAGATTTTATTTATTTATTTGACAGAGACACAGCAAGAGAGGGGACACAGCAGGGGGAGTGGGAGAGGGAGAAGCAGGCTTCCCGCCGAGCGGGGAGCCGGATGCAGGGCTCGATCCCGGGACCCTGGGATCATGACCTGAGCCGAAGGCAGACGCTTAACGACTGAGCCACCCAGGCGCCCCGTTACACAGGCTTACAATGCAACTTGCAGTATAAAAGCAAAGAGGACGACAGTCTGCAAACAACCATAATATAGACTAAAAAATGATAATATTAAGTATCTATTACATTTTTGGTGCCGAGTATGAAATGCACAGTCTCAATCTCATCAACCCCAAAATTTAGTTCTCAAGGCGCTCTTATACTTACTTTTTATTTAACCCTCACACCAGCTCTATGAGGTATTATTCCCATCTCATCAATAATAGAAATATGGCTTAGTATATATTCAGTTTCTGAACGGGTGGCACAGCCAGGTTACAAAGTGGCGTAAATTCTCAATTTCGCTTTGTTCTGACACCGTGGTCTTGTTCATGATTAAAGTCAGGCTTTGTAAAGGATTTTCTCTAATCCCAATTTTAAGAATAAGACCATTTCTATTCAGGATTTTTTTTTTCAGTGTGGCTAGCAAAGGTGTACAAGAGCTGATTATGTAAGCTTATGTGCCACATGAAATGGAATTTAATAGTGTGCAGTTATTCCCCTGCTTACATTCCAGAAGTTCATTTGAAAGTCAATTGTCTCAGAACATTTTTCTCATTGAAACTATATTATGCGTGATTTCCAGGCCAACCACAAAAGACTTAATACAATAATGTGCATTGCATAGTAGTACTATTTCAGATAGAGTTAAACAATATTCATTTTGGTTTTGTGGGAAATTTTCATGTTGAGATGTTATAAATTCATTCTCCCTATCCTTGCAGTTGGGTAGAGGAAAATGAATTTCCCATTTACCTAAGGGGAGTCATATCTTTGTAGCAATAAATTAACAGCTCATATCTCCATTCCTTCTCCCAGTTCTTTGCCTGAGGACACTCCTTCTTTATCAGCATATAGTATAACATTTGAAAGCCTCTCTGCTCTGATTTAGGGAACAAAGGATAACTGTTATCCCAAGCTCCAGAATCTGACCTCTCCTGCTAATATGTAAAAGACATGCCATTCTTGGGCTCCCATTTGGAACATTCAATGCTATCTTCTGATTTTTTTTTTAATATATATAAACAGTCAAAAGAATTTTTTTTCTTATTCTTTCTACATTTTCATTATTCTGTAGATCTAGATTTCACATTGAAAAATTATGAATTAAGATATTATTTTCAATAATCTTGGCCCTTAGCCATAGCACATGAAGAAAGAAGAGAAAATTATGAATGATGGTTTTTCTTAAACCAAGTATAAGGTAGAGGTTCTGTAATTGACTCCATGGTAAGAGTTAATTAAAGGCAGGGTTTTGTATAAATAGTATGTATTTATATGAATAGTATGCATTTTTCTAGAGAGGGATCCCTAGCTTTTTATCAGATTTACAAAGGGACCTCAACCTCAAAAAGATTAAGAACCATTCAGGTAAGGATTATTATTATCTGTGAAGTGTTATCATTCTGTCATTGCAGAACCTTATCTCTAAGAATCTATCATCATTGGTTCCTGAAAATGCAAGTCCCAACTTTCTATTTACCAAAGCCCTACACCAAAAATCATCTGAAAGAATCAAACATCCTGTGAGGTAGAACCAGATATAGGTGATCCTGCATTGTTTGGCCCAAGCCAGTTAGTGAATAATTTAAAGTTTCAAAAAGAATGATAACTTATTTGAAAGAGGCCTGGGGAAGCATCATTATTTTTAACATGCCCCCTCTAATAAGCTTTGTGATTTTATTTAAAATGTGTTGATTAAAGGGCCCCTAAAGAAGGGAAATCTCAAGGCTAACAATTAACTAAACTCTCCCATGGCGTTCCTCATCCTCACCTCTGGAAAGATAAGATAAATTACTTTGCTTTTAACTGTTAGACTTACTGCTGCTGCTGGTAACAAATGGGAGATCTTGACCAGCTGTGAAAAAGAGAGCAATAGGAGAATAAATGGGCCTGATCATCAGCTTGAAAGATAATTGTATTGTATGGTAGCTTCCAAGTATTGAGCTCATAAATATGTGTCAGGTACTCTACAAAATGCTTTACATGAATCATCGTGTTTTATCATCACAGTAATAATCCAGTTGTTAATTCCATTTTGCAGGTAGTAAGACTGGCTGCAAGCCTCACACCTAATAAATGATAGTTGCCTGATTCCATAGCCCACGACGGTAAAGGTCAGAAGTCTTAATTTTCTGACAGTGGGAACATAACGGAGACTTAAGTTGCTAGAGAACTTCATAGAAATTTCTTCTTTGAAAGCCAGACAGTAAGAGCTGGATCTAAATTCAACTAGCAACTTGTCTCTTTAAGAGAAAAAAGTCGGATAAGCTGACCTCCTGGAATTCCCGTCAGAGTTTTTCCTGCCCTTGGAAGGAGACACTGCTTTCCGAGGGCAAGTGTCCTAAGGAGTTTCAGAGTAGAAAACCTGGTGCTTACAACTGGGACAAAAGAAAACCATGGCATCAGAGAAGAAGAAAGGTTTCTTGTGGTTATCCACTTATTTTTTTTTTTTTTTAAATGTCATTCTAGAGAAGCAATCCCTCCTTGTGTGGGTGGAGCAGAAGTGGGACATGTTTTGTTTCCTGCTGGAAGAATGATGTGGGACAGCTCATCTGTGTAAAATTGGCCTTAGCTCTGCGGCCAGGGCCAGTGAGGCCTTAAGGAATCTGCTGGGCAACTGCTGGTTGTGCAGGCCGCTGGCCTGGAAGCTGGGGTGTGTTTTGCACACCAAAGCTTTACTCATTCCAGCATGGCAGAAATATGTAAAGGAAGCTGTAACTTTCTCTAATGTGTCAGTTACTTCTTCCTCTTGCTCTTCTTCGCTCCAAGTCTTACCTGGAGCATTTCAGAAGGAGGCTGCTGACCTTGTGTGCTTGAACAACCCTGAGGCAGCTGGGACAGGGCCACCAAGGGGCTGCACACCACATGATCACTTACTGTCTCTTAATTGCACGGTCTTTTTCCTCATACCTACCCCCAGTGCCATCAGGCATTGTTTGGACTCTCGGGGATACTGAGTGTTAATATTACTGATGTGTATTGTTGAACTTGTCTGGTGTATTTTCTTAATCCTTCCTTATGGCACAAGAAGACAGGAGATTATTTCAACCCAAAACAAAAAAAGCATATTTTGCTAGTAGACATGACCATGGGAGAAGTTTCCCCAAGTTGGTGGAATTGATGGATATTTTCTGCTTCAAGTGAAAATCATCATGTTGAATAAATGGAGCCCATTTCTCTTCCAAAGAGAATTTGTTCCTTTCCCAGCTTGGGTCTTTCTGAAGTATCCTAAGTCCTTTCTTCTCTGAATTTGATTTGCCCCCATTGAAAATTGTGTACAGCACATGTCCTCTCTCTTTCCCCAGAATGCTTAGTTCCGTGCTCTTCACTGTATCTTCAGCCAGCCTCCCCCATCTTCATCAACTCTCATTGCTGGTCCTTGGGGCATAAATCCTCTCTTACCCTGTGTCACTGATTTCCTTGACTGCTTTGACTTTGTCCCACTTGTTGCTGTGATTTCTGAACTGCATGTGTCTGATTTGCCTTTTCCATGCCTCTGCCATGGCTGTAGGATTTCTTTGTGAACAGTAACTCCAAGCAGGTAAGTAAGCAACCACCTAAACTTGCTTACTATAACTTCTTGGCTCACTATAAGCTCAGAATGTCTTGGTTATCCAATTTTTTTTCAGATAGTGTAACGCAGGGCTTAGGTAATTCCGCTTTGGGTTTCAATTCTTAACTGATATTTAGAGGTCTGCCTGAAATCTCAGCATGACAGGAAACAGTTGAAGTTTGATCACATGGTGCCTCTTACTATAAACTCCATATTGTCTTTGTTTTCCTAAACTGTTACACAATTCCAGAGCTCTTTGGTATTCTTATATTTTAAAAATGCCATGATCCATTTTTAAAATTGATTCTGACCTCTAATAAAATTAAACTTGCTATTTATCAAGTTAGTCTGTATTTTTCACCTTGATGCCCAGTTTACTCTAATAGTATTTTATATATAATTTGTTTTTTTGCCTCTTCCACCATAAATTATGACTGGCCATCATTGCTTACAGCTTTTTGAACAGCAGCAGAGTATGCAAAGTAGTGTTTTGTTGTTAATTCAAGTAATTGAACTAATGCCTTGAACTGCCCCCTGTCTGTTATCCATCAGACTCCAGGGTGATGAAAGGTACCATCTAGGCTTGGGAGTTTCCTGTTGCACATGAGGACATTTGGGAGGATTTATTGTTCAGCTTTTTAAGTGGTTAGGATGCAAATGGTTCTGGAGTGAATGGGCCCTGCAAATGGCCAGGACTAGCAATGGCAAGCCTCAGCCGAGCTTGATTCATAGTGACAGTTCTTCTGTCTGCTATCCATGGGGATTTGGGAGACAAAAGGAGTGCACCACTCACTGATAATTTATGCACGCTTAGCATCTTCAACTTAGAGATGCACTTTGTTCTTCCAAAACTGCTTTTTCAAATGTGGGTGGTCAGCTTTTCTTACTATTTCCCTTTGTCAATTCGATTTTAGCCCTTCGTTTCAACTCCACCACCTCCCTGTGCTCCCTCCCTCACCATCTCCGCTTCGCCTGTGTGGGTGCGTGTGCGTGTGTGTGTGTGTGTGTGTGTGTGTGTAAACAGAAAATATAAAGGAAAAGTGTGTATCTGAAGTCGGAATGTCCCTGTTTGACTTTGATGGATTTCTTTCATGCTCTTTATAGAAAGAAGCAGATGCCATGGATGACACACTGAGTTCCAAACTTAAAGTCAAAGAGCTTTCAGTGATTGATGGTCGGAGAGCTCAGAATTGCAACATCCTTCTGTCGAGGTATTGTTGATGTTGAATAAACATTTCTGGTAGGACCAACTTTTCTTTCCTGTGGCTCCAAACCGCATGTTTGTGCTTATTCTTTTAATCGGACTCTGCTGAGATTCAGTCCTTTGGATTCTCTTCTGTCTAAGGTGAGAAGAACTCATGGCCCTTACTTTCCCCGTGTGGAATGCATCAGAGCTGGATGCTTCCTTTCTCAGAGTTTAATTTCCACAGACTCCAGAAGTTAAGGAGCAGAACATCCCAAATCAATGTTTTGTGTATTTTTCCAGAAAGTCTGTAAAATGGACTTTACCTTTATTTATATTTCCTGGCTTTAGAGATATTTTGATTGTTGAGTAACACTATCCCAGAATCAGCAGCAACGATGACAGCTCTTTGTTTCATTTTGCTTTTCTATGTCACCTTTTTATACTTCAAGTTTATGATTTCATGCTCTTTTTGAACATTTTTATGACTAAAGAGATACGTAAATCTCAAACCCCAGTGAAATGCTAATTTATCCATTTCAGCCCTGTTCAGAAATCTTTCTCATAATTAATGAACCATCACGGCCTTGGAACTTGAAAAGAAGAAAGGAAATTTGGGAGGCTGGAATCTGCTCGTAGCTTCAGGCACTGTGTCAGGTCGTCCTGGGCCTTTCAAGTAGCTTTTCTGTATCTAATTTCTTCTTTTCTCTAGAAGGGACTTTTCTGTCAGGCAAAGATACTTAACACTTATGAGGTGAATGAAGATCCTGAATTTGGGGGCATTAAGTATATGTCGCATTGGTCACGTTCTAGAAAGAATGTTGTATATGTATTAAAGCTGGTGTAAGGTGGCTTCGCTTTCAGGGAGAGTAGAGGGAAAATGGCAGTCTTTATTTTTTATTTATTCAGAGAGCACAGGCAGAGGGAGGGGCAGAGGAAGAGGGAAAGAGAGAATCTCATGCAGATTCTGTGCTGAGCACGGAGCCCGACGTGGGGCTCGATCTTACGACTCTGAGTTCATGACCTGAGGTGCAGTCAAGAGTCAGACACAACTGACTGAGCCACCCAGGTGCCCCGGTGATCTTTATTTTTTAGATGGTCTTACAGTGAGTTTCTTTTAACACAAAGCACTGCTGCTTGGTTTACAGCATGGAGCTTGATTATTAGCCAGATATATATTACTTTAGGGAGCAAATGTTTCTTTTAGTAAAAGAGAAACTGAAGCTTAGTGAGATCCCTGAATTTTAATACAACCAGTAAGGTAACATGAACCATCCTGTTAGCATTTCTTTTCTTTTCTTTTCTTTTTTTTTTTTTTTTTAAAGATTTTATTTATTTGACAGAGACACAGCAAAGAGAGGGAACACAGGCAGGGGGAGTGGGAGAGGGAGAAGCAGGCTTCGCCAAGCAGGGAGCCCGATGCAGGGCTCAATCCCAGGTTAGCATTTCATTTGTGCCTCTGGCTGGAAGCTATGTAAATGGCCAGGCCCTGTACTTAGCCGCATTTTTTTCTCCCTGAACACATGCTCAGGAAGATACTAATGAAAAATCTAAAGGTCTACTTATTTTTCTTCTATGGTATGTATAGTTCGTTTTGTTATAATTTCTTTTTACAAGTCACATTCTTAATAGTGACATTAAATGAAAATTTGGGGAAAGTTTTTTTTTCCCCTAAAGCCTGGAATTTCTGCCTATATTTTGTGCTTTTGCAGTCTAGAGGAACACTTTTAAACAGCTTGAGAAAGGGAGCTATCACTCTGAATTTCTATAGTACTTAAGTGCTCATCGCAGTAAAATCTGTGACCCAGTTCCTCACAGATTATTCTCAGCATGAGATGTCAGTGAGGATAATAACACTAACACTAGTTATAGATAAGGTTACAACTCTTTCTGGCAAATTTCCCATCTCATTATTGAAGGAGTTATTTCCAATTTGTAGTGTGCCAATTTCCTTGTTACCTCAGAAGTGTCAGAGCCCAAGGTGACTTAGAACTTGAGTGTATCTAAACCCTCTCTGGAAGATAATTTTGAGAAATTGCCTTGTATCTGTTAAATTATCTATTAAAATCCAATTTAACAAATGAGTGTTACTATAATGAGCATAATTAAAAAGTGTATTGTACACAACAAGGTAATTTTGAGTCCCAGTTGACCTTACAGCGATTAGACCTTACGGATCAGGTTCTAAAACGACCTTTCCCACAGAGGATTCAGCCCTACATGCTTTGATGCTCCATGATCAATAGGTTTACTCCTGTCAGGAAAGCACAGAACTGACCTGTAACATGCTATGTGGTAAAGACAACAGAAATGAAGCAGATTTAGTTTTAATTTGGGTTATATTTAGTTGTTTAACCGGTCAGCAGTTCACCTTGCTTTCATTCTCCCCTCTTCGTTGGCAATGCGTTACTACACACGAAAGGAGTTAGGGGCTAGAAGAAAGAAAGAAATCTATGAAAGTGTGTGCGATGCTTTTTTCTTAGAGTTAACACTGTGGAGCATTTATTTTCCTGGCACTATGCAGGGTGCCACAGAGCAGACTGTGACTTTGAAAGCTCATGGCTCACCGGAGAAGAGAAATGACACGGGCACGGTGGCTTGGGAACAGCTCAGGCCTAGGCTGATCTGACCAGAAGGAGCCAGGAGCTCAGCCAAGTGAGAAGGACACCGACGGGGCTCACCAGAGAAAGGGGACCTCAAAGAGCGATAACAGTTACAGGGCGGTGGGGGGGGGGGGATCGGGACGGGAGGCAGTTCCAAAGAGGGGCGCCGCAGAAGCCAAGGCACCTGACAGGTAGGCACACAGCTGATGAGAGCCCCGCAATTGTAGCAATCCTCAGTCATAAAGAATGAGACTGAGCAGGAGAGCCCAGGACCCATGCCTGGTGTCTTGGTGAGGGCACTGCTGAGCCAGGGTCAAGCCGTGCCCTCCTCATCTGTAGAATGGGGGTGGGGAGAGGACTGGCCTTGCGGCGGGCTCTCGGTGTGGGAGTGTTAGACCCCGTGCGTGTGAAGCAGCTGCTGCCAGGACCCGCATTCGGTCGCTGCTCAGTCAGTGGCCTGTGATCCCATGGGATCAGGAATTGGTGCAAGTTGTTTGTTTTAATAAGTTCTGAAGTCTGCTCTCTAGGGTTTGCAGGAGAGGTTGGAAGGGGTCAAGAGCTGGCCACGAGAGCAGCCACTAGTTAGGAGGCCCTTAGGTCCAGGTAAGACCTGACAAGAGACAGAATTGAGAGACACACAACCCTCAGTAGGACTTGGACACTGGTGTTGTGCTTGGGGACAGTGAATAGGAGTGTTTCCAAGTGGATGTCAAGATTTCCTTCCTTTCCACACTTACTTTCTTCTTTTCTACATACTTCATTCCCCAAGACTGGCGACCCTGTCTCTTACCTTGCTGACGAGGAGTTTAATTCCCAGCTACACTGTGTTCTCCCCAGATTCTACCACAGTATAAGCCTGTGGTGTATTCCATGGGGGATATTTTCATGAGCACATGTGTCTGCAGCATTTGGTTATCCCTAAAAGCTCACCCTTACCCCCACACTGAAGAAGTTAGTGGACCCTTTGTTCAGAGCACCTGCCACAGCCCTGCCTGGAGCAGAGAAGGGAGTCAGAAGGAAGCCCCTCCTGTCCCACAAGCCAAGCAGGGGAGGGACATGCAGGCCCTATACATGGAACTCGCCGCCTGAGTGGCAAGGATCACTTGTAGCTCCCAGGAAGAGAGTGCCTGGAAGGTGTGAGTTTGAAACAGAAGCTCCAGGCCACGAGGGACCCTGCGTGTCACAGACTTGCAAGTGGAATGGACATGATGTTCCTCAAACTAAGAACCCCTGCCTCAGGCTGCAGGCGGAGCGAGCGACAACTTACTGGGTATAGGCAGGCGGCATGTGGCAATTTAAAAATTCACTCTGCTTTATTCCCTAAAACAGACCTCTCCCTTCCCCCCCCCCCAAAAAAAGAAACTAGGAAGCTGGTTTAAGAACCCACCTAAAATACACTTTTATGAAGTGTTGTGCCGTTCTTGTTTTCCAGATCCTCACTTAACATGGCAGCCGGGGTGCAGTAAACCACACAAAGCTACTTTAAAGTGGGGAGATTTGGCTTACATCCACTGAAGCAGAGCTAAGGCTGATCGAGCCATCCATCCCTAACTTATTTTAATTACGCCTGAATGTTCCAATTCTCTTGGCAAATTTTTGAAATACCTGAGTGGAGCAAGGTAGACTTAAATACCGTTTTTAAATGGCGGTTTGTTTCCTCCCTTGTAAAGAAAGTTGAGGTGGATGTCTCAAAAGTTGCCACCCTGCAGCACACCAGAACACTGCCAAGCTTTAACAGCAATTAAAACGTTAGAATTGGTAGAGTCCTTAAATTACAGAGATTAGCGACTCATTCTCTGGATGACAGATGATATTAAGAACCCAGCAACCTACAGAACCATCCTGGAGGGCGGAGTCCCCGTCTCCTCTTTCCCCGGGGGGTACAGTTTCTTTGTCTGCTCCAACAGGCCACGTGCAAGGCAGTATGTTGACAGGTAGATTTTCTTAAGTACTATCCATTAAAGTCCCGAGTCTCTTTGTGGGACACATAAAGAGAAACCAAAATTGTTATGAATTAGAGCTAGTGTGTAGTCCAGACAGCCTCTGGAGGTTGAGAAGCGTAAATATATACAATTTCAAAAGCAAGAAGTTCTGCACTCCATATGGGGAGCTAATGAAATGCAAATCTGATACTTCAAGTATTGTTCTCACTCCGATTTTCAGCTCCTTTTAAATGCAAAACAGAAGGACTCAGCAGAATCACACCGTAAAGTAGTTTCTTCAGCTCAGTGTGAAAAGGACACAGAACTAATTTATTTTTTTCTTACAAGTGGAGCTTTTCTCAGGATGACTGTAGATGTTTCCACGGCCAGTTGGTTTTCATTAGTGGCAGTTTCAACCTTCCTTAATGTTCTTCTTCCTTGGCCTTGCATGGCTGAACTGTGGTATTTGCTCTTAACTGACTCAAAGCCTTTAGTGTCCTAGAATTGAGGGCTACCCAGAGCCTGTACAGTGAAGCTAGGATACAGTTTTTATCCTATCATATGTCTTGCCCTTGCCAACTCGGCTAAATTGTTCCAGTTAATTTGGGGGGTTTTCCATCATGATGTTCTGGTGAAAATGTTTGTGGGGTGATGATTGTCCCAAGAATGACTAAAACAATCTGAAGTCTGTGCAGGTCCAGGGAATTAGCATGGCATCTTACCTCCGACTAGGTGATAGAATGGGTCTCATTTCAGAACATGGGCAATTTTAGGGCACCTGGGTGGCTCAGTCGATTAAGCCTCTTAAGACTCTTGATCTCACAGTTGTGAGATCTAGCCCTGTATCCATCAACGCACACTCTCTCTAAAAAAAAGAAAAGGGCAATTTCACATATTGCCTAGATGCTATATTTGGATTTGAAAACATGAGGTAAAAGACAATGCTACTCGTACGATAAGATTCACAAATTTGTCCCTTCCCTTTCCTACTTATTGGCACATGAAACAGCATTCAGTGTAAATAGCAAGATGGCTGGTTTAAACAAGATTATGTCAAAATCTAGAGAAAAGGACAAGCCAGAGTTGTCCAGAGCGGGGTGTGCATCGTCCCGCTCTACCCCAGGGTTCTTTCCTCTTTCTGTGACCTTTGTGTCCACCCCTGCACTCAGGCTGCCTTCTCGTTTATCTGTGAGAGCACGAGTGTTTCAGCTTATTATTTGATTCTCCCAGACACTATAACCACCTTTAAAATAAGAACCCTGTCTTCTAATTCTTGGTTAATACCCCTGGGCCTAATCGATGTTGTGTACAGAGAGGAAACTGGTGAAATGATGGGTGTGAGAGTGCTTTGGGAAGTGTTCGTGATAACCCTACTAAGCACAGTGTAACGATCGTGTAATTGCCTGTGAATGTGTAGGTTACGTTACGAAAGTCCTGCTGCGACTTGTCCCTGGTGCAGAAAAGTGTTGTAGAGTAATACCTATAGTTTAGTGAGCCTTATCCGTGGCCAGGCAGGGTGCTGAATGTTTTACATGCAGTATTTCACTCTGTAGGTGAGAAAACTGGGCTTAAGAAAAACTTCATCAAGGTCGCACTGGCCTGGCATTGTCAGCCAGGACTGGGGCCCAGCCTGATGCCGAAGCCCTCGCCTTCAAATGTTCCCCATGAAGGCTTGCTCTGTATTTGTGTGTTTATGTCTTTATCTCTAGACCTAAATGTGATTTTTTTCTTGAAGATCATAGACTAGAACAGACCAAATAATGTTAATATAGCACTTTAGTGGTGGTTTAATAAGGAAGTAGGTTTTGTTTCTTTGTTTTTTTAAGTAAGTCTGGATCTAATGCTTACAAATAGAACAAAAGAGTGACTCTGTTGTTCTAGCTAATAATCTGATTAAGACTTTTCCCCCTGGTTAAGACTATTGGTTGTGTCTAATAAAAATACATTTTTACAAGTACTTTTTAATTTCATGCCTCTTCTTTATAGTCCACACTTTGTTGTGCTGACACAATCAAGACATAAATCCTTATTTAAATTAGTAAATCATATAAATTTATGGTAAACAGAAAACAGATTTGTGGTTTTGCATAAATTCTTCCCTAAAAGATATTAACTAGATAAGCAGATTTGTAAAAAGAATTTGGGGTTAGGAGTCAAGAGTTTCATGTTTGTGTTAGATACTGCTACTTTCCATATGTTTGACCTTGGGCAAATCACTTAGCCATTCTGAGCCTCAGTTTCTCCTTCCATTAAAAAAAAAATGACCATCACAGTTATTTTAAACCTCTAATGAAATAATATGTGAAAACTCCTCATGAAGTGCCTTATACATTTTATTCTGCGTATTAACTATTGAACATTTTAATAACAGATTTCCACCTTTTTAAAATCCATTTTTAAGCTGAAAGCAAACTTTAAGCACTCCTAATGAATAATCAAGTTCAGAATTTAGTTTTTTGGGGCACTGGGTGGCTCAGTCGGTTAAGCATCCGACTCTTAATTTTGGCTTGGGTCATGATCTCAGGGTTGTGAGACCAGGCTCTGCGCTGGACGTGGAGCGTGCTTGAAATTCTCTCTCTCTTTCTCTCTCTCTCTCTCTCTCTCTCTCTCCCCCCCTCTGCACCTCTGCTTGCGTGTGTGGTCTCTCTCTCTCTAAAATAAATAAACCTTAAAAATCTTTAAAAAAAAGAATTTAGTTTTTCTGTCTCATCTACAATTCATGGATACTATATATTAAAGAAATCGGTGTGTGTCGGTGTTTTCCCTATTTCTCATCCTCCAATCCCTTACTTAAGGAAACTAAACAATAGAACATAACAGCTTTGTTCTCTGTGTCAGCAGAGCATTATGAAGTCCTGAAAGAATGTTAAAGCAGTTTAAAAACACTATTTTTAGGTGCAATATTGTCAGGAAATAAGCTTTCACTAAGAGATTTTGAGAAAAACAGTTTTTGAAAATCGGCAGCTGGAGTAGCAGAATGAATTATCTTGCATTAAATTTTAATACTCAAGCCAGTATTGTTAACAACAAAATAAAATATTCTTTATCCAGGTTGAAACTGTCCAATGATGAAATCAAACGGGCAATTCTAACAATGGACGAGCAGGAAGATCTGCCCAAGGACATGTTGGAACAGGTGAGCTGCCAGACATATCTCAGAGCATAAGTGACAGCTGGCTTTCAGCAGGGAGTGGAATATTGAGAAAATCTGGTTGTTGCTGGTAGATAATTTCCTCATCTCTGAACCAAAGTTGAATGTGGCTGTCTTAAGAGACTTTATTCTCTCATTGCTCCTCGAAATGTTGGGTGAAAAAGAAGGTCACAAGTTTGTCAGATGCCTGGGCCCCACAGTGCCAGAATCTGTCCCTCATGCTGCAATTAAGTTATTATGCCTTCATAGGTCATGCACAGTCTGTTAGCTTTAGGGAAGTCTATTGGACAGGAAAATGGAGAATCTCACTAGCACTATGAGATCACAGACTACTACATAAACTGATTCATTACTGAATCCTTAATAATAGTTTGTGTCTTGGCTGTGACTCGCCATTCCTACACCACAGGGGTTACTGTTAAACCCCCTAGCTCTATCATCTGCATCAAAATAATTCATATTAACCATGGCCAGGCAAGCTGAATGGAGCGACTTAGCCTCTCTTTGT
The DNA here is from genome assembly GCF_003265705.2 of Callorhinus ursinus. Taxonomy (NCBI): domain Eukaryota; kingdom Metazoa; phylum Chordata; class Mammalia; order Carnivora; family Otariidae; genus Callorhinus; species Callorhinus ursinus. The sequence continues at coordinate 33,387,375 of NW_027397070.1, forward strand.
GTAGTATTCCTGTAACATGTTCTGTGGTGCCGTTCCAACTCTGTTACGTGTTTCTCAGCAGCTTTGTTCAGTTGTCCCCTAAATGACAATGTTGTTGAACTAGCAGTTGGTTCAGGGATTATTACCTGTCTCTCGGTGTGACCCTGAGTTTTTCTGTGCTTCGTGGAGATCATCTCCACTTTCTGAGACTGTTCTACTTGTTTCATTGTCCTTGGTACAAAATCCTATTTTGCGTGATTTTGGTCTAGAGGTCCACATCTGTTAGTGCCAAGTCCACTGACGGTTAACTGTGGACCCCAGCGATCATGATGCCAGGCTGAACTTGAGGTCTCAGCTGTAGGCATGCTCAGCTCCCAGAAGCAGAGGAAAAGGCTGTTTGGTGTTGATAACAGTGATCTTGGGTGGCATGGCTGCTTATGCATTTTCCATAGTGTTCTCACTGCTGTCTGAAAAGGCCTCTGACACAGAGCAGGGAGGAGTGATGTGTGTGGTGTCACCACACCCCAGTGCACCTGCCCCACCTCAAACCTGCAGCTGCAGTCGTCCTGGGGGAAACCCTCACACTTAGCAATGGAAGAAGTTGTCATGCTATCCTTTTTGAGGTTTGACTTCGTTACCAATAGTCCATGACACTGTATCCAAGCCTGTTAGGATACTTTGTGTACAAATAGTTTAAAAGTAATTCCTAAACTGAAGATTAATTTTTTGAAGCATTTTACAGCTTCTTGCACACCCTTCCCTCTCCGTCTGCAACTAGTCCTAACAAGGGTCTCTGCCCGGAAGTACGGCCCAGACCCCCTCTGCCCCTCTCCAGCCCCTAGCTGGCCCTGCATTCTGGTTGCCTGCATCAGAAGCTACTCATGCAGAGGGAGGAACTATGCGGAAAGCTGCTTTGGTCCTTAGGCCTTCAGCCCCTGTTGACAAGGTCATATGTTTAAAATTCCACAAGATCTGTTTACTGTGAAATTGCATCCAGCAAAATTCCTCCTTGAGGGGAAGGGATTTCAAGATCTTGCCAAAAGGGTTTACAGTGCAAAGAAAATGCACTTCAAATACATACAAGTAAGAAAATCAATCTACTGAAGCAGAATCTGGCCAAGTGGGATACTTTTGACCTGGTCTACCCTGATAATTCTGTGTGTCTTACTTTCTGATCATCTACCATACTCTTTCTTTTCCTCCTTATTGTACTCTTCTTCCTCTGCTTCCTCTTCCTTCACACAGCACTTCTCCCAGACAAACTTGAAGCTAGCATCTCTTTACTCCTAGTTATGATTTGCATTTGAACCACATCATTGCCTCCTCTCCTGCTTTTAGCTGCTGAGCTCAGAACTCAGACGAGATTGATACCCTCCTATTTCTTGGAATGCATACCTTTCTCCTCATTCCCAGGTGCTTGTCTAACTCTTCATTCCTCTTTTAAAACTATCCATTCATAGTCTGTCACTTGACTCTGCTTTGGGAAGGACTGAACCCTTAGCATATGCCTCTCACAGTGTCCTGTACCAAAGAGAGCTAGTGATTGCGTTACCATGAACAGGGGTCTGTGGGCTTAACACACACAAACCAGTGTGTGTGTCCTGGGGTAGGGGGAGTCCCTAAGACTAGAACTGAATTTCCTTGCCCAGTAGATAAAAACAAGGGGAAAAAACAAGTCTTTTTCTCTCTCTTCCTTCTCCCTTCCCCTTGCCTTACTACCTTCCTTCCTTCCTCCCTGAACTGAGGAAGAGCAAGAAGATATTTGTCCTGTCCACTGGCACCTTTTGAATACAGGAACATAAATGCCTAAAATCTTATCAGGCCACCAGACCAGTGAACTCACTGGCATCCACACCCATTACATCCCATCAGGAAAGAGGAGGTGTCTCTGGCCTCTGCTCAGGGACCCAGCCAGATCAGAGCACCCTATCCCCCTCTCCTCGATCCTACACCCTTTCCTCTTGACTCTTAACTTGTTCGAGTCTCAGCCTTTCACAAAACACCTTTTAATACCACACATGCCCATCTAGCTACTGTCCTCTCTCTTTTTTGATACAAGCAAAGTTCTTGAAAGCTTGTCCACACTCACCTCCTGGTCACTCTTCCTCACCTCCCTAAAGCTGTTCTCAATAAGGACTCACCACCTCCTTGTTGCCAAAGCTAGGGGGCTCTTTGCAGTCCTTATCTTCCTTGATTTGCTGCTGGTATGTGACACCAATGGCCACTTGCTCCATGGTGAAATGTGTTTCTTTGGCATTTCACTGTCTCCTCTGAAGGTTCCTCCTCTTGCTCGTTCCTCAAACACTGGCTTCTTTCCAGCCCTGCTTTGTTTCTCTTGATGGTTCCCCTGGTTACCTCACTCACATCCTTGCATGTTACAACCAGTATCGATGCTTTGTCTTCCAAACAGGTCTCTTTAGGATGTCAGACCCATCTGTCCACCTGCCGACTAGGAATCACTACTTGGTTCTCTTGCCGGTATTTCAAACAGTAAACTCACTTTCTCCCTCCCCACTCTCCTCCAACCATTTCTTCCTGGGTTTCCTGTTACACTCTGTACACATTGTTGCCCAAGCCAGAAGCCTGGACCTCATCCTTTTGACCCTCTACCATAATCCATCATCCATCAACACGTCAGGCCAGTTCCGTTCAATTCCCTGAGCAGCTCTAGAATCTACCCACTACCCAATCCACGCCACTCTCCTCTCTCACCTGGATTATTGTACCAACAGTCTAACCACAACCCTCTAATACTTTTGATCCTTTCTAATTCTTTCTCCATCCTGTGAGTGTGGTGATCTTTTTAAAATGTAAATTCATTCCCCTACCTAAGATTTTAAGTTATATCACAGAACCCTCAAAATAAAGACTGAACTTCTTATAAGGTCCTTGCTACTCCCTGACCTTGACCACTGCTGCCCTCCCCCCTGCCATTATAGCTGTTCTACTTGCATAAATGTTGTGCCGCCCATTCCAGACCCCGGCACATGCTGTGTACTCTGCGTGGAATGTATTTTCAACTGCACACCATTCACCTGTAGTTCTAAGTCTCTTTCCCTGCTGATGGTACCCAGACTGACTGCCTTTTCTGAGGTCCCTTCGTTAAATCCAACAAACTTTGGAAACCTACCAAATGAACCATCCAAATGCCAGCTTCAAGTTTTGGGGAGGATCTTGGGGTCCAGAGTGTCAGTGTCATTAAAAAATGTATATATCCAAGGGCATCTGACAGAAAATAGCATACATGGACAAGGCTGTGGGTACATATACACATATTTGTGACTGTAAAGGAAATAAGACACAGAGTACTTTTTCAACTTTAAATATTATTGCTATTTCTCCCACATTCCATGCTCAGTTCTTCCGCCAACATAAAATACAGAATCAAAAACCACATCCTACTGTGTTCTTCTCATCCATCTCGACATGGAGCAAAAAATGAGATGGAATTAGATAAGCCAGAGAAATAAACAAGTTGAATGGAAAATACACATAGAATTACTCATTCCAGCATGATGTAATAGAAAAAAAGCATTGAGCTGGGAGTCAGGAGAGCTAAGTTCTATTTCTGACGATTATATGAACTTTCTTTGTAATCCTGGGTAAGTGGCTTTGTCTCGACCTCATTTGCATCATCTTCTAATGAGAGTGTTGGGTCTCCCAAATCCCTCTAATGATCTATGCAAAATGGATCCTGGTAAAGAGCTTCCACAATCTGATATGAGAGACAATATAGAATAGAAAGGTGCCAGGAATGAATCTTACACCAATTTAACTACTTGTAAGTAAAAAAGAAAAGATTTTTCCCCCAGTTTCATTGAATATTACTGACATGCATCACTATAAATTTAAAGCCTACAGCATAGTAGTTTGATTTACAAATGTGAAATGATACTGCAATAAGTTTAGTTAGTACCATCTGTCATGTCCTATGGATACAATAAAAAGAAAAAAATTCTTCCTTGTAATGACAATTCTTAGAATTGACCTTCTTAACAACGTTGCTGTACATTATATAACAGTGTTACATCCCTCATGCTGTACGTTACATCCCTAGAAATTACGTTGTAACTGGAAGTTGATACCTTTAGACCACCCAACTGGAAAGATTTAGTCATTTGTATTATATCTTAACAATGACCTGTAGCTGAGCTTATAAATTAAACAAAAGTTATGGTCTCATCTTTGGGGCAAATTAACTGAAAGAGTGAAAAATTACTGCAAGAATTTAGTTATAAACCTGTTTTAATATTTGCGCGTCCTTTTTAGCTCTTGAAATTTGTTCCCGAAAAAAGTGACATTGACCTGTTGGAGGAACATAAACATGAACTGGATCGGATGGCCAAGGCTGATAGATTCCTTTTTGAAATGAGCCGGTAAGTTTGAAAATGCATAAATCGTGAACATGTCCCTTACCTTTCTTGGGAAGTTAAACTTCGATTCTGGTTGAATTATTTGGGCCAGTAACCTGGCTTAACTTAAACCCTTTCTAAATTACAAAATCTTCTTAAGTCTGAGTTGTGTGGAATTTGCTTATGTGAGTTCTTGCCCGTGGGTGAGCCAGGGTTAGCATTTCTTCATAATTACCTCTGGCTCTGGACCTAAACAACTCGTAACTTTTCCCGGTTCCAGATAGTGTCATTCTCCCTACCACTTTGACTGCTATGGGATTGTATCTCACTCCTCTCTGTCTCTCAGCATTTCAAAAAATGGACAGACTCAGCAATGTCGACCTGAAGCCCACATACATGAACAGCTAGGGTCTGGATGTCAAATCATGACACATGCAGACATCTCTAAATCAATCATGGCACACTTCCCACAGAGCCTTGGCAAGCATTCTCAACCCTTCTCCAGAAAACCCAGAGGCAGCCACTGCTTCATAATTTTCTTTGGCGTGTGAGCTGAGTCTCTTTGCCATCCCAGGCCTGGAAAATTGATTCTGCATTAGACAAGGACCAGTGGTCCCGAGACTCTCCTTCAACCCCAGGGCAGAGCTCTTCCCCTGAGTACCAAAGGCCTACGAGTGTAGCCAAGGGGAAGGTGTCTCTCACTCTACATTTCTGTCATATCCAGACTTATTTTTGTTGTTGTTCCATCTCAACTTGCCATTTTGTATACTACTCTAGGACAAAGGATGGTTTTGGAATTCTGACAGGTGTGCCCAGCAAGCCTGTGTGTAGATAAATAGACGGCCACCTGCTGTCATTTTGTAATTGTCTAGATCTGTGCATACATCCTCCCCCTTGATCTTCCTACCAGCCCTGCCAGGAGGGCTGTTGGGTAGGGAGGTGTTCTCTTCCATCTAATGAAGGAGTTTGGTTACCTATTGAAGGTCACCTAACAAGAGGAGAACCTGGGCTGCAAACCCAGGTCTGTTTGATTAGCCCTGAAGTTTCCAATAGAGAGCAGGTAAGGCAGTGATTTGATTTCAGAAGGCCGTGGCAAGAATGCCTGCCCTCACCCTCTCAGCAGCAGCAACTGAGTGTGACCAGGGGCCAGTTTGCATCCTGTTATCTCTGGTCACCGGTTGCTATCTTGGAAGGTAGAGCCTGCCAGCCCTGAGGAAAGAAGATAAGGAGCTAGCAGTAAAGAAAGAGAACGGTTTGGGGACATGAGTGGGGAGTGGATGATATGAGGAGAGAATGATGGAGACAAGTTTTATTCTGCAGCTTTGCCAAAGGCAGACTTTGTGGAAAGTTAAGAAGCATGGGAGAAACTTAGGAAACAGCCCCTTATTTGCAGCAGTATGGGGAGAGGCTTTATATTTTCATTCCTTTTTATCTCCTCTGTTCACAAGAGCTCCTGGGACTCTGAGGAGGGGAGGAGGCAACTTTCCTTTTCTTTTAGCAGTTGCCTGGTCTGCTTAGAGCTAAGGATCCAGCTGCCATTGCCCGAATACCCCCTGTTGGTCGGAGGGAAATGGGCTCTCCAGACAAAGTGGCCTATTTCCTGTGCTCCTGTCCAGGAGAGGATGTGTGTGTGTGTGTGTGTGTGTGTGTGTGTGTGTGTGTGTGTGTGTTGGGGGGGCATGTAAGTAAGTAAATAAATGTTCATCAATCCATGCTTGCTCTTACAGAATTAATCATTATCAGCAAAGACTACAATCACTGTACTTCAAAAAGAAGTTTGCAGAGCGTGTGGCAGAAGTGAAACCTAAAGTAGAAGGTAAAGTCAGGCCTCCAGATTAAAAATGATGTTCATCATAAGTACCCATTTGCAAATACAATCCAAGTGCAGATAGTAAACAGGATCTGTTGGGGGATTTTTTTTTGCTTAAAATCTTTTGGTATTCTGATGGGTAGTTAACTGAAGGTCCACACTTGGCCCTCTGGTCTAGCCTGGGTTCTGGAGCTCATAGCACATCTCCTGGGCTCCTCTGTAGAAGTGGGCTTTTAGGGCGCCTGGGTGGCTCAGTCGTTAAGCGTCTGCCTTCAGCTCAGGTCATGATCCCAGGGTCCTGGGATCAAGCCCCACGTCGGGCTCCCTGCTCCGCGGGAAGCCTGCTTCTCCCTCTCCCACTCCCCCTGCTTGTGTTCCTGCTCTCCCTATCTCTCTCTCTGTCAAATAAATAAATAAAAATCTTAAAAAAAAAAAAAAAAGTGGGCTTTTAACTTCCTGGGAGTTGGTGAGAAATATATTTGACTGCTACTAGTGTTAAATCTGTAACTAGCTTTATCGCAGTGGTGCTTTACTAGATATTTCTCGGGGAAAATTTAAGGCTATTAAATTTTTGAGTGTTTGAAACATGGGCAGCTGAAGAGCACAACCACAGAGTGCAGACTAGACTCAGGACTGTGCTCAAGCCCCAATCCCTGATGACACCAACAAGCTGTAACATGAAACACATTCGGCCAGGTTTTTTTGTCAATAGATTTGATCAATAATCCTGTTGATCTGACTTATACCGGGCAAGAAAGTGTTTGCACAGGAATGTGGGAAATGCAGTCACTTTCTGTATGTTCTTAACTGCTTATGGTTGATGAGTCAGCCAAGAAAAGGACTAAGAAAGTATAGGATTGTGCAGCTACCCTTGGGTCAGCTGGCTCTCCCTGTCCCCTCGCTCTCTGTGTCTAGATAAGGTGTTTTGTAAGTGCTCCCTGGTAGTCTAATGACCCAGTCTTACATCTTCAATATCTGCTCTCAGGTGTGTGGATTTAGGATGGGTATCACTGAAGAGTCTTGGTTGTAGTAGTTGTGTTTATGTGTGCTTTATTTTGAAGCAATTCGTTCTGGCTCAGAAGAGGTGTTTAGGAGCAGCGCCCTGAAGCAGTTGCTAGAAGTGGTTTTGGCGTTTGGAAATTACATGAATAAAGGCCAAAGAGGCAATGCATATGGATTCAAGATATCCAGCCTAAACAAGATTGCTGACACAAAATCTAGTATTGACAAGTAAGTACAGTATCTTCCAACACTTGGAGGACCCAGGAGCTGAAGTCAGGACCCCTCTGGGCCTCCTGGGCCTCCCTGATACTGCAGCCTCCGGTTTGCTTGTCTCTCGCTCATGTTCTTTCCCTATCCAGCATTGACTTCTCTCTTCTCTCCTAATCACAAATAACCCTAAATTCCCATTGGACCAATTATCCTTCATCCATTTTCAGTCCCCAGGGATAACATCTAGTCTTAAGTTTTTGGATTTTCTTCGATAAACTTTGTATTATAGTGTAAAGACAAGTCCACTAGTCAGAAATGTACAGCTGGATGAATTTTCACAATCTGAACCTCTATATAACTAATGCCCAGACCAAGAGACAGAATGTGACTCACATGCTACTGGTCTCTTCATGACCTCTCCCAGTCATGACCCCTCCACAGAGAACTGTGTTCCAGGGAAAAGAAAAAAAACCTGACAGCTGATGAGAGAATGTGAAGTTTGTTGGGGTTTTAGGATATGCCTTCCTTCCTTTATACATTGAAGCTAGCAGCTGTAAAAAATTATGAGGTATAAATGCATTTTGGCTGTTGGTATTAAGCTGCTCCTTCCAAGACTCCTCAAAATGTTTCCTGGAAAGTGTGTTTCAGGTGAATGGATTCTTGTTAGAAACACCGAGAGGTGAAAAATGCTCTGGTGCCATTAACAGGTAGGATCATTAGGCATAACAACAGTAGTTTCCCAGGGAGCTCTGTTTCTCTAAGGTTCTTACTGACTTCAAAGCCACTTGCACAATTGTTTCTGAACTTCCCTGCATCCAAATTCTTTTTAGAAATATGGGCTGTTCACCCTAATTATCCCTCACTAGTAAGGCTTTTTACTCTATATTTTCTATAAAATTAGTGATGCATTAGCATTATGGCAACCCTGAATCCATCCTATAAGAAATAAGCAGTGTGTTAAGTTGTAGGGCTAAAGCTTATTTTTTGCCTCATGTAGAGATAGATTAACAAAGGTGTTAATGCTATCACCACCTTATTTTTATGTAAGCGCTTGATCCTTCCAGAGCACTTTCGTATTTGATCGTGTGGCATACACAGGCCAAAGTGCTATATCGCCTGTTGTCAGATAAAGAAACTGAGGCAGTGTCAAGTGGTTCGTTTAGCTTGCCTAAGATCACAAGCAAGGTATTTGGCCTCGCAGGTATTTGACACCTGTTCTGTTGCCCTCAGCTCTACTCCAACAACAGATGGGTCTTATTTGGAAGTTGTAGTAGATAACTGCAACATCTTAGCTGCATTTAAAGAGCAGTCACCTTTTTAAGGAAGGGTGTTCTCTTCAACTCGGCTTGCAAGCTGGACTCACTAGCAGTTAGTCCTCTCTCTCTCCTTCTCCCTCCCCATCCCCCTCCTTCTCTTTCACCCCCTCTCTCCCCGCCTTCCTTCTCTCTCTCTCTCTTTCCTTTGATACCCTCCGCCCCCTCATTACTGATAACCTGGCACTTACTATGTAATTATCTGCTTATTGAAGTTACCATAGAATTTAATACACAAGCCTTTTCAAAATAATAAATTAAAAACATTTCTGATCTCTTTTTCCTCTTCTTCCTGTGAATATTTGGTCCCTAGAAATAGTACCAGTGTCTTATAAACCCATAGTGCCTAGCAGAGTGCCTTGTTGATAAGCAGTCACTCAGTAACTGCTCAGTTGAATCTAATCAGACTGTACGAGGGTGGGACAGTTAGCAGTGCAGGGTACGTTCACTCTGCTTTAAATGCTTGTTTCCGGTAGTACCAGCAAATAATCAAATGGGTGGCTCTTCTCATTCTTCAAGAATTTATATTCAGTCAAATGAGGTGTTCTTTGGATAGCAAATAAATGTGAACGTTCTGATCTAGCATGAAGTCTTTCTGCACTAAGAAAAGTATATGTGGTTAATTAAATTCAGTTTCTCTAAATAACAAAGCATCTCTGTGAAAGAGTGAAGAGAAATGGCTCTACTCTTTCTCATAATGGTAGCTGGGATTTGGTCCCTTCTGCAGGAGGCACTTGGGCCGACACTCAGATTCTGTGAACAGCAACATTGGAATGGAAAGATAACAGCTCAATATCTGCAAAGTAAATGGCCAGAATCATTAGCCACTGCTTTACTTGTCTGAGCTACTGTTTTCTAATTACTTCTTGAAAGCAAGAAAAAGGAAGGAAAAAATTTTTTCACACGTGGGCCAGTTGACTCAGAGGAATGGGATCGAATTGACTTCTGTGAAGATGCAGGGGCAACCAGAAATGAAAACCATTTCATTATTATGGGAAAGGAAATTATTTGACAACTCTGCTTCACTTTAGTTAGGGGTGGGTGCAGCTGTTGTGACTTAGCCTCGTAAATTAGCAAACTGCCTAAAAATTTTGAACATGTCTTTAAAGAAATACATTTACGTCCTCTTGATTGTGGTAACTTTTCAGTAGACTAGTGGTTCTTGATCCTGGCTCTTAGAATTACTGGGGAGTTTTTAGAAATACTTGTGCCTAGCCCCACCCCCATTCCAGTGAAATGAATCTCAGGTTGGCCCAGGCATCTGGGGTCCAGGTGACTGTAGTGTGCACTGGAGTCAGGGACAATGGGACCAAACTACCACAGCTTGGCCTAACAGACGGTGTTATCAGGCATCCACTTTTTCAACCCAGGTCAGTCAGGGTTCAGTCCTGTCACCACCAAAGAGGGAGCTGGGTTATGCAGTTAGGAGCTGAAGTGTTGCTAAAATTAGGAAGTGGATTCTTGGCTGCAAGGATGTCCTGGTCCTTATGGCACAGTCCTGGCCCACTTCAGGCCCAGCCCTACAGCAGGGGACCTCCTAACTTTTTGACCGCCCTTCACTACAACCGCAAAACAGATGAGTCCAAGGGGACGAAAGCTAGCAAAATAAATGAGTCAGAGGGGGAAAAGTTATCATAGAGTTGAAAAAGCTTAAATGAGAATTATCAATAAATTCTTATCAGTGAGTTGCTGCTCTGTACTTTTAGATTTGAAAAATAGCTGTCCTTTTTAGTGAATTAGGCATCCCTCAGTCCCCATCCCCCCCCACCCCATCCTTATTGTGAGCCTCAGGGCACACCTTGTCTTTGGTAGGTATGTCCCCACTGGCAGGGGTTCCACTTCATTTCCATCATCCAGATTTTGAAGGATGCTCATTAGGAGGCAAAGTAGTAAATCTTGTTCCCTTCCCTTTTGAAGATAAATGCTTCCTTTTGTCATGTGGTATGTAAATCTCAGGTAGGCTGTCCCCTATTTCCTTCTTTTGCGAATCCCTGCCTTGGAAGAATCTCCAAATTTTGAAGTGAATGCAGGAATATAGCATTCTTGCAGGTTCAGCCACCTGAATATGCAAATCATATACAGATATTAACCACGTTTAATACTTTTTCCGTTTTTAATTGTAGGAACATCACACTTCTGCACTATCTCATAACTATTGTGGAAAATAAATACCCCAAAGTCCTCAATCTAAATGAAGAACTGCGGGACATTCCTCAAGCAGCAAAAGTAAAGTAAGTACTTACAGGGAATTGTTTTAGTTTTTTTTTAATCACTTGAACTGTGCTTTAGCCATTGAGGTAGTCAGCTGGCATTGCATGAAGAGGGTCCTTCTGTTTGCTTTCCCCTGAAGAGCTTATGAAGTAAAGTTTGAATCCTATCCAAGTCACTGAAATATGTTACATGGTTTTGAATATATATGTTTTCTAGCTCTTTTGGGTAATTTTTAACTTCCAGAAAACCTAATTTTCTGAGTTATTAAGAGTATAAGAAAGGAATGTGGTTTCCCTAGTACTTTTGAAACATAGTTCTATTAAATACAGGTAGGAGCACCCTTAGTCAACGAGGATACATAGCTAAGCAAATAGAACTTAACTATCAAGACGTTGCTAGTAATTTTCACATATGCACACACTCTCAGAAACCAAGGCAACCTTTTAATGGAAAGCAGTCTTTATGCAAATGAAGAAACTAAAAATAAAATGGAAGGTTGCCAAACTTTCACCACAGACTTCACACCACTTTTCAGAGACTGAAGAGCAGGCAGTTTTCCTTGTTCTTCTCTCCTCCTTTTGGCCCTTTAAAAATGTGTGTGTGTGTGTGTGTATTTAAAACTGTATCTTTTTGCAGTGAATTTGAAAAGTATGATGATGAGCAGGCTAATTTTTCCCTCTTTTTGTAGAATTTGTAGAAATGTGAGACATGAAATTAAAAAGTTAACTGAAATATTGGTGAATTTGTTTACATATGAATTATCTGAGAGGATTATGTTAATAATCTCTGATGTTTAAAAGCCATCAAATAGAAAGTTTTATAGGAGAAGCCCAGGAAACTTTCTCTATACAAAAAGACGGTGAAATCTAGTTAGTACAATTTTAAGAAGTATCATTGTTGACTGAAATTTAAGCCATCACCAGGGTACCCGCCGGCTCAGCGAATAGAGCATGCCACTCTTGATCTCGGGGTTGAGTTTAAGCCCCATGTTGGGTGTAGAGATTACTTAAAAATAAATCCTTTAAAATAAAAATAAATTTAAGCCATCACCTTTATAATACTCACATGACCTGAACTTCAGTGAAGAGCAATGCAGTTATTACAAAGAGTACAATATGAGCATGATTGTGGATAAGAGTTTCTTTTACTTGTTTGAAGGGAGCCATGTATGGCAAAAAACTTATTTCCACGTATAATAATTTGCTTAAGTCAGATTTTCGTGAGATTGAAATCTGAAGTATTTTTGTACGGATGGGAGACATTTCTATTCTGCTATTTTTAATCTATAAAATATACCTGTTGGCTGTGGAAAACAGAAACCATAATTCCATATCTAAATTCCCTAAGTTTAAAATGTTATCTTTCTGTGAGATCGGAGCATGGAAGGGAATTTTAAACATTTAAAATAAACTAGTGTGGACTCTCAAGCAGGAGATATGTAAACCCCTCATCTATTTAATACATTTAAGTCACATGTTGGTTACTAAAATGTTACTATTTACAACAGCATGACTGAGCTGGACAAAGAAATAAGCACCCTGAGAAGTGGCCTGAAAGCAGTAGAGATGGTGAGTACGTGTTTCTTTTTCTTAGTCCCAGTCTCTTCCCTATCCCTAGTGCTGATGATATCCAGCCTGGTGGTATGCCTGGGAGAAACATTTATTGATTAAAAAAATAACGAAGTAGGAAAACAAGAGCAGTGAAGAAGCAAAGGCAGGTTGTGTCACCCTGGTGACTCAGCTCCAGGATGTCTTGGGGGTATCGCAGGAGTAGGAACTGGGGAGATGGACCTAAAGTTGCACCAGTTTCCTACCTGTAAGGCAGGGCTCATTAAAGCAGGTTGGGCTAGATAATCTTCAAGGATCCTCTCTGTGTCCACGTTCTATTAATAAGTGATGTTCTTTCTCAGAAGAGCGGTGGAATACCTCTGTTGTCTCGGAGTTGGTCCTTTGCAGAGTATTTATTGAACAGACAGACAAACATTTGGGTGTACGGTCCATTCTCAAGGCCAGAGGTCATGATGATTCAGAGTCCTTGCCCTCTAGGTGTTGCAATGGCCGAGAGCAGTTGGTCTGCTCTTGAGAACACATCCAGATAAGCACAGGGATTACAAAGGTGCCTTGAGGAAGAAGGGTGGATTTAGGTTAGTCGAAAGCTTGTGGAATGATTGGCATATATTAGAGGAAGCTTCTCTTCTCGAGGAGATGAACTTTGAGCTGTGACTTAGGAGGAGGGTGGAGTGAACTCAAGTACACAGGAGCGAGGTTGTCCCTGGGCCAGGCCTCTGTGGAAGGAGAGCAGGCCACGCCACTGGAGGCAGAGGAGTCAGTGGGCTTACACATGGCCCCGGCCCCCGAGCGCCACGTGGGTACCACCCAGTGCTGCCTCGAGCCAGGAGGCGGGTCAGGACAAGGAACCTCCTCAGGAGAGTGGTCCTAGCTCTGGCCTAGCACTAAACAAAGGACACTGCTCTGCAGACAGCTTGGAAGGGTGCCCTTCTCTTAAGTATCTTTCAGATCGTTTATCAGCAATGCCATGAGGACCCTCCTTTTCTTTTTTTAGTAGTAGAACTATGCCATAGAAAGCACTTGATGTCATTAAAGACAGAACTCTAAGATAAAAGTTAAAGTCACAATATCTAATCTTTTTCTGTTTGTTTTTAATAAATTAGGGAGCATGTAAGGCTTTTTTTTTTTTTCCCCTTTTTGGGGGGTCGGGAATGCTCTTTCAAAAGTAAAGGAGATGAACTGAATGAAATCTTTTTTTGCCAATCCCAGTAGGCCAAGACACTGAGTGAGCAGCAAGTAGGATGGTGCTTCTCAGATTTCAGAGGCCCAACTGGTTAAGGGCAGTTTGGGATGAGACTTGTTTTATAGCCTTCTCTTGGTTCCCATTTCCTCCCAGTGGAAGGCTTTCTTGACACTAGTGTGGCGGTTATAACAGCCCTAAAGACTGGTCATGGATGCTCTGACCTTTGCATCTAAGCTAGTTTAGAGCAACGCATGGGGAGGGGTCCTGGTGGGGAGGAAGTTTTGGGTTTGGGGTCTTTTAAAAGTAGTTGTGCTGAAATCTCTCCAGCACCTGGGTCATGTACACTGTAACACACTTTTCATAAGAAAGGGATACAGAAACCCTCCCTCCCCCTGAGCATACATGTCAAGATGTAGCGCCCGAAGGAAATAATGGGAGGCAGACCTTGGCCTGTCTAAATATTCATGAATCCTAATTGTGCTTGACACAAATGGATTATATTGTTTGAAGATACCAAAGATGGAATTCTTAATTTGAATGAAATGAGATTATACATGAATGAAACACTTTAAAATTTTATCTCTGTGCCTCACATAGATACATGCTCACTTTCAAGGCCAAAGCGCTAGAATTGTGGCAATTTATTCCAACCAGAGCAAGTTCCATATTTTATAACTTTCCACTTGTGTTATTTCTTCGACTCTCGTGGTGATGTGGTTATTGCCTGCTTTTTTACAAGTGAGGAAACTGAGGCCCAGGCCACTTGTCACGGATAAGAACCAAATCAGTGGTGGAGCTGAATCAGAGCCCATAGCCTGTGACCTCTCCATGCCTGCTTGTTAGTGCCTCTGCCAAGGCAGTTAGGGAAGAAAATAGGTGCAGGTTAAGTCAGTTGGTGCCCAGTGTAGCTGTTGCTGAGACTGTGGAGTCAGACAGACCTGAATTCAAATTCTAATTCTTTGACTTATCAGCTTTGAGCTAAGCTTTGGCTTTGAGCCAAGAATTTAATCCCTCTAAACCTCAGTTTATGTGTCTGTACAATGAGGACAATAATCCCTCACTCACAGAGAGTGGGATTAAGAAAGTGCATCTGGCAGTGGTTGAAATTAATTACTAAAATTAGATTTGAATCATCTGTGTGTTCATCACCCTGGTATTGGAGAATATGGGTAATTAATAAGACACTAATACTTCTACCTGTCTGTTCACAAAAACAAAATAGTATAGACAAGAAGAAAAATGGTAGATGATTATGGTGCCAAACACTACAGTTGAAGTTCCACTGACCCAGATATCCACATGGAGAAAGTCAGCAGACTTGGCCAGAGGGAAAGAAGGAAAAATCAAGGAATCAGAATTACCAGAATTCTGAGCACAGAATATCAACAATCGAACTACCTTGCTTTCAGTCACACACCTTTGGAATCCAATTTGCTCTCCTTATTTAACTTTTATTAATTATCTAAATGCTAATCTACTTACATCCTAAAGCTAGTATAAGAAATCACACTGTTAAAGTACTCAGATGATTGGCTAAATTGCTGTTTGCAAATATGTGGGGGTGCACGTGGGCATGGCTCTGGCGTGGTAGACAGAAGGGCCGGGGGACCTAGGGTATCACAAAGTGCTTTAGAGTACATTTTGATGTGTTCGCCATTCTGACTTATTAAATTCGAGGTATATGGAAAATCAGACAAGGTGAGTCCGCATTTGAAGGCTTCCTTGACGTTATCCGCTTCCTGTGTTTAAGGAGCTGGAGTATCAAAAGTCTCAGCCCCCACAACCCGGAGACAAGTTTGTGTCTGTTGTCAGCCAGTTCATCACAGTGGCCAGCTTCAGCTTCTCTGATGTGGAGGACCTTCTAGCAGAAGCTAAAGACCTGGTAAGTTTCCCCTTGCATACTGAGTGTTGTTTAACAGGGCTGATACCTGCAGATGTTCAACATTTTCATATCCAGGGCTGTGATCAATTGAAATACACCCTTTTTGTCTGACTGGCTTGTGTCGCCTTTAGGTTAGCAAGACCTCAGAGTATTTGGATGGTGTAATACCAGTAAAGATTTTGCAATTTTCTCATGGTTGATTTGGATTAAAGTTACCTCTGGGAACCAGAAAAGAGTAGATTACGAAGACCAGAGGCAGGATAAAATGTGAGATAGGTGTGACCAAGGCCACGTGTCCCAGTGCCTGTAAGTTATATGCTCTCCCGAGATAGAGACTTAGGGCAGGAGATTCCCTCTTAAAATCTCCAGCAGAACTTATTAAAGGAGATACACTTTTTTTTTTAATGTTATGTTAATCACCATACATTACATCATTAGTTTTTGATGTAGTGTTCCATGATTCATTGTTTGCGTATAACACCAGTAGTCCTTTCAATACGTGCCCTCCTTAATACCCATCACCAGGCTAACCCATCCCCCCACCCGCCTCCCCTCTAGAACCCTCAGGTTGTTTCTCAGAGTCCATCGTCTCTCGTGGTAGGAGATACACCTTAATTCACAACCTCATGACAAGAGGCATACGTTTTAATAATACAGCACTTTATATGATTTTTGCTATTTCAAAATTTTGTTTTCCTCTAAAGGAAAAGTTTTCATTGGCAATAACTAGGACCTTAGCTCCTCCCCCTTCCCACTATTTCCTTTTCCAAAATACATACACGTTTATATACATGTGCATGTACACATTCGCTCATTTTCTCTCACCCCGCTTTCTCATTGTTAATAAGTGATCTTAAGCCCCTACCCCATCCTGTCGAGCTCTTCCACAATGCTCATCTCTCAGTTGCCACAACAATCTTTAGCTTTAACTTTCCTTTGAAACTTGAGTAGTGGATGTCATTTCCCTGTAATCATCCGTTTAGTAATAGATATGGATGATTGTTTATGTATAGTGTACATACACAACTGCTTACAGTTCAGAAGAAGACTGTATTAGGATACATTAGGTAGTCTCAACCATAAACCCCGCCTCCAACATGATTAAATAAATGGAAAGATAATGGTATGGTCAGAGGACTGCTGTTAAAAGTCCAGCTTTTGCTGTCCCATGATTGATGTCAGCAACGTCCACTGCCATAGCCCCCATCCCCCACCCATGTCTTAGGTATGCCTCACCACTTTGGATGATACAGATCTGTAAAGGAGGGGACGCCCGACCCTCACCCCAACCAGGCAGCATAGAATCTACTGCCTTGAGGGCTCAAACATTTTTATAAGAATCCACCCTACAGTTAATTTTTGATGTAAAAACACATGCTTACGCACAACCTACTTTTTTTTTTTTAATTTTAGTGTGGGAACTTTTAGTCTGGGACTAGTTTTCTTCAGATTTCTAAAACTAAAATATACATGACTTCATCATCACTAGAATTCCTAGATAAAAAGATCATTCAGGATGGCTTGGAGTGCATGAACTTGAATGTTTTGGAGACTCAGTTGTAGGCCGTCTCATGCCATTTTGTTCATACCAGAACTTTTAGAAATTAGCTTATAAAGTCATGAAGGCAAGCTAGAGCTTTGCATGTGGCATGTGAACAATGTATTTGTCCCTAAAGAACTCTGGTTTCCAATAGAATATTTCCAAATAAGTAAAACATTGAGAACAACTCCTCAGTGAAGAGAGAAACAGCAAAAGAACATTTTTATTATAAATTTAAAGATATGACATGACAACTATAAGATGTCATACGCACACACATGTAACTTTGTAATTGTTTTATCTCAGAATAAATATTGAGGGGGAATTGGAGGAAGGTAGTCAAAAAGTACAAACTTCCAGTTATAAGATAGTTAAGTATAGGGGTTGTAATGTACAACGTGATGATTGTAGTTAACACTGCTGCATGCTATGTTTGAAAGTTATTAGGAGAGGGCGCCTGGGTGGCTCAGTCGTTAGGCGTCTGCCTTCAGCTCGGGTCATGATCCCAGAGTCCTGGAATCGAGCCCCGCATCGGGCTCCCTGCTCAGCGGGAAGCCTGCTTCTCCCTCTCCCGCTCTCCCTGCTTGTGTTCCCTCTCTCACTGTGCCTCTCTCTGTCAAATAAATAAAATCTTTAAAAAAAAAAAAAAAAAAAAGAAAGTTATTAGGAGAGTAGACCCTTCGTGTGTATCTGTATGGGGTGATGGATGTTAACTAAACTTACTGTGGTAATCATTTCACAATATATTGAAGTCAAGACACTATGCTGTACACCTTAATTTTATACAGTGCTATATGTCCATTAAATTTCAGGAAAACTAGGCAGTAAAATAAAAGAGAATAAGTACTGAAAACATTTACTAGAGAGAGATAGTATTACTGAAATATCAGAAAAAAATATAAAGGCAAGTAATGCAAGAAAAATAAAAGCAATTAGGAAATCTTGGGTTGGGGGCACTGCACAAACACTTCATAGTCTAAATGAAGAGAATTAAAGATCTGGAAAATGTTAAGTAGTTGATTAGGCATAGGGAATGAGAATTCATTTGACTCTAAGCTGGAAACACCTTCCTTAGCAGCTTAGGAGTAATAGCATTAGATCCTTACAGAGGGAAGAAAAATTCTAACAAACATTATGACTGGCATTGAACATTATTTGGTTAGTCATGATACTGCTAAGACTCCTAAGAGCGTGTGATCTTGAGTTATGAAGAAAACCACCAGGAGAACTAAGACTAGAAGAGTACAGTATAGGGAATATAGTCAGGAATAGTGTAATAACATTTGGTGACAGACTACACTTTTCCTGGTGAGCCCTGCGTATTGTATAGAATTGTTGATTCATTGTGTTGTATACCTGAAACTAATATAACACTGTATGTTAATTATACTTCAGTTTGAAGAATTAATATATTAAATAAACTGACACATTCACCAATCCAAAGGAAAAAAGAAAAAATGAAGAGACTGGAAATGACTATTCTGAATTAACATATTAAATAAACTGACACATTCACCAACCCAAAGGAAAAAAGAAAAACCGAGGAGATTGGAAATAACTATTCTGTTACAAATAACTGTATACATATATTGGTATTAATTTTTTTAAATTCTCCCTTAATATTTTGCATTTTAGCTGTTTTGAGAGGATTTGCACTGAGAGGGGTTCTCTCTTAACACAGGATTTGGAATAAAATTGTCTTCTCAGTCATAAATCCAGGGTTGCCTTAATGATTCCATAGTCCGTGACTGTTTTCTAGCTGAGGCCCAGGAAATATCACAATACTAGCATTACTTAGGATTAGGAAAAGCAGCTAAGAAGCACTGGATCCCATTTGCTTTTGATATTAACCATATGGCACCAATAAATGATATTAAACTACTTCAAAGAAAAGTTAAAAGTCCAAGTTTCCCTACCCCTGCCGAGTTTGCTATTAGTTTTATGTCTTGAGTGCTCTGCCCTATGATATTTTGCTTTCTTGTTTTTACTACTGTTTAGTTAATAAAAAGTCAGAGTAGGTCATCATTGGTGTTAAGCTGAAATGAGGTGGAAAAGAATAAATGGTTTCAAAAGTCGAGGAGTATTAAATTTTTTACTTTAGCGGTGATTGATGGGCCTGTTCAGCAGCCAAAGATAAATACAGGCTCACTAAAATCCAGCAAGTTACATTTGACTCTTTTTGAGCTTCACTACTTCTAGAGAGATTTCTGTTTGATCCCAGAATTCCCTTGGAACCCTGAACTTCTTAAAACTCACTTTTTCCCCCCAGTTTACTAAAGCAGTGAAACACTTTGGGGAAGAGGCTAGCAAAATCCAGCCGGATGAGTTCTTCGGCATTTTTGATCAGTTTCTTCAAGCTGTGGCAGAAGCCAAACAAGAGAACGAAAACATGAGAAAGAAGAAGGAGGAGGAGGAACGCCGTGCTCGCATGGAAGCCCAGGTAAGAGAAGGAGGGCATCGCCGTTCCCACCTCCTGGAAGTGCCGTGTGCCCGTGCTGCAGCTCCTTGGTGTGCAGAGGGGGTTGTGATGCACCTGCAGGAAGGAGGGCATCAAGGTGCTCTCTAGAATGCTGCTCGGAGTTTAAATCAGTGTAAGTTTCTCTTGGGCAATCTGGCAATATATCCAAAGCCTGAAAAAATATATGTCTACATCCTCTGACCTGGAGTTTCATTTCTTAGAAATTATTCTAAAGAAATAATCATAAGTTAAGGGCGCCTGGGTGGCTCAGTTGGTTAAGCGACTGCCTTCAGCTCAGGTCATGGTCCCGGAGTCCCAGGATCGAGTCCCGCATCGGGCTCCCTGCTCGGCGGGGAGTCTGCTTCTCCCTCTGACTCTCTTCCCTCTCATGCTCTCTATCTCTCATTCTCTCTCTCTCTCAAATAAATAAATAAATAAAATCTTTAAAAAAAAAAAAAAAAGAAATAATCATAAGTTTGCCCAAAGAGAACAGCGGTCTTTATAATAGCCCTCACATGGAAACAACCTCAACATTTACCAACCAGGCATTAGCTTCAAATGGTACAATAGCTACATAATGGAATATTTATGCAGTCCTTTAAAGTCATGTTTTCAAAGAATATTTAATGATAAAGCTAACAAAATTATTTCTATGCAAAATTTTTTTTTTTTGGTAAGGTAAGTGTTAATAAGGAAAATGATAGTGGTGGGGTACACACCCAGCACGTTCACAATGGTTATCTCTTCACAGTAGGATTAAGGATGATTTTCCCACTTTTGTTTATATGAATTATCTAAATTTTCTATAATGTACATGTATAATTTGGCTTTTCATAAACTCATGTGTAGCAGGCTCCAGGCATCCACAGGAGATACAAGCTGAGCCTTTGATGTGAGGAGAGTGGCCCGATGAGTGTTTGCTTTAGTCTGTCTATACCATCAAAGAAACCAGTATTTGGGGTCTGTTCAGTGATAACTTCCTGGTTCCATTGTAGCAACAGGAATTGCCTCGTTGCTCTTGTTTTAACTAGAATATCATGAGGTTTACCTAGATTCTAGATGGTGAGTGTCTAATCACAAAGTAGTGGTCATCTTTCTTCATTATTCCTTGCTTCTACAATAAGACCTCAAGTCCCAGTCCCCCCTCTCTCGTGAGGTCCGAGGGCTTAGCAGCTATTGGATGCCCATGGGTTGATGTGATTGGAGTATGGCCATACTTCAAGGGCTTCATCTCCACTGAAAACAAAACAACGCTTTGACACTTCTGTAAGAGGTTGCTTTCTATTTGCAGCTCAAAGAACAACGTGAAAGGGAACGTAAAATGAGGAAAGCAAAAGAGAATAGTGAAGAGGGCGGAGAGTTCGATGACCTGGTTTCAGCTCTACGCTCAGGAGAAGTATTTGACAAAGACCTTTCTAAACTGAAACGGAATCGCAAGCGTATTACCAACCAGATGACGGACAGCAGCCGAGAGAGACCAGTCACAAAACTTAATTTCTAATTTTCCTTGGATACTTTTTTAGAACACTCGTTAGCAGCCCTTTGAAGTGACTAGAACTTTTCATTACACTGCCTTGCAATCCAAACAGTGGCAATTTTTTCCTTCATCTGTGAGTGAATGCGTGAATGTATGTGTATGTAAATGTATGTGTATATATATATTAAAAAAATGTATATAGAAGTCTGAGTGTTGTCTGGAGACCTATATGTATGGTTAAAAAAAAAAATCTATGTTAATGTATGTGCTCAGAAACCCTTTGTGTTTGCTTTCATAATGAGTATGGCTCATTTTCTTCCCCTGAACACCACGGCTATTCAGAAGCACAATGCTATCTCCTGAAAGAGATGACAGAGACATTCCCTAGAGTAAAAAGGAAAAGCAAAAGCAAAAAAAAAAAAAAAAAAAAAGGCTTGAGAAATATTTTATGGTTTCCAAGCTTGGTATACTTTGAAATTATTTTCACTGGTGAAACTGGTTGGAAAAATATAGATTTAAAATGGTTTTTGATAGTTGACAATGTGACACTGGTGTAGGCCATCAGTGACTGATAGGACCAGCTTAGAATTTCCGACATTGGTGTGGGGGTGCAGTCTGTAAATGTTTATTGAGAACATCTTGCACACAATCTGAATTATGTAGAATGTCAATCAGACTTTTTTTTATATATTTAAAACTTGGGCATCAATTTTTTCCCCTAATTTCATCGAGTTCTCTGCCAAGCGCTCTTGAAGATTTCTTTACATTGCTTTTGAAAAGAACACTGTTTATCTAAATGCAATTCATGCTCTTGTTAAAGAACAAGGTTGCCAGAATGTGCTTGTTGTTATAACAATAGAGATATAAACTTTAAAAATAAAAATTTCCCACCCAAGACCTAAAAGGAGGGATTCTCTGAAGGGATAAAAATTATTTAAAATTTTTTATGGGGTGCCTTTTTTTCTTTCTTTTTTTTTTTTTCCCTATTTTGTAGGACAAGCTGCATCTTCTGTCTATATGGGTCTGGACTAAAGGACACTTAATGAATGAACAGAATGTCAACAACACCAACAGAGATGCCAAGATCTATTTATCTCTAAGTATGTTTGAAGTGGTTTGTTGTTTATATATTGTCATTTTAAATTGTGTGTCAATAAAGCTACCTGTAAAATTTCAGTCCAAAAGATAAAGCTCTCAGGGAGAAATGAATAAAAACAATGAACATTAGAAAATAAAATATAGATACTTACCATTAACCTACCAACTCTTAATATCCTTAAATTATATATAAAGAGGACTGTTACTTTTTTTTTTTTTTGGCTTTGCTTTATTTATTTGTAGTGGGGGAGGGGGGCTAAGATTCTCTCTTTTCTTCTATCAATCCTGTTGTGGTTGGGTTTCCTGTGGAGAGAGTAGTTTGTCCTGTTGCACTAGAACATTATTTACTCACTAAATTGAGTTTTTCAGTCAACAAATATTTATTAAACACCTACTATGTGCCAGGCTTAGTAGGGCTACAGTAATAAGCAAGACAAAGTCCCTGCCCCAAGGAGCTTATGTTCTAATGGGGATAAAGGGGTGAATAGAATACCAGTATGCGCTGTACAGGAATCATGCTATTTAAAAATGATCTGTATAAACTATAATGCTTAGTGCAGATGGCAAGGTCTCTGCACTATGTGAAAGCTGTGAAATAGTGCTCTAAGAATTGTCAAGAGCAGTGGTTTTATGTTTTTTCCCCCCTCATTGCAAACTTAGAGACTTTCTACCCATTTTATGGAAGTAAATAACTCTAGCTCATAAGGCAGTCATAAACTCACAGCAGAGGTTGTGCTCCCCAGCCCCTAGTAACCAAGGTCTGCAAATCCACCGGGTTAAAGGTGCAGACAGAGACTTTGCTCCAAAAGCCTTGAAGATTAGGAATGGGAGATGCTGGTGGATGTGTCTATTCCTTAACAAAAGTGCCTCTATCTTCTTTTCTATTTATAGCAAGAGAAATTTGGTCTGGCTCAATTTTGGATCTGTATTTTGAAAATGGCTTTGTTTTACAGTTTAAGGAATGGACAAGTGGATGGAGTGTCACATAAAGGAGCAAGCCCACGTAGTGTGTCCCTCTTGCCCTTTGTAATCATCCTCATTTTGATACGGCCATCCTGGTAGGCCTTACCATTTCCATTTTTGGTTTCTTTCCCCAAAAGCTTTGTGCAGGTAATTCCATGTGCCATTGTTGAAAAAAAAATCTACTTTTTAGATTGGTGCTGGTGTAAGTAGCCACTTTTCTCTCTTGGGTGTGTATTTTAAAGTTTTTTGTTTGTTTTTTTAAATTAATGCCAAAAAGAAAGCATTATAATTTGTAAACTTAATTATATGTCTTGTATCTTATTAGCTTAGTAGTTGGAACCTCTTAGTCTTTAGGTGCAAGACTGTTGTTATAGTACCAAGAAAAAAAATGTTGTATGTGCTATGAGATTGTACTTTTTTTTAAAAAAGCAATATGCAATAAAGAGACGAATTCATTGGGTGTATGTATATGCTCTCTGTGAGTTATTAAAACAGCATTATCAAACTTCTTTGTACTTTGCACTATTAAATTTTAAATATTGACAATTGTTTGCTAAGTCAAGAACATGTACATATTTTTTAGCTTGTACATACTAGACCTAGAATTGTACAGTTTTTTGCTCTGGTAGCATTCAGTATGTTCACAGACTAATATATGCTACCTCTTTCTGTCACTTTTCTATAACCTCTTTGTATGACTCCATAGAGTTACAGTTTCTCAGCATGGCTACTGGTGAAATTATTCAACTGGTGATACAGAAAAGAATGTCTGGTCTCGAGAATCAAAATTGTTTTCATTTTGAAGCATTTTGTTTTTTAAAATTAATTTATGATATAGGTCAAGATGAGAAGTATCACCTGTACAGAACAAGGGATGTGTATTATATCCTCTGAAAATTGGGGCTTTTTCTTGGCCCTATGTTGCTTTGGCTGCCTGGCCGTCCTCAACCCAATTTGAAGTCAAGCTGAAAACAAATTGTCCTGGTGGTTGATAGAGGACCTAAGCACTTCTGATCTTTGGAATGGACTCATGATGGTCTTAAAATTGCCAACTGTCTTGTATTTCATCTAGTCCGTGGGTACTACATGGTATCCAAAGACGACTACTTTTCTCCTACACAGGGCATTCAGATGGAAGAGAGCTTTCTGCATGGTAGACAGGTTTTTTATTCCATCCCATAAACTCTACAATTACCAATTTGTACATTTGGGTGTGGAGCTGTGTACAAACCCACCTAGACCCTCAGTTGCTCATGGAGTATTGATAGAAGTAGAGAAAAATACGAAACTTTCAGATCATTACATTTCCTTTTACGTCTTCAATTTCCCCTAAAAAAGTCATTGCTGGGGGAAAATGTGCTTCTGTTAAAGGGACTAAGCTACTTGAACCCTCCAGGACTTTGCTCCTTTTCTGTAACCTAACATGGGTTTATGTGAAGCAAAAGGATAATCTTTATTAAACTAGTTTAGATGCAGTTATTCAAAAGATCAAGTTCTGAGTTTTCTGAGTAGTTTTTTTTTTTTTTAAATAACATCAGCTGTTTCCTACCAAGTAGTAAACCTAAAATAAGAACTCCCAAGCTTTAACAGCTACTTGATACCATTCGGTTCCAGATCACTAGGTAGCTTCAAGAACCACTGGACTGTGTGTAGATCTAAAGTCAGGGTTCTAGGGCTTTTTGCATCCAAGTCATTTATAGAACATCACTATGTTGGGCTAGGTGCCCATTTTTTTCAAAGTGGTGTATATATTGGTTTGTCTCTCTATCCCTGTGCCCCTGTTAATATGAACTCTACTGAAATCTAAAAACCTGGTGAGTCTACCATTAAGAGATGGCTTAAAATCCATAGTTCTTTATCTTGGAGAAACTTTGGAACCCCTGGAGGAAGGAGTTTCCTGTTTATAAGGATTTTCATGTTTTCCATAGCAAAGACGAATCAGAATTATTTTTCACTGGTCTTGGGGGGAAAACCTCGATCTAACCTTTGGTCTTTTCCCTGACATGGTTTTGTCTACTGCAATCAACTATGTTTCCATGGTGTCAAACAAATAACATGAACATAGGATTGCACACTAAGGGTTTTTGACAAAGGAGATCCTTATTTTTATCAAACCTTGATAATAGTTTTCTTCCTGCATGGGAAAAAGAGAGGTCCCCAAGTATAATTTTCTCATGTCATTTACATAAAGTATTTGTTTTTATGCTTCTATGCCTACAGTTTCTTCTACTGGAAGGAGGAAGAAACAGTTCTATATTGATCTTCGGTACCATCTCCCATTTCATTTATACCCATTATGGTCATGTGGGGACATTGCTATGGCAAAGGAACCTGCAGTCCCCCGCCATGGGATGGTGAGCATCTCTTTTTAGTGTCCTCACCCCATTCTCCGACCCCCACCTCCAGTGTAGAGGAACTGCCCTGACTTTCCTGGGATGGGAAGGGGTGCCCAGAGAGGAAGTGATTGTAATGCTGAGCAGCAGCTCAGGAAGACAGGCACAGGGGAGAGAAGGAAGTGTCTCCACCAGCTGCTTAAAAAGAGAAAGGCCCGTGTGTGGATGGCCAAGACACTTCCCTACCAAACCAAGTCAAGTTCCCTTACTCCCTTTTACATACTCCCCTTAGCTAAACTCCCTTTGATGATTTATTGTGCCTTTTGACTTCCCTAGTTCATTCACATCCAAGTGTATCACGCTGTGTGTAAAGCCCAACAGGGTAGCTTCTCACACTTCTTTGGACTTCCATCAGACTACTACCCTTTGAGACTTCAGCCCTGTCTCTAAAAGCCCCTGATTAACTCTTACACCCAAAGGATCTTGCTGTCCATTCCTTGACTCTTTAGAAAGCAGGGGAGTGGGGGTGGGGGGGTCAGAAAATCACTAGTAAACTAATTCACACTTAGGCAGTTCAGATTATAAGCCTTTAGGATTTCCAGTTTAAGATAGCTTCTGCAAGTTGATTGTCATCTGAAGGCTCACAGGAAGAGCCTGGCCTTCTTCTCTCTGTCGTTCTTCCCTCAAACCTCCACCAAAATAAAGTTTCAAAATAAAAAATTTTGCAGAAAATAGAGCTCTCCTACTGCCTTGAATGTGAGATATTTCACCCTGAAAAGCAACAGCTGTTTAGTGACGTGACATTTTTATGGCTGGTGAGTTCACACTAAAAGGTTGGACTTCTAACGTCCACTAGAGGCGTTGCTAGGAGTGGGGGGTCCTGCTAAAGGATTAATGCACTTAGGAAAGGAGATTCTCTTACATGACCTGGGGAAATGACGCTTCGAGGGCAATTAGCATTGACTTTCTTTCAAAAGAACACGCCAAAGGTGACCCTCATCGTGGACTTTCCCACAAGAATGTGGCAAAGGTGAGCCCGAACAATCCTGAAATTACCTATAGTCATTAAAGGATTCCCCGCGGAAGACGACTTCCAAGTTCCCTTGCGCTGATTTCTAAGCAACACCAGAACCTAAGAACTCACTTCCAGAGTTTGTCTGTTACTATCAGATGTGAGCTGTAACCCTAGGCACGTCTCCCAAACACCTTTTTTGGGAAGTTCCAAAAGTTCCACTGCAGGATGTTGTAGTCCTGCCTCCGAGGCTCGAAGTCCCTGGGAGCTAGGGATTCGCTGCAGCCAACTCCCTCGCTAAAATTAAACCCACTTCTCCTAATTGCACGGTTTCTCAGCCACAGCCGGAAGCAGAGCCTCTGCCCTGGCTGCATGGAAGGAAAAGGTGGAAGGTCAATGTCTGAGGGCGGTTTCCCTGTCAGCAGCGAAGAAGCTCACGTGAGGGCTTCCTTTTGTTTTACCAGGTAACTGTGGTAACACTAACGCCCAGAGTCCCACTGGGGCTGCACCAACACCACTTACGTGCATTGCTTTAGTCAGAAAATCAATGTATATCATCAACGGGGCTTTTCCCTAGAGAGGTTGTGGTAACCCAGGGGGAGTGTGGTTGGAAGAGGAGGAAGGAACAAATCAGAGTGAGTGGATGGGCCCCGCCAGAGTGCCGCGTTCTAACAGGTACTGCCTTGGAAGAGCAACTCCGACAAAAGAAAATGCATCCCACTGAGGAGGTTTAGAAACTGGCTCCCAGAAGCATCCACTGACAAGAAACTTGAAGCCTGCAAAACACATTACTAAGGCAGCAGGACAGCTGGCCTCCTATCTGAAGAGGGAGAAGACTTATTCTGTCTACACCAGTTGGCAGGGCTACAACCAATCGGTGAAAGTCACCAGCAAATTGAGGTCATCTTTTTTTTTTTTTTTTTTTTAAACGTGGAGCCCAGTGCAGGGCTTGAACGCCCCCACCCTGAGATCAAGACTTGAGCTGAGATCAAGAGTCGGTCACTTAACGGACTGAGCCCCCTGGGCGCCCCTAGAGCTCATCTTGTAGAGAACTTTCAAACTCCTTGAGCTGACCGGCCATCAGACCACTGCCTCCTGAGATAGTGAGGTCACCCATCCTTAGAGACCTTCAAACCTGTAAACTCAGAAGTTCAAGACTAAGTGACAGGTTGGATAGATGATTTTTTTTAAAGCTTTTTTACTTGGAAATAATTTCAAACTTAGAAAAAAATTGCAAAAATTAAAATAGCACAAGGAATACCTTATGCCCTTTTCTTAGGTTCACTTATTGTTAACATTTTACCCTGTTCGCTTCATCATTTCTCTTCTCCCTTTGTGTGTGTGCATACAGATAATGTTTTTTTCTGAACCGTTGGAGAGCAAGTTGCTTACATCATGGCCCTTAAAATTCCTGAGTATTGCAGTGTGCCTTTCCTAAGAGTAGGGAACCTCTCATACAGAACCTCAGTACATTGATCGACCTCATGACTTTATATTGATATTTGCATCTAACTAACCACCCAAGTTCCAATTTTGTCAGTTAATAGAACAATGAATATCCTTGATAGCCTTTCTCCCCTCCAGAAAAGGATCTAGTCCAAGATCAGATAGCGCTTTAGTTTGTCATATTTTCCAGCCTCTTAACTCTCTGATCTTCGTGTGCTAGGATATGACAGTGTTGAACAATAGTCCTCTGGGAGGCAGAATGTCTATGTCGAATTCCCAGAACCTGTGAACATGTCCCCTTACACAGCAAAGAAGACATTGCAGGTGTGATTAAGTAAGGATTTTGACATAGATTACCCTAGATCAGCCAGGCAGGCACAGTGTAATTACAAGCATCCTTTGAGGAGGGAGGCAGGAACCTCAGAGACAGAGAAAGAGATGTGAGGACAGAAGCAGAGGTTGGAGTACTGTGATTGCTGGCTTTGAAGATGGAGGGGCACCACAAGACAAGGAATACAAGCCCCCCCCCCTTTTTTTAACTAGAACTTTCTTTGTATTGTGTTTGTCTGATGTTTCTTTTTTGTTATGTTGAGGTTATCCATTGTGTGCTGGAATGCAGCATAGGTGCTATCAGAGGCACACAGTGTTTGTCTGTTTCAAAATTGCTTCTTACATAACATGACAAAAAACTAACCTACTAGAGAATACAGAATCTACTTCTGCCCTCTTCTCCTTCCCCTCCCCACATCCTACTCTGTTCCAGACTGAGGACGTATGACCAAAAACTGTGTTCGTAAATTACATGGATGGGTTCATTCTTTTTTTCTCTCCCTTCAGTATGGTTATAGTAATCATTTGAAATACACTCATTCATTTGTGCCCATTTTCTTTCAGCATTACTGGATTTTGTCTCCTCATTCTTATTTAATTTTTATTTATTTTTGAACATGTAGGCTACTAACATTTCAAAACCAAAACTATATGAAAAGGTATATTCACTGAAGTGTCACCCTCCTGTATCCTTTATGTATACAGTGTATGTCCACACTCCCTATCCCTACCCTTCCTTGTAGGTATCCAACTTTAGTGTTTTCTGGTTTACCTTTCCTTTGTTTTTTTGTAATGATAAACAGATACGTGTGTGTTTACTTATTTTTCCTTTTTTTTTTTCCACAAAAGATAGCATGCCACATGTGCTTCTTTACAGTGAGTCTTTTACACTTAATACCTGCTGGAAATTACCCTCCCTATCCATTCATACAGATCTTCAACCTCGCTCTTTTTTTTTTTAACTCCATCGTGTGCAGGTAACACTGCTTATTCAACCAACCCCAGTATTTTCCAATTACGTATGACATGGCAGTAAATAACTTTGTGCATCTTTGTTATTGGTCAAGTTATATTTCTAGTCTAAATTCCTGGAAGTGGGATCGTTGGGTCGAAGAATAGACACATAGGTCATTTTGTTCAAGATTGCTAAATTCCCCTTGTAGGGATGGCACCGTTTTGTATTCCCACCAGCAATGTGTATGTGTGCCTGATGAATTCAGTCCGTTCTCACAGTCTCCGCTCTCACCATCCCGGACACAGCACCATCCTCTTCCCTTCTGGGTCATGGCAATGGTCTCCTAACTGGTCTCTGCTTCAGCCTTTCCCCCACCTCCCCATACCCCATGGTCTGTTTTCAACACAACAGCCAAAGTGATGCTTTCGAAATGTATGTAAAATCTTATCACTCTACTTAAACTCTCCAGAGGCTTTCTATCTCACTTAGAAGTCAACGTGACAGTTCTCATAATGGCCTCCTACACCCTAAATGATCTGGACACTTGCCAGCACCGTTCCCCCTCTGACTTCAACCTCACTACTTTCCCTCTTCCTCCCTTGGCTCCAGTCGCACTGGCTTCCTCTTCTTCCTTGAGCATACCAAGCAGGGACCTACAGCAGAGCCTTTGCTTTTCTGTTTCCTTTGCCTAAACCACTCTTTCCTTAGCTATGACATCACTTTCTCTGTCACCTCCTCCCCACCTTTCTTCCAACATAACCTTCTCGGTAATGACTTCCTCGCCACTCATTTTACAACTACAACCCACACCCTTCCCAGCACCTTTCCCTACTCTCTGCTCTATTTTCTTCATAAAACTTATATATATTTTGTGTATCATTTGTTTAATATGTCACCTTATCTTACCCAACCCAGTAAAATAAAAGCTCCATAAAGTCAGAGAAGTTTGTGGTGTTCACTGAAGATTTGCAGCACCAGGAACAAGTTCTAACATACTGGAGGATCTCAGTAAATGATCAGTCTCTTTCTCTGGCAAATTGAATATACAAACAGAGTTGATGTGAATAATGCAATTGATGAAACTGATCAATAGATTTTAAACAAAGATACAGTTGAAATGATAAACCCCTCTTTTCAAATGTTTATGGTAGTGTTTCTCAACAGTAGCTGTTATATTTTATGCTAAATAAAATTCTTTATTGTGAGGGCTGTTGTGTGCACTGTAGGATACTAAGCAGCATCACTGTCCTCTACCCATTAGCATACCTCCCCGAGTTCTGACAACCAAAAATGTCTCCAGACCTTGTCAGATGTGACCCTGGGGAGTAAAATTGTCCCTCATTGGGACCCATTCGCCTATGGTTACATTCCCAAAAATGAACCACACGTACACAAAAAGAATAGAATTTAACAATAAAAGTTTAAGCAAAAAACATCATACTCATTTGAGAGGAACATCCTCCAAAAAATATTGGGTCAGAGTGAACCAAAACTACATCTAAGATCTATTTATAATAAGGGTTGCCAGATAAAATACAGGACACCCAGTTAACTTGTAATTTCAGATAATAAATCATTTTTTTAGTATAAGTACATTCTGTACAGTATTTAGGACATACACTAAAAATTTAATGTTTGTTTGAAATTAAAAATTTAACTGGAGATCTTATTTTTATTTGCTAAATCTGTCAAGCCTTATTTATAAAATTATGAATAGAACATCATTACATATAAAAATATAGCCGCTACACACAGAATATAACAAAAACTGTACTCAAAGGCAAAGGCATGTTTGCTGATGCCTTCATTTCTTAAAAAGAGAAATGACTAAAAATGAACTAAAAGCTTGACTTAAAAATGCGAAAACAACCAAAATCAAACAAAGGAAAAAAAACAAGTCCAGGTCTATCTCACAGCTAAGTTAAACTGAAGGAGGAATCTTGCCCGTTCTAGCCTTGCCAATAATACCCTAAGACCGGCGACTCTTGGACAGTGCTGGATACATTCTAACGGCGCTCCACGTCTGCTCACCCTTCTAGTGCTCCATCAATATCTTCTATTGATGTCTCTTTCCTTTAAATATATGACTTCCTATTTTCATCATGTTGTGTAATGTCCATCAGATTTTGTCCCCCTGATCTTTTGACCAGAGGAAGCTCTTTAGTCACAAGTAGAGATATTATTGTTTAAGCTGATGCCTTCAAAAGGGGCCTACTTCACACACACCCATTTAGTGGACTTAGTTAGGTTAACTGAGACCTAGAGAATCTTCCTGTCCCACTTATACATGATCCCCCAGCATCTTTACAGATGAGTCCAGTGTTTTCTAGGCATTTCCCTCATCCATCCTTTTACACATTTACAGGGAGCTTGCAATGCCTCTCTAAAGGCATCAGCACTCAAGAGGCATGAACCTGTGAGTGACTGGACTCCCCAAAGGAAGTGATTCTATCAAGCAATTTTGAGAACCAGGGTAGGAACAAAGAGGTAAGGACTATTGTGTACAATTGGCTATCACCATATTGTCATTTCCTGGCCAATGTTCTTCTTATCAGCAGTGGCTCTGTTGCTGAATTTCAATTGGAAAGAGCATTACAAGGGGGAAAAAATCCAAATCTTTATGTAGTATTTCCTAGGTAGTAAACACAGGATTTCCTGCATCCGAAATGATTTCAACAAGTTGCCTCTTCCTTCAAACATGATCTGGTGACAAATGTGGGCCAGCGCAGAGATAAGCTTGCTGATTGAAATCTCCTCCAGCTGAGCAAGGGTTTTTGCCAAGTGTGCATCCGAGTTCACAAAGCTGTCCAGCCCCACCAGCCCGTGAACCACAAAAATGAGCGAGCATGTCACACTGCTTTCTACTTGGTCTTAGTATTTCATTTGATTACATGTCTCCCCAGGTAGAATCTAGAAGTACTGAATCGCCCTTTTCTTCTGAGAGTGCCAGTGAGCAGTGTGGTAATGAATCAAAAAGTAAACAAATGCTTTGGGTTCATTGGTTTTAGAAATAATGAGACAGGGGAGGGGGAAGTTCTGGAGAATTGGCATCGAATTTTGGAACTCTGGCATTTGCAGCTCCCAAGCTCCAGAGGAAGGAAGTGTGTTCTGTCAATGGAGGGGCAGAAATCTTTCCCTCTCAGACATAACTCTGATCACACCAGGATAATTTGCAAATCTGCATTAGAAGCAGTTCCTTTACCCATTTCCCATTCCTAACAAGGTGTTTATGATAAACAAGTGAGTGGAATTCTCTCCCCAGACTTCAGTCCCTTTTTGTTTTAAAATCCTTTAGTGAGTTCCTTCCGGAAGCCTGGGTTTCATAATTCCCAGTCCACACTGTTGGCCTGAACCTCATCTGTACTTGAGTCATCACGATGATGAAACCAAGAGTCATAGCAACTGCTCCTGTTTGCCAAAGGGCGGAGGATGTACCGATTTTGATTACATCACAAGCCTACAGAAACACAGACTCTGTGCCATTATGAGGAAGTCACTAGGCAGGAAACTGTTCCAGGAAAAGTCAGGGTAAATCTTTGAAGTGAGCGTGTGTAATATTCTTTCTACAGCGGTGCCCCAGCTACTGGCAAATATAAATACTAGCTATGTACCTGGACACAAGCAACTGTGTCTTTGGTTCACAGAACACAAATCTGCAGCTTCGGTGAATTACCACGATTCACTTTGTTAGTCCCCTGGGCTTGGTTGTTAAGAATCCGAGAATATCTATCTGTTCATTCTGTCTCCAAGCTTTAATGAACTTATGAAAATGAACTCATTAAAATGTGACTGTAAATATTCATGATTAACATTTGAGATAACAAGAACTCCCGTTTAAGAAGGCAAGGCACTGTAAAAAGCATTTCCCATAAAACAACCCAATAAAAACCCTATGGCTCCCATTTTTACAGATGAGGAAACTGGGAAGATTAAGAAATGTACCCAGTGTCACACAAATTCAAGATAATCTAACCAAAAAATCTGATCCCTTAACACATGTTGAATAAACAAGCAATTGCAAAAGACATTGCTATTATCCTCCCCATTTCATTTTCACTTCTGTGTTGGTGCTACTGTTTTCTGAGATTAAAATTTAAAAATCGAACGGAGCCTGCAGCTAGCTTGCTGGGGCCACTTTGGTTTGCTGTTGCAAGAGGAAATCTTCTTTTTCTTTTTTTGGCAGGGGAAAGACGGGTCAAAATTTTTCCCATCTTAATCAGTATCTTGGTACAGATTTTTAATTTTAAAAAACATTTTCTTTTTTTTTCATTATTTATTGAGATCTATTTGACATACAACATTATGTTAAGTTTCAGGTATACAATATGATCCAGTGTTTGTGTGTTTTGCAAAATGACCACTACAATAAGTCTAGTTAACATCCACCACAAGGATAGTTACAGAAACTTTTACTTGTGATGAGAGCAAGTGGAAAGAGTAATAATAACAGGAGTCCTAGAATCCTGGGTCCTGGGGTTGGAGGGGACCTCAAAGGACTCTACTGGACACGTTTGAGTTTCCTGTGATCAACTCCCCCCTTCTTCTGCTACCTCAAGATGTCCCCACCCCTCTAGATCAAGGGATGGACATGTGAGCCAAGCAAGGCCACCAGAGCTGAGGAGCAACAAGTCTGGTTCCCTTGACAATCCCTGAAGAGACTGCCCTTGTGTTCTGGCTACCCACAGCTCCGGAGCTTCCCAGGTTCCAGGCTTTTCTGAAGCATAGTTCATTAGCTTTCCCAGCAATCGGAAAACTGGCCCAATTTGTTGCTTGGAATTGAAGAATCCTGACTGATGTAAGTGTCTACTCCATTGTGGTCAAGGGACCGAGGGGGGCCAGGCAAGCAAGGCACCAGGCTTCCACTTCTGATTCAGCAAACGACTCTGTTTGAACCAAGGTTTTTATTATTCAAATCAGAAATATCATGTATCTAGTCCGAACACCCTCAGTCCTTAGCAGCTCACACTGACCAACCAGCTCCACTCTTGGGGCTTTTAATTTGGGCTTTTATATTCATTTTACAAATGAATTAAAATGTGAGGAGAGAGTTTACTTATTTATTTGGAGCGTCTTTAATCTCACCCCTGTCTGTACCTAACCAATAGAGACATGGAAACAACCACCATCCCAGCTCATCTCCTGTTGACAACGCTTTCAAACTTGGTTCCGACTCACATCTGAACTTCCTTTTAAACAACGTATCATCATCTTCAAATCATAAATGTACAACAGCGCATTTGTGTACGTACTCAGCATTGGTGCTCTTCAGTGTTTCCTACTCCATGCTTTGCCAAAAGAGATTTGTTCAAACATTTATTCTTCAGAGTAGTTGAATTTGAAATGTATAGAGTTTTAAGGGACTGTTCCAAATTCAAAACTAAATCTAAGGATGCTGAACAGAACATTTAAGCTATACCCCTATTCCTCATGCTATCCCTTCCCCAGAACGCTGAGAATCCAAAGTTCTTTGTAAAGCACATAAGGACTCAAATCCGATTTTTTTTTTAACTTGAGATTGGATGTAATCTTCTATTTAATAGTGAATATCTGTCCTTTTTCCTCAAAACTAGGTTTATCTTTTTTCTTTCTGTTTTGATAAATGAGCCAAAGTCAATGTGAAAAATTGAAGGACCTCTAAATTGTTATATCCGGGTTGGGGTGGTTTTCCAAACTCTAGTCGGGAACCTCATGGCATGGAAACTGTAACAGATAGTTGCCTGTATAGGAACAAATTGAATCCTAAAAGTTCTGATGGGAGTTAGTTGTTTAAAACTTGAAACATATTTTCCACTGGAAATCATGTTTAAAATGATAGCCATGTTCTCAAGTTTAGCCTACAAAGGGCTTTCAGACTATTCAGTAGTCCTGGTATTGTAGTAAATAGTCCTAGTTTGTAATGGAAAATACAGGAACAATGTTAAAGTTTGACACCCCCTTCTTTGCCCTTCTCCCTAGTCTCCCAGGGCCCTTTACTTCCCTAGATCTCTCCTGGGGTTCTCTCTCCAGCTTGTACTACCCCCTCCCCCAGATGCTACTACCCTCTGGTCCCCTGCAACAAAACTACATCGGGGGATTACTAAAATGAAGTTATTAAGCCCCATCTCTTACATAGAAATTTCTAGAAGTGGGGCCAAGGAATCTGCATTTTAGCCAGCTCCCCAGATGATCCTTTTACATGCTGAGGTTCGAAAGCCACTGCCATACGTGTTTTGGTTTCTAATTTCCGACTTGCATCTGACCACAAAGCCAAACTTCTATCCACTCTAGCAGGCTGATCTCAGCTGGAGTGAAGATGAAGGCAATAAATTAATGTGAGTTTGCTAAAGATTTAGGTTACGTTGTCCTTGGGGTTCCTGCTCTTTTCTCTGCCTGTGGAAGCTTCTGACATAAAGATAATTATTTTTAAGCACTAGATTTATTTCTCTGCAGATAGAAATTGAGAAATTGGTGGGGCAAAAATTAGAATTATTCTACAGAGAGACTTTCATCTTTTTAAAAAAAATAGGTAAAAGTGCTTTTTAACCTGGTAGGTGTTTTATGACAGCAGAATTTTTAATGACTACCTCACATTTTAATTTTATGATTCTGACAAGTTCCCTATCTGTTAAATATTTATCAGTATTATAAACAAGGCTCTGATGAATATTCTTCAATATCAGCCTTTGCCAGGATCTCTCATTTTCCCTTGGGATTCATTCCTGGAAATAGAATTCATAGTTTCTCACTGCAGATTGCTAGAATGCCCTCAGATGGATTGTACCAGTTTGCACTACCAGCATCTGGGTGTGAGTGTTCCCTTCTACTAATCACACCGTCATCAACATTGAGTAATATCAGGATTGGAAAATGTTTTTTTTAAGTTAGGGGCGATCCAAGCTATGACTTCAAATAACAAAGGGACAGGGAGGAGAGAGAAATTAGAGTTGTGGGCAGAGCCCTGGAGAGGATGAATCAGGAGCTGGATGCATGGTACCTGGACTTGGTGACTGTCCATCCGAGTCTCGGTGAGCCACACACATGGGAAGGCTGTGTGGATCATGAGGCCACAGTCCAGGCAGAAGCACACACCTGGCAGTGCCTCTCCCACATTTCCAGGCAGAGTTACTAAACAGCGGTTTGCACATGTCAATTTGGATAAAAATTATACAAGGCAAGATTAAAACTCAGATTCCTAGATCCACCCAAAGATCCTGACTCAGCATGAGGTAGCACAGAGGAACTTACATTTTTATTAAGAACCCTGTGTGAGGGGTGCCTGGGTGGCTCAGTCGGATGAGCGTCTGCCTCTGGCTCAGGTCATGATCTCAGGGTCCTGGGATTGAGCCCCTGGGCTCCCACACAGTGGAGAGCCTACTTCTCCCTCTCCCTCTGCCCTCCCTCCTGGCTTGTTCTTTCTCTCTCTCTCTCTCTCTCAAATAAATAAATAAAATCTAAAAAAAAAAACAAAAACCCCACCCATGTGAGTCCACCTCACATGGTGGCCAGGGACCTCACTTGAAGAAATATTAAACTGAAGGAGGAGAACATCTCTGGAGTGCCAGCCCTATAAACCCAAACTTATTTTATCTCAGGAAATTACTCCAGTACTGCTCTTTCCAAGAGGAATCTGCTCTGAACAGCCTCCCAATGTTGTAATGATTCTTTTGTACTATTTTGAAACGGACACCTGCACTCAAAAGCGAGACTCTTTGAATGATGCGCTATACAACCAGCCCCGCTTTCAGTCCAGCACTGGGGCTGGGTTTCTTCAGCCGGACACTTCTCATGTGTAAGCCTAAGCTGGTCTTCTTTTCCTCTTGAGCCTCACGCACGAGGCCTAACCTGGTTTGGGTTTGGTATTAGGGTGGCACTAACCAGAGAGCAACTACAGCAAATGCGGGCAGAGACTTCCAATGGCACATTCATTTGTGGTAGACAAATAGCCTGTGAACGTAGGCTGCAGTGTGTAGAGTCAGGGACCGTGGGCCTTTTGACATCCTAGGAAAGGACCCCCAGGCTAGGTGTCTGCAGCCCGGGCTGTACTGGGAAGACAGAGAATCTGCATTAACATCCACACTCCTCATGTGCCAGTTTCAATTACCATCTCAATGAGTGCTTAAAGGGGCTCTGTCAACATTGCTTAGATGTGAAGATCAGTTCAAAGAGGATTAGTGCACAACTGATGTATAAGACAAGTCTTAACCTCAGGCAAAGTAGGTAGTCATCCACTGTTATGGACTGAATCGCATCTCCTCAAAATTCTTATGTTGAAGACCTAGCGCCCAGTACCTCAGGAAGTGACTGTATTTGGAGACGCTTAATTAAGGTTAAATGAGGTCACTAGGGTGGGTCCTAATCCAACATGATTGGTGGCCCTATAAGTAGAGAGTAGGACAAGATGCACAAAGGAAAGACCACGTGGAGATGGACGGAGACAATGGCCATCCTCAAGGAGCCAAGAAGAGAAGCCTCAGAACAAACAACACTGCTGA
Organism: Callorhinus ursinus; assembly: GCF_003265705.2. Classification (NCBI taxonomy): domain Eukaryota; kingdom Metazoa; phylum Chordata; class Mammalia; order Carnivora; family Otariidae; genus Callorhinus; species Callorhinus ursinus. The sequence continues at coordinate 33,424,968 of NW_027397070.1, forward strand.
CCCCTGGATCGCAGACTTCTAGCCTCCGGAATCATGAGAAAATTCTGTTGAAGCCACTCAGTAAATACTTTGTTAACGGCAGCAGAGCAAACTAATACACCCACTAGAGTATGACGTCAACACGTCTTTCTCTCCTTGGTCAAGCCTGGAATACCTCCGTTAGAGACAGTCGGTCCTTTGGCTTTCTCTGGTCAGTTTAATAGTTTGTTACTTAATATCTCTCTCTCGTTCTCTTCTTCCCTTTCTCACACACACACACACACACACACGTTGCTTTTTCTGGACCAGGCAACTGGCTTCCTCATCTCTCTATTCTCAGGCAACATACTGAGATCTCAATCTAGTGGAATTCAACAAACATTTACTAAGTACTTATATATGCCAGATATGCCAAGGGATAGTGATTTAAAAATAGAAGTTGTAATCCTTCTATCTGAGATACTCACTGTCTGGAGAGGGACAGCCACACACGGTTTCCGGGCGGTGATGGAGATGGCTTTAGGACAATAGGAACAGGAATGACCAATTTTGCCTGGGGCAGCTGGGAGCGGGCGCTTCACAGGAAAGGTAAAATTAAAAGGATGAGTAAAAGGTTTCAGACAAAGAGGGAGATTCTGACGAAAAGGAATAATAGGCACCAAACACAACAGTATCAAATGAAATATGCTTGGAAATGATGAGAACTTCAGTGGGGCTCAAGGGTAGGGCTGTTAGGAGAAAGTCAAGTGGCCACATGAGCCATCCTCAGGTTGGTGGAGCAGGACAAAACCACTCTGCTTAGCACGCGGTGGTCAGGAGGGTTCTCCAATCTCCTCAGACTCTTTCGGCACCTCTGGAACAAGTGGACAGTCCCTACCAACCAGCACCAGCCAACCCCACTCCTGTGCATCGGCCCTTAAGCACACGAGGAGCCCAGCAAAAGGGCAGTCCTACCTCTCACTCTCAAGCAATCAGGGTTCCCAGGCCCCACTTTCCCCTTCCGGGGGAGCTGGAAAGGAACCAAAATGAGAGAGAACCTTTAAGCTAGCCCCTAACATCTGCTCAGGAGAACATAATGTCTTTATTGCTGTCCTTGTGTCCAAGGATCATTCAGCTTGTCAGAGATCCTGATGGCGTTCCTCCTCCTTTCTGTGTGGTCACACCAGAATCTGTGTGTTTTGGCAAATAGCAGCTATTCTTCCTATTTATAGACTCTCTCCCATGTTATTCACTTACGGGGTTTCTGTGGTCCAGCATTCTGTCAAGTCCCAGCAGGCTGGGAGTGCGTAATAGCCATTAACACTACAGCTGCTCCTTTTATGGTCTCGGGGGACAGCCCGTTGTTAAATGCGCCTAGATAAGTTTAAAACTGCTTGTGTGAAAACACATATATCCAGCTGGGTAAAAATGCTCATTTGTGTTAGGTGCCTTTCAAAATTAATATCGACGCCAAAAATAAACCTTCCCCATTACCCAAATGATAAACTTTCATTTTTACCTTTTCAATATATAAAAGAGGAAAAAAAAATTGTTTTTGAAAACGTATCTCCTGACTGAGCTACGCCAAAGCATAATCTTTGATTAAAGTAAAATGTACCAGGGGACTGAGCCAATAACCAAATGCCTTTTTCTTTTTTATCTCTTCTTTTTCCTTGTAATCTGTTTCAAGAAAGAAAAAGTTTGGTAGGAGTCTCTTCAAATGTTGAATTTCCTGTTTCAAACAGAATTTTTTGCAGCTTATGTAGCCACTGACTAGCATATCTCCTCTTCCCATAATAATCCTTGATATCATTTTGACTACTTCTTAAAATAACAGCTTTATTGAGATACCACTCACATACCATACAGTTCACTTTCTTGAAGTGTACCTTTTGATGGCTTTCGGGATATTCACCAAATTGCGCAATCATCACCACAATCAGCTTTAAAACATTTTCATCACCCCACAAAGAAACCCTGTGCCCTTTGGCAGTCACTCCTCATCTCTCCCCACTTCCTTCCCCTCCAGACCCAGACAACCACTACCTTCTGTGTCTATAGATCTGCTTCTGCTGGACATTTCATGTAAATGGAATTATATAATACATGGTCTTTTGTGTCTGGCTTCTTTACTTAGCATGTTCTCGTGGTTCATCCATGTTGGAGAATGTGTCAGTATTTCATTCCTTTTGATTGCTAAGTGTACTGCTGAATACTCAATTATATGGATGTACCAGTTCTGTTTACCCATTCATAAAGTTGATGGACATCAGGTTGTTTCCACTTTTTGGCTGCTATGAATAACGTACAAATTTTTGTGTGGATATGTGTTTTCATATATTTCATACGAAGTGGAATTTTGGGGTCCTATCAATTTGACTGCTTTCCAGTGTTAAATGAGGACACCTCCATATTTCATAACTGATGAACACACAGTGGAAGGTATTGGTTAATGCTGTTCTCACAGACATAGAAAAGAGTCCATTTTGTTGCCAACATCACTACATAATTCTCTGGCTGAAACAAGAACTGGGTAATAACTCAGCGCTGACTTAAGACAAATCCGCTGGTCAGTAACCATGTCTACTGATTAAGAAAGCCTCTATGCTACTCAGACATACAAACCATACAAACCAGATGTTTAATGTCAAAAGTCAAGTTTTCAGGAAGACACCTTCTCCTCCTTTGTGTCATACTTAATTGCTCAATATTTTGCTAGATAGAACACGATGATTTCCAGAGAAGACACAGAGACTATAATGTAGGGATGTTTTGCCATTATTTTCCCAACACTAGTGTTGCATCTTTTATATTTATCTGTGGGACAATTCACTCCAACACTGAATACCTAGAATGTGCCAGGATTTGTGTTCAGTGCGGGAGAGGGGGGTAAAAATATGACTAAGACGTGGCCACTGTCCTCACAAAGCCCACAGCACCAGGGATGAGCTCACCAATCACTGATGCTAGGTCTGTATTACTGCATGACTATGCAGATGTAGGACAAAGTACCACTAGTTGGGACCTTAGGGGAGACCTCAAGGAAGAGGTCTTGGAGGATGAGTAAGTTTTTGATACACAAATGTTATGTGTAGAAGACACTGCAGAAATTCACATGAAGGAAAATGCATGAATAGAGGCAGATAAGCAAAAAAATATATAAGGTGTATGTGGAGAGTTCAGATTTAAATTTTCTCACTGTTCCCTACCAACCATAATGCTTTGGACAATTTACCTGAATTTCCCAAGACTCGGTTTCTTCATTTGCGAAATGAGTAAAATAATATCGTTATATATGTACATATTTTTTAAGATTTATTTATTTCTTTTAGAGAGACAGAGAGAGTGGGGAAGGGGCAGAGGGAGAGAGAAAGAATCTCAATAAGACTCCCTGCTGAGCATGGAGCCTGACGTGGAGCTCAGTCTCACAACCCTGAGATCATGATCTGAACCAAAATCAAGCATTGGACGCTTAACTGACTGAGCCACCCAAGCACCACTATTTTTTTTTTTTAAGTGGGCCCTATGCCGAGTGTGGAGCTTGAACTCACGACCCTGAGATCAAGACCTGAGCTGAGATCAAGAGTCAGATGCTTAACAGACTGAGCCACCCAAGCATTCTTACCATTATATGTTTTAAGGATTAAACAACATAATATATTTTAAATGTTCATTACAGTGTCTAAAACAGGAGCGTTCAATAAAATGTTGGTTTCAAATGCTTTGGTTGGAATATAGGTAGGTACAGAGGAGCAGAAAGTAGGTTGGATCCATAATGCAGTGAGCTTTGATGGGGGATGAACGTAGAGCTTAAATCCCTAAGCAAAGAGAAATTGCAAAGATTTTGGAGTAGGGAAGCACCATCATTGGACCTGGGCTTGGGCGGGAGCGTGTAGAAATGGGATAAAACCTACCCTTTAGATCGCGGTTGCCGTAGTCCTAGGGAAAGGTAAAGAGGACCTGAGATAAGGCAGGAGGTATAGAAATTTAAGTGCATTAATTAGAAAGGCTGATAATATAGAATATAGCAACTGCTTACATTTTGGAGGCGAAAGAGAAGCCAATATTTTTGAGCCTGTGTCCCTGAGTCAATAGGAATGCTGTTAACCAGGAAGAATACATTCAGAGGAGAGCTCTGAGGAGTTCGAGGTACCTGTGAGACACTAGGGCAAAGGTGACAGGCAGACAAGTAGAACGGGGACTGGAGCATGGAAGAGAAGTGAAAGCTAGAGTTCCTGGAGCTCCCTGCCAGGGACGACTGACGGAAGTGAGGGTGTGGGTGACAGATCTTCACAGGAGAGTTAAGATTGCCATTGAGAAGAAGAGAAAGCAAGGAGAGAGATGAAACCAGCCCTGTGTGTCTGGAGAGGTTACCGCCAGGAAAACCCTTCACAAGCTGTCGAGTACTGCAAAGACTCAAGCTGATGAGAAGCAGAGGAACGAACAGCTGCTGTGGAGAAGGTCATGGGAGTCCTTTCCTGAACCAAGGTACAACTGTGATTGTTATTATTATTTGGATAGTTCTGATAAACAGATGAAACGATCCCACTGCTAGTCCTTGGATCAGATGTGATAGCAAAGGATTCCTTAAACCAAGCTATTTTTTTTAAACAAAATAATTGTTGCTGTATGCTTCAGATAACTGTGTTCATCATTCTAACTGCTTCCTGAGTCTGCAGTTTAGCCAAATGTCCAAATTAAGTCATGATGCTTGGTGGCTTTTATGACAAGGCATTAGTATAGGATTCAGTGGTTCTATCCACTGTCCCTTTCTTTGTTGGAGATAACTTCCAGAATAAACTCTTTTTTTTTTTCCATCACACGTTTTGCATCAAGTCTTCAAAGTATAAACAGTTCCACATTTTAAAGTTTGTAACCAAAGAATGATGGCTTATTGGTGGCATCCACCTCTTGAGTTATAGGGAAATCTTACTTGATGTCTCCCCAGATGTTCATTTGGGAGGTCAGACCCTGAGGCTGGAGGAAGTCAGGGACCATCATGACAGGAGGTCAAGCACCCAACACCTGTAATCACAATGGTTTCTCCCAAGGATCTTGAGAGGTAATTACTCTATCTCTAATTTTCAGACAAGGAAACTGTGACTACGAAAAGTTAAAGCTGACCAAGGTCTACCTCTAGTAAGTGGCCAAGCTGGAAATTGAACCTCTGTTTGTCTAGCTCAAGTGTTTCTTCTACTACATAACTTCTGTCAGACGTGCTGAAGATTTCTACAGTGTTTGCTAGGGTCCCTGACGCAGCAATACTCAGATTCTTCAGGTGATGGAGTAGCTGCAATTCATGGATATTGAATTGTTTCCACCTGAAATCATTCAGCATTTTACCATTTGATGCTACATTCACCATTCCATGTATTTTTCTGGATACATTTTATTTTCAAAAGCCTCTATAATTGAATTAAATCTATACCTATTTCAGTTTAATTTTATTTTCTGTGCCTTTCTTAGGTAAATCTTTGATGAGAGAAGGGTTAAAATAAATCTCATCAATGGAAAAATGAGTCTTAGATATAACTTATTACATAAATGCCTTTGATAATCAGGATTGCAGAAATAAAAAAGATAAATTTGAAAATATTTAGCCTCAATAAAGCTCTACTCTAAACATGGAAGAATTACTAATAGTTGTATATTTCAGTTTCTTAAGAATATAAGAACATTTTGTACAAAATATATGAGATCAGAGCAAACTAAGAATTCATGTGTAAATTAGGAATTTAATACCTTTTAGGCTTCCCCCAAGCAATATGCTAAAAAAGTCTCACTTGCCCTAGGGAAGTAAATACACAGTAAAGCATGCTTAGTGAGGTCTGCAATTTTACGAAAATAAATCACTACTTGCCAACATTAAGGGGGAACAGTAATTTATAGGGCTGCAGTAAATACAAGTTTTTAAAATTATGGTCTGTCTTAGGGGAAAACTACCCCCATACAAATGCATTTACAAGAAAAAAAATTGGAAAGGTTCAGAAGCCTGGGCACTTAGTATATTTTGCAGTGGCATAATATTTTATTACCATCATTATTTGCCTAAGTTAACGTGCTTATCAGACTTGATCTCAGCCCTAAGAAAAAGTAAAGGAGTAAAAAAAAAAAGTGGCATTCAAAGGAGAACTACCTCATTAAAACAGTATTCCTGATCTTCATATTTGAGGTGTTCTAAAGTTTTCTAAGCTCTTTATCACACTTCTCAAAAAACAGTTCCTTGCCTGAAATAAAAGATTAAACTATACAGATTTATAAGCCATTGGACAATGGTAATTTGTAAATTAGGTTGGGCCTAAAGGTGAACCACCGTGTTTTATTAAGATTAAAGCTAGTGTCCAGTCCCTGTGGGGGATTTTCTTCTCTCTGGCCAGAGCATATTTGAAAATGTTTCCTGTTATGGCTTTAGTTACAGAGAGTTAAATACAGAGCACCCGCCCCCCATGAGCTCACATAGAGTTGTGTGTTTCTGGACATCACCCCTGCATGAGCTTCATTTCATTTTCTTACCAACCTAGGCCCAGGGTCATCCATATTAAACCCCCTCTTGTGGGTACCCACATCTCCCTTGAGCTCCAGGCAAACTTCTTCCTTGGATTAACCCATTGTCTGACTTTTCAATGCCTTACGAAGTGCTGCTATGCCCTGATAATATAAAACAAACAAAGAACACACCCAGTCGTGTGGATTGGAGTCATCTCAAATTCCAGTTCCCTGAGTGCCCCTCTTCCCCTGCCCTCAGCTCTGTCCCACAGGCTGCCCTTAGCCAACCTTCTCTTCCCTCCTCTTCAGAGACTATTGCAAACCTCCTTCTCCTCCTCCCTCAGACCACATCAATTCCCCACCTCCTGGACTCTCAGCACCTCCTGACTCAAAAGCTGATCTACTTCTCACCCAGCTTCACTCCTTTCCTTCCTCAGGAAACTTGCTCCATTACTATTGCTCTGGTCTGCAGTTCTCTCTCTCTTTCTTGGTTGAATCTTCCTTCTGGATTCCCTAGCACCTCTCTGGTCCACTCCTTGGGCTGAAATCCCTTGAAATGTAGGTGGTTTCAGGTTCTTTCCAAAGCTGTCTTCTTCATGACTCTTTATACTTTCCTTGGGTATCCATAGTCACCCTACAACCATCAGGGTCCAGTCAGGAGACGGACCCATGCGAGTTATTTTAACCATGAGAAATTAATATAAAGAATTGTTAACTAGGCATAAAATTATTAACTAGGCATAAAGTTGTTAACTAGGAAACCAGAAGGGTGAAAAGAGAATCCTAAGATATGGCAGAGATATGGCACCCACAGGAAGCAACTCCACCTCTAGGAAGGGAGGAACAAAGGGAGAGGTTGGATTTCTTAAAACTAAGAGAAAGTTCCTGTGGGGTCGGACCCAGGCCTGGTGCAGTGGGGCAGGGGGGTAAGTACAGGGCTGCAGGCTCTCTGAGTAGGGATAAGAAGAACCTGGTTCTGCAGGTGTTAAACAAGCTGCACACTGGATCCGAGAGTGAACAGTTGCTGGAGTGAGGAAGTGTGGCGAGGGTGCTCATACCCTCTCCCTGCTCCAGTTCGGAGCCTCCCTCCATTGGCAGAGATTAAAAAGGGGGCAACAGGCAAAAGAGAAATGTGATTTTTCCAGTCCCATCTCCAGCGTCTGAACATGATCATAGGGAGTGAATTTGGTTGGAGAGATAGAAATTGGCACAACCCCATAGCCTCCAAAACTACAGGAGGATTCAAAAAGCTATTTCCCTCACCCAAGCCTCGCCCTGTGCCCCAGACTCATTCAATCAACACTCTGTTGGAGTATTTACTTGAATGCCCCATAGTTACTTCAAAGTCACCATACTCTAAACTGCTCTCATTCTCCTTCCCAGGCATGTCCCCTTCCTCCACCCTGCCATCTCCAGCTGAGTGAACACCACCGTCACGTATATGTGGGATACAGAAACGTTACTTTCCCACTGACACAGCTGTCCTTCACCTTCCACACTGAATCAGTCATCAGAGTCCTCCCACTTCCCTTAACATTTCTTGGGGCCATTCCTTCCTTCCTCCCCATCTCCACTCTCTTAGTCTATACCTTCATCATTTCTTACAGGATTAAGGCATTGTCTTTTAACTACTCTCGCTATCAAAATTAAATTCTTTTTGGCCTTAGAAAGCTCTCCAGTCTTGATTCCTATTTCTGCTTCAACCCCCACCCCGCCCCCTGCCCCTGCACTCCCTTGCTCAGTTCAACCAAAATTCAGTGACCTGAGCACCCTGCCCCACTTAGTTTTCCTTGACCTTGCAATATTCTCCCTAGCTTCTGCATATTCGCACATCCCATTTCCCATTCTGGGTTAATCTTTCCATTTCCCACCTCTGACTCTTCCCCTTTCCAACTCCTTCCCGCCCTCCAGGACTGAGCACGAGCTTTGACTCCTAGGAGAATTCTCTCCATCTCAGCCCCCATACCTAGTCCATCTGTTAGTGTCACTCCCATGCGCCCCCATAGCCCTTTTTGGGATTCTTCTTGGCGGTATTGCTGAGCGGTTTAGCATGGAGCCAAACCCTATGTTCAAGTCCCAGCCCTCCAGCTTGCTGTCCGTGTGACTCTGGGAACGTTATTTAACCTTTACCACCCCTCGGTTCCCATGTATGTAAATGGGGGCTCATGATAGCACCCTCCTGATAGGTGGCTCTGCAGACTAATTGAGATATTTGTCAATGCCCCATCCAAGTTTTTAGTCAATCTTTTCAAGGTGTCTCTCTCGCTTTTCTCGCTGCTGGTACAGCTGATGATTTTGAAACCAGGACACAAATTGAGAGAATGCTGCTTTAGAACAACACTGCTCTTCTGCTGAAACTCGTAGCCACATTGATTTCGGAACAGCCAGGACCAGACAGATACAATAATTGCCTTGATTCTATAGTTATCTGGGGATGGGCTCAAGTCTCGCATTTTTTTCTGAGGCACCAGGTCCTCCTACTTCCTCTAGGAAAAAGAGGGAATGCTTTACCAGCTCTGGATCCTCTGGCTCCCGTTAAAGTAAGTTTGGTGGGAATGACATTAACGTTTTCATGGGAATGATGGAATTGGCCGGCACCCTGTTTCTGCCTTCCAGTTTTGCTGGGGTATCGACTGGGCCCGGGGAGGGGAATCCAATGAAGCATGAGTGAATGCAGTACAAGAGTTTCCCCAGGGTCCAGTCAGCCAGCAGGCCCATGTTCCCCCTTGCTGCAAACACTCCTCCTAAACATTTACTTGTGTTTTCAAACCCCAGGTCCGATGGGAACATAAAATATATTATTCCAAAAGAGATCACTCCCCCAACTAATTCCTTCTGCCACACACGGAGAGAAAGAAAACCACACGCAAGCCAACAGCATGGAACTTCTCCAGCGAGCCTCTGACCACCATGTTTGAAGGCCTCACATACAGTCGTGGGGATCACAATATTTGCGGAGGTACATGTGCAGAATGAAGACACACATGAATCTGTTTTGTTTTGATTTTCTTTTCACCAGACCTATCCTTGACTTTTCACAGATTTCCCAGCAGAAGAATTGAGATGGATGATAATATGGGAGAAAAATGTTCCACGGTGGCCAGCTCGTGTTCTTCTGGAGAGCTGTTTGCACACGCATCTAGAGGCCGCCGAGAGCCCCAGTTGGCTCACACAGTGGGTGGGGAGGTCACGCTGCTCCCTGGGAGCCAGGATGGAGTGACCTCTGTCCTTTGATCCCTGCCCCCACCCCCGGGAGGATGCGACTTCTGCTGGCTCATGTCCTGCCACAGGCTGTCACCTCAGATGGCCTCACTGAGGCCTGCTGGAGTTACTGGCAAGTTTGCATCAGCCTGGGTCCATAATGCCCTCGTGTGTCTCCCCTCGGGGGGTACGAACTCTGACACTGCCGCTGCGGGGCTGTGGAAACTACTGGGAAAAGTGTAGTAGAGATAGCTCTCTCTTTTTTTTTTTTTTACATGACACTTTTTTGACCTCGCTCACAAAGTCTCTCCTCAATGAAAAAGCAAGAGGGCCTGAGTATGGGAAGAAAAGTCTAAAATACTAGTGTCTCCAGGGGAATTTTCCTCCAGAGGAATTCAAGATTACAGTGGGACTCATGCTCCCTGGGAACAGTTTCTTTTCTAATAATGAACCTATAGAATCACAAAATCAGACCGTATGTAAGCATTTGGCATGTATTCATCATCACTCCTAGATGTTACAAATATATTATGTTTACATCTAAGGTATTACAACCAAATGATGAGAGCCTTTACTTCTGTGTGCTTCTTATTCTTCCACACCAGAGTCCCTCCTGCCTGACGTGTGGAAGGATAATGGACACGCTGGTCCGACGTGAAAGGAAACTGTGGTCCAGACTTCAGGTGAGAGATGTTTTAGCCATTTTTCAATTAGTAGGAGATAATTTTCATTTTTAAAAATTAGAGTCAGCTTGCATTCGTTCACTGTAAGGAAGTAACACAGTTAAAAAACACATGCTGGCTTTTGAATGCATTTTTATATAAATGTAGTTGAGTCATTTGTTTCTAATTCTGAATTTAGTTTTTGTCTAGGATTTTGGGTAGTCAAGTCATTTCCATATAAAATAATCTGCAAAATAGATGAAGTTGACTTCATTTTTTTTAAGCAAAGAAAACCTTTTTAAAATGAAATATTGTGAGGCGCCTGGGTGGCTCAGTCAGTTAAGCGTCTGCCTTCGGCTCAGGTCAAGTTGCCAGGGTCCTGGGATCGAGTCCCGCATTGGGCTCCCTGCTCAGTGGGGAGTCTGCTTCTCCCTCTCCCTCTGCCACTTGTGCACTCTCTCTCTCTCTGTCTCTCAAATAAATCTTGAAAAATAAAATAAAATGAAATCTTGCTTACAACCCTCATATGTAAATAGGTTTAAAAACAACAGAATGGCAGGGCGCCTGGGTGGCTCAGTCATTAAGCGTCTGCCTTTGGCTCAGGTCATGATCCCAGGGTCCTGAGATTGAGCCCCACATCGGGCTCCCAGCTCAGCAGGAAGCCTGCTTCTCCCTCTCCCACTCCCCCTGGTTGTGTCCCCTCTCTCGCTGTGTCTCTCTCTGTCAAATAAATAAATAAAATCTTTAAAAAATAAAATAAAAATAAATAAAAACAACAGAATGGCTTTGGCAGAAGTAGAGGTTACAACCGCTGAGCCTGGCTCTGTCGGCTGTCCTGTCCACCTCATAGTGACACCAAAGGCATGCAGGAAATAAACAAATGAGCACATGGGAAGATGTTCACCATCATTAAGCATTAGGGAAATTCAAATTAAAACCACAATGAGGTATCAGTACACACCTATCAGAATCACTAAGATAAAAAAAGAGTGACAATACCAACTACTGGCAAGGGTAAAAAGAAACCAGATCACTCATGCCTTCCTGCTGGGAATATAAAATGATACAGCTACTCTGGGACGTAATTTGGCAGTTTCTTAAAAAAAACTAAACATACAACTACTATACAACCTAACAGTTGCACTGCTGGGCATTTATCCCAGAGAAATGGCAACTTATGTTCACACAAAACCCTGCTCACAAATGTTCCTCTGAGCTCTATTTGTAATAGCCCCCAAATAGAAACAACCTAGGCGTCCTTCAACAGATGAATAGTTAACCAAACTATGATACATCCACACTACAGAATACTACTCATCAATAAAAAGAAAACAATTATTAACATATGCAACAACCTGGATCAATCTCCAGAAAATTATGCTGTGTAGAGAAAGGCAATCCCAAAAGGTTACTTACTGTGTGATTCAATTTATATAACATTCTTAAAATGACAGAATTATAGAAATGGAGAACAGGTTAGTAGTTGCCAGAGGTTAAGAATGTGGGAGGGAGACAGATATATCTATAGAAGGACAACATGGGGGCACCTGGGTAGCTCAGTCGGCTAAGCATCCAACTCTTGATTTCTGCTCAGGTCATGATCTCAGGGTGGTGAGATCGAGCGCCATGTTGGGCTCCACACTCAGTGTGGGGTCTGCTTGCAGTTCTCTCCCTCCCTGCTCTGCCGCTCCTCCTCTTCTCTTTCTCTCTCTCTGAAATAAATAAATAAAATCTTAAAAAAAAAAAAAGGGAAGGACAACATGAAGGAATCTGCTGGTGATGAAAATGTCCTGTATATTGTCTGTATCAGCATTAGTATCCTGATTGTAATGTGGTACTATAGTTTTGCAAGATGTTGCTGTAGAAAAAACTGGGTAAAAGGTACATGGGATCTGTCTATTATTTCTTACAACCACATGGGAATCTACAGTTTCCTTAGAATTAAGTTTAATAGTTATTTTAAAAAAAACTCCCAAAAAAGTTGATCTCTCTAAATAATCTATGATTCTGAGTTACTCCATACAGCTATGACTTGGATGTCCCTTGCCATGCTTTTACCCTGTTCAGAACTGACGCAGATATCACTCTGGAAGGGGTCATGATGCCCTCTCAGGCAAATGCCAGGCTCCAGGTTGAGTTCAACTTTCCTCCTTTCCAGTTGAGTCAAAAACACTTACCTGAGTTGATATCATGAATCAACACAGGATTCAGTGCTAAAAATGAAAGAGCTGTTTTTAAAGCCCATATCTTCTCTTAACTGCATAGATATTCAGGTGCAAAGGCAGTGAAAATAAATGAGATAAATAATATCAATGAGAGATGGTTGGTTGGTTGGTTGGTGGCATGTACCCACCTAACTCCAAAATACATATCATATACTGTGCTAGGCTGCATTATGGCCCCCCAAATCGTTCCATGTCCTAATTGCTGGAACCTATGACTATGTTAGCCTTACATGGCAAAGGGACTTTGCAGATACGCTTAACATAAGGCTTTTGAGATGAGGAGATGCTGGGTTATCTGGGTAGGCCCAGATAAGACTCACAAGAGCCTTTACAAAAGGGACGAAAGAGGTCAGAGAGAAGGCAATGTGATGTTGGAAGCAGAGATTGGAATGATGTGGCCCTAACCCAAGGAATGCTAGAAGGCTCAAAAAGCTGGAAGAGGCAAGGGGTGGATTCTTTTCTGAAGCTTCCAGAAGGAAGAAGCCTCCCGACACCTTGATTTTAGCCCTCTAAGACTCATTTTTAGACTTCCGACCTCCAAACTCTAAGAAAAGAATAAATGTGTGTTGTACTGAGCCACTAAATTTGTGGTGATTTGTTAAAAACAGCAAAAGGAAATTAGTACATATACCATAAAGCTGTTAAATTAAGAGAGGAGAAAATAGGGGTGCCTGCTGGCTCAATCGGTAGAGCATGCAACTCTTGATCCCAGGGTTGTGAGTTTGAGCCCCACATTGGGTAGAGAGATTACTTAAAAATAAGAAATCTTTTAAAAGAAAGAGAGAGAGGAGAAAACAGAAAAAGCAAGAGCTTATTCTCTTCTCTATTTAATTTTATTGAAATATTAATTTGTAGGCAAGATTTTCTTTTTATAAACTGCATGTGGGCTGTGTACTTGAAAACTTACAAAACAAAACCTCAATCAACTCCCACAGCAAGACATTGGATCATCTCTAATAATAAAATTTTTTGAACTCTGCTAGTAAACAAGCCCATATTAGGAATTATTTTAAAAATTGTATTTGGCATTTCTATCACTTGTCTTAGCCTCAGTAAGAGTTGAGCTCAATATTCTCCCTTTTTTGTGTTTCCATTTTGGAAAACCAGGAGTCATGTAAGTTACAGTAAAATTATTTAGAACTGTCCATGCATTTCTCTGTTCTTCCCCTGTTTCATGTTTTGGAGGCCACTTTACGTTCTCTAGCATCACTCTCTTTACCATTAAATCACCATCATTCATTTATTCATTCAGTGGGTAATTACTGACATAATACACATATATACATATACACACATGCACACACATATATATAAGTATACATACATATCATTCATATATAGAGAAAATTAAATTATTCCCTTTATTCATAGATATGTTGAAACAGTGAAGATTCTGTTTGTCAAAAAGATGAATCTCAGAACACGATCTCATATCCTAGAAAGATTCTTTAGGACATTACTTTTTTTTTTTTTTTTTTAAATATTTTTTTACCTGCCAGAGAGAGAGAGAGAGCACAAGCAGGGGAAGCAGGGGGAGCGGCAGGCAGAGGGAGAAGCAGGCTCCTCACTGAGCAGGGAGCCCCATGTGGGACTCCGTCGATCCCAAGACCCTGGGATCATGACCTGAGCTGAAGGCAGATGCTTAACCGACTGGGCCACCCAGGCACCCCTCTTTAGGACATTACTAAACAGTGGTTTGAGAGCATTTAGAAAAGAGACTGTAATCCAGGAGTCAGCAAAATGTTTTCCTTGTGGCTTCTAGCATGACTAATGCAGATGGAGTGGGCATTCACCTAATATAGGAGCTTCTGAAAAGTGCTGTTGTCCCAACATACTCAACACCCCACAGGCTCCAACTGGTATGAGACTCTGTTTCCCACAGAATACTTAGGAATATGTGAATGCCTTGCTTAGAAAAAATATTCTTGCCAAGCTTATATATGTATGGCTTAAAAATTAATCACAGTATACTTTGTAAATTTGCCACATTGGTTTACAAACCACAGCATAGCAAGGGTAGCCCTACAGAATCCTTCTAGAGCATCTACTGAAACATTCCCAGGGAACGGGACCCTCTCTCTCTCTCTTCAACCTATTCATTAGACATTTCATTTACAAACAGCTAAATTCTGCCTCTGTTTAACATCAACTCTTTGTTCACCTATAAATAACAAATAAAATTCTGTCTCTCTATTCTAAGACTTAAAGATAGGTATCAGCTCCTCCTGCCTAAATCAGCGTTTTCCCAAGTTATCAGTCACTAGGGAGATGCAAATCAAAACCACCATGAGATACCACTTTGTACCTCTTAGAGAGGCTAATATTAAAAACAAAACAAACCAATAACCCACAACAAGCATTGATGAGAATGTGGAGAACCCTCATGCCCTGCTGGTAGAAATGTAAAATGGCAGCCAACTTTGGAGAAGTTTGGCAGCTCCTCAAAGGGTAAAACATAGACTTACCATTTAACCTGACATTTCACTACAAGGTATATACCCACGAGAAATGGAAACATATGTCCACGCAAAACCTATACATAATGTTCATAGCAGCATTCATTATTCATAGTAGCTAAAAGAAAGCCCAACCTACTCATTAACTGATGAATGAATAAACAAAGTATAGTATATCTATACAATGGAATATCATTCAGCAATGAAGAGAATAAAACAATAAAAAGAGTGAAATGCTGATACATCCTACAACATGGATGAACTCCGAAAACAAGGTTCATTAATATACATGAAAGAAGCCAGTCACAAAAACCGTATATTGTATGATTCCATTTATACAGAACATCCACAATAGGCCAACCCATAGAGACAGAAAGTAGATTAGTGGTTGCCAGGGGCTAGGAGGAGAGGGGAAAGGGAAGCAACTGCTGGAGACCATGGAGATTCTTTTTTGGGTGATGAAAACATTCTAAAGTCAGATGTGATAGTGGTTAACAAAGAAGTCTGTGAATATACTAAAACTGGCTGAATTACATACTTTAAAGGGTGAATCATATGCATGTGACTGATATCTCAATTAAGCTGTTATAAAAAAAACATAGATTCTGAACAACTTTTACAATTTTGCTTTATAATTTACTGTCTCTCAGGCCTCACTGACATCAATATAGCTGTGAAATGAACTTTTCAAGAGACCGAATGTAGAATCTCCCATTTAGAAAAATAAATTTTCAACAAAACAATTTTTAATAAATTCTGAAATTTGTCATATTAGACAAATTAAACCAAACTATCGAAAGCATGAGGTTGAAAAATAATAAACTTTAGGCTTAAAAATGTGTGTCATGACTACAAAGCGTAGTTGAAACATTTTTTTTGATAAAATAAAAATGTGAAAAAGTAAAAGCATATCATCATTGGTGTTTATATAATTAACCTCAGCTGTTATGAAAAGAACTAAAGCAGTTTGTTTGATTTGGCTGAACATACATTAATTACTTAAAAATAAAGCGTAGCCTTTAAAGTAAGCATGTTTAGAATGCCTGTTCAGTGATTTAGAATTACCGAATATTATTCTGTTGCTTAATCTTTCTATTTGTTTTGTTGAGGTCGGCTAAATTAGTTAACATATACTCAAACACATCCTATTTCCAGCATACTTTTGATAAAATGTTTCACAAACATATACTTTTCTACTATGTTTAAAATAGCTCTCTTACATTGTATTTCCCAGGAAAAAGATATAGTAACGGAAATTTGCATACAGGAAGTTTATTGTAAAGTGGTCTCAGGAATAAAAATTGTGAGGAGTTAAGGAAGCAGGATTGGGCAAGAGAAGTTGAACCATGGGGAAATTGCAAGAAAGTCTTCAGCAGATCCCATCGAAGCTCGGGAGCTTGGATAATCCTTCAGCATTGTCCCAAATTCAGGTAAGAGGACTGGATTTTTGTACTCCCACATAGACCAGTCACTGGGTTTGGGCTGCTTCTGGAGAGTGGGCACAACCTTAGGTGAAGCAATTCTTTTCCCCTGAGGGCAAAGGGAGGGATTAGCTATGAGCCATCAACAGGTAATACTTCTGCAAGTGGCGGGGCGGGGGGTGGTTGTGAGTGCCTTGCTCCAGAAGGGGTTATCCAGACAAGATACCACAGTTCACCCCTTGCATTGCTTGGATTCACTTGGATTCCACTGATTCCATCTGAGGACCGTTTCTTCAGGATTCTGGTTGGTTTCTTTTCCTCAGGAAACTTACAAAGAAAAAGTTAGCGGGATGAAGTATGATCCTCACTATGGCAGTTAATCTCAGCACTGCAACGAATATTCAGCATCTCCCTTCCCTTTTAGCAGCCTAAATTCTCCTCATCCTTGGCTAGAACTTCTGCCAGCCCCGTTGGCTTACCTGCTTAGGTGACCCAGACCCTCATTACCGTGTGATCCAAACTCCTGCTCACTATGCCCTCACCAAGGTCAAGTTATGCACTTGCTCCTTTACTCTCAAATTAGGCAGGAGAATACTACAAAAGGCCCAGTAGATCCCGTAGAAACGAACCTGTTCTTTCCTTCCCCGTTGGGTGACACAGTGCTGCCTCCTGCAGCGGTTGTTTGCAATGCAGCACAGAAGCATAGCTGGCTTCTGCCATCTGGGGCACTGAGAGGCTCCAGCCTTTGACCTCTTTCTCTATGTGTCTCACACTAAGGTCACTGATATTTCGGTGTATACTGAACAAACATCTATCTTCCAGTTGCACCCTCTATATCTTTTCAACGACATTCTGTCGACAACCAGAATGCCAGCACATTATTTTAGAAATGTTGAGAAGTGGAGAATCTGGGGCACAGTTGATTGAGCATCCAACTCTTGATTTTGGCTCAGGTCATGATCTTGGGCTAGTGGGATCAAGGCTCCATGCTCAGCGGGGAGTCTACCTGAGAGTCTCTGTCTCCCTCCCCCTTTGCCCCTCCCCCCACCGATGCATGTGCTCTCTCTCTCTCTGTCTCTCCCTTTCTGTCTGTCTCTCAAATAAATAAAAAAAAATTTTTTTTTTAAAGTGGAGAACCTGTTCAGGAGGAATGTACTCTCTCTCTTTCCCATATTAGCTATGTTATTCGAGGATGAAGTTGGTCATATTAACTCTTTCTTCCAGAGGAGTATAGCCTAATTTTTAATGGACTGGAGGGGGGGGGAATTTCATTGCATGCTAACTATCTACCAGGTTCCCCACAATTAAAGTGGATATTTATTTAGACAAGGTGCATCAAAAAAGTAAGGTATACAGACTTCATCTCTGTCCATGCTATGCTGGTTTTTAAAATATTTTGTCTATCACACCTGCAGTTTGATCATTCAAAGGTAAAATGTAGCTACATAAAGTTGATTAGTCTTTTTGGAAGCAAAGACAAAGAGCCAGTCTGGAATCTATTTAGAACTTATTTGACAGCATTGGCCTCAAGTTCACCTCTGTTATCAATTTAAATGCTTGAGTACACAAGAGTATTTGATTTTTTTTTTTTGATAGGCTGTCAGGTTATCCACCTCATGTCAAATCCAGCGTTCTGTGCTTAATTTCAAATTATATTTGTCCTGCGTCTATCCCACTTACTGATTTTTTAAAAAGCCACTCTTGACTCTGACTTTTTTCCTTTACACATTTCTCAGGAAAATTTTGCAAATAAGCTGGTAAAGTAGACTATATGGAAATGAACAAATATATTTTTATCAGCTCCTTTAAAATATGTAGACCTGCAGTAATACAAAAGCATTACCCCAATTGGGAAAGCAAGAGGAAAAATAAAGTTAAATTGGAGAATGTTTTTTTGAACCAATGTTATAGTTTAATAGTCCAGAGTAGCTCACTTCTATTTACTTAGTTTTCTGGATAAACTTACAGAGCATGAGAGGAATAGTGTAAAACTAGAATGAACTAAGAATTTATCAGCAACCTCATTTACTTTATTTAATAAATGTTGTGCCTCCCTCAATCTACATGCTCCACAAGACAAGACAACAGTTTCCCTGCTTTCCATTAGGATCTGAGAGCCTGGTACATGGCAAATGCTCAATAAATAGATGTCAAACTAATAAATGCATGAAGTTTTTATTGCTCATTGGGTACCCCGTAATTGCAGGCAACTTCTCTCCTCCCCTCTTTTTATCTTTTAAAAATGTTCTTTATTCCCTCCCCTTCCTCATCAGTCCCCTTCTCTGTCTTTGCTCTCACTGGGAAGGGATTTCTTCCCCCCGCTTCTTCTCCCTTCAAAGTAGGTCACAGGAAGAAATCTAGGAGACAGTCAGGAGGGAATGTTCAGTAGAGGACAGAAAGTTTACACATGATCACAAAGACTCCTCCTCCACTGTTTTTGCATTTTTGCCAGATTCAGAGAACCCTGATTTTACATAATTTTATTTAGTGTTTAAAAGAGCTGTTGTCCCGTCCTGTGGAGGCCTCACATAATTCAGACAAGAAATCCGCAACTGAAAAACACTCCCATCCAGCCCTTGCCCCAATTCCTAAAAGAACCCGACCACTCCCATTTCCCAGAGAAGGTCTTTGTGGGACAGTCGATCTGTGTTAGGCTTAATGTAAGACTCTAAGGCTAACATCCCATTTCCAAAACAAAAGTGGGAGAATCTTCCCTTTCCTCTAAAGGAGTGAGTCTGTATACAAGTTGAGAGCAATCGGGCAAGCTTTGACACAATCTCCTGTTCTTTCTCTGAGGACGACAGGAGAGCCCCCCCCAGCCACGCAGGGGACAGAGGTTGCAGGTTTTCATCACCACACACATCCTGGGTGGCATACTGGCAGAGGGAAGGGAGTGGAGTTATTAGGGCAGCCTGAGCATCCCCAAGGAAACCAGATTCTTCCACGTGCACAGGGGGCATGTGTGAGTCTCAATGAGTTCTTGACCACTTGGCTCAGGCTGACCTGAGAAAGGCCACTGGGTCTACTCTGTCAGTAGGGCCAGCTAGGTGTGCTTGTGACCTTTAGGAAGAGTGACCAGACATTCAGAAGCTGGTTGCGTGGGTACCCAGTAATCATTAAAAAGTTATCACGGGAAGCCAATTTCACTCTTACATTTCAAACATAATATTGATGCTTAAATTCAACTGACTGGAAAAACAGAGACCCATCTGGCAGCAGAGGGGCTGATAAGGACAAGGAAGACAGTCTAATGCATGCACATAAATCACTCTTTTTGTGAGCTCCCCGTTAAGACTACCCTCCCTGCATTTCCTCTCATTTCCTCCTTCCTCCCAGACTCCCAAACCTTCACCCCTACTCACCTCTCTCTCCACCCACCCGGCCTCTGGCTTCCAATACCAGTATTTCCAATACCAGTTATTATGGTTCAGCCAGAAATTAATGAAATACCATATGCCAATGATCTAACGAGGCACTCAAATGCTAGCTACATCTAAAATCCCACTCTCTAAAGAAGAGTAAAATCTTAGAAGGCTAAGACTCCTCAATTACAAACCTACTTCCATTTTCCATGTAAGGAAATTTGCCTTATTTCTCAGTTGCCCTGACATTTTATTCACACATCATATGTTATAAATGATTTAAACACAAAGCTAATTGAACATGTATAGCACTAATCATATTTTAAGTTTTTTTTTTCCAGAGAATTAAGGAGGCAAAAGAAAAAGCTTAACATCATACAATGTTACATCTAGTTTTAATGCTGTACATTGAGAAAAATCTTAATTGTATAGATTATTTATTATGTATTTAGTCAAATAAACTTATGGCCATTTAGAAATGTTTCTACCAATATTTTAAGATATTACATCATCCAACAGGAAGTATTCACTACTTTAATTTTAAAGGGTGATATTAAAACAATGACATGGCCATATGTGTTATTAAGAAAAGAGCCACTAAACTGGTAATAATGAATGGTTTGCCTTCCAAAGGAAATAAATTGAGCCAAAGTTTTTCTTATTTGACTTGGAAAGCCAAAGTTGAACCTATGTGACAACTGTTGGATCAAAGTAATAACTGAAGCATAAGAAAATTTCTTCTTTTTTTTAAGATTTATTTGTTTATTTATTTATTTAGTTGAGAGAGAGAGAGAGAGAGAGAGAGAATGAGCCAGGGGGAGGGGCAGAAGGAGAAGCAGACTCCCCCCTGAACAGGGAGCCTGACCTGGGGCTCAATCCTGGGATCAGGACCTGAGCCGAAGGCAGATGCTTAACCAACTGAGCCACCCAGCACCCCTTAAATTCCTTTTTATTATAATTACCAATCTCCACCTTATCCCCCTCAGTCTTGCTCTGTATACTCAGCTTAATTTAAATTGTGGACTTAGCACTTGATACATTTTCCCTAGCTTTTCACAGCACTAAGATGATATGACTTTTTTTATATGAGAATGAGAACCGAACTGTAATCAATAAGAATGTTAATACATTTAGAGATTATGGGAGTTTAATGCATCAGACGGGCTGCTTTTGAAATGGTTGTCCTCCCGCCTCCCCCGCCCCGCCCGCTGTTGTACTTGATGATGGAGCCTCCTTGTGGGGAGTTCAGAGTATTTCAGGCTCTGTAACTACTGCTTAACATCCCCTTCCCGCTTCACAATGGGAGCGGGTGTCGTTGTGCTGTCAAGAAATTAGGTATTTGTGGGATTCCTGGGGGGGGCTCCGTCGGTTAAGAGTCTGCCTTCAGCTCAGGTCATGATCCCAGGGTCCTGGGATCAAGTCCCGCATCGGGCTCCCTGCTCAGCATGGAGTTGGCTTCTCCCTCTGCCTGCCAACTCCCCCTGCTTGTTCTCTCTCCCCACAACCCTCTGACAAATAAATACATAAGAGCGTTAAAAAAAATAATAACTTAAAAAAAGAAATTAGGTACTTGACTTGGGCGCCTGACATCCAGAAATGGGCAGAAGCTTAACACCCACCAGGGAGGGGTGAACGCTGCCATCTCTCCATTAGCTTGTCTCTAGTCCCTGAAGCCACAGGTAAAGCAGGGTTAAAAATGTTTTCGGTGACACCGATTGTTAGGTTCCTCAAGAGAGAACAAGAGGATGGTTGTTTCCTTTAAGCTGACCCATGTACTGGGACCTTTGAGAACACATTAGGCAGATTTTTCTCTTGGCCAAATGTCTACCATCCGTCTGTTATAGTCACCAGTAGTTCTTTTTTCCTGCGGAACACACAAAGTGAAGGAGTTGGGTCACAGTGATTGCAGGAGCTACAAATGCAGACCAATACTAGTGTGTTCTTCACAATCCATCACCTCAAGAAGTGTAGCAAGTTGTGCTGTAGCTTTCTAAAATGGTGACTATTGCTTCATAAAAACCTAAATAGAACAAATATAATAAATTTTCTATTTACAAAACAGTTGCGCCTCAAGAAACTTTTTGGAACACACTAAAACCTTGTTCAAAATACGGTGTTTCTATGCAGAACGGATTCAAGGTATGGAATTACATAATGATCCATAAATTATCAGCTGTTTCAGCATCTGGAGGGATGTTTGAAAACCGTCCAGAATGAAGGACAGTTCTTCATGGGACAGTATTCTGTTATGCTTTGCAGGACATCTAGCATTCCTAGACACCACTCACTCTGTGCCAGTGACATTGTGACACCAAAAATGCTCCCACAAATTCCCAAAGTACTCCTGAGGGAGGAGTAAGACTCATTGATAAGAACAGCTCTGTCTTTTCATCATGGTCTTCCCTATCAGATTCATGTTTTGTTTTGTTTATGTTGAAAAGGCCAAGATAATGAGAAGAGAAGCCATAGACTGAGAAAGATATTCGCAAGAGATAAAGGACTGTTATCTAAAACAGACAAAGGACTTAAAAAAAAAACTCAACTGTAATACAAGGCTTTTCTTCGCTGTTTCTTTCCCAGCTTCTCTCTGGTCAACCAGCTGCGAACGTTTTAGCTTGTATCTCCCAAGAAGCTATATTAGAGCCTTCTCTGAATTTTTTACCACCAAAACTCCACTGTTTTGAGAATGCCCTTAGACTTGAACTTCCCCACACTCTCTCTCTAATAAAGTTAGTTGCTCTGGGGAGAGCTTTAGCACTCTCTGTTCAAAGTCCTGTCTGTACCCCTAGCCAAAATATCTGAGCCAGAGCCCTGAAGCTGGGGGCAGGGACAGTGGCCTGCTTCTTTTGGAGTGACACCACACTTCACGAGCAGGGCACTGCGTGTGGGCAGTAGCCTCTGCTCTTCTCAGCTTGTTTCTCTCACGATGGAGCCTCCATCCTACAAACGAGCTGGGTTGAGGAAAATCATGACGCCGGTATTCCCAGCATGCCATCCCTAAGGTCAAGCATCTGCCCTATGGATGGGGGCTAGGTGGGCTACACTCACCTGGAATTTAGCCTCTGCAGCATGTAGCTGACAAGATGAGATATTCTCATGGCCGGTTCCTCCCAGGGAGATAACACAGTCCTCAACTGAAAGCTGGGAAAGAGGGAGCGGAGTTTCTGTCACACTGAGCTGGAAGCAGGGAGAGGGGGAGTGGGTTATAATTCAAATGCCACCGACTCTTGCTCTTCTTATTGAATTATAGTAGATTTTCTCGAATAAATGTTTCTTCATTTGCTGTCTGCTGTTATGACAATTTCCAGAGACTTCAAATGGTTGCTTTTTAAATACTTTTGATCAGTTATACTTGTTTCACTGGGTAGTGGGTCCACAGAGATCCTCACTGCCATTCCACAAATGGAACTCCCCATGTATACTTGATATATCATTTTGACTTATTGACCTAATGATATCAAAAATATCAAATAATCAAAAATATTTAAAAATAAGTTTTAAAAAAGCAACCGGAGACAGCATTATGGGTGTGGCACAGCCCTCCATGATGCTGAGATGGAGTAATAATCTTTTGTGTTCAAAGAGGAGCTCTAAAGTGGTCCACAGTTAGAGCTGGGTCCTCCTGGATAATCATGCAGCAAACTTTGGATGTGACGAGACTGATCAGTGGAGGCCAGTAAGGGATGGATGACCACTGAAGATTGGTGTTTCCCAATGCTTGGTGCTAAATAAGCCCCTAGACCTAGATACTGCCATCTTAAGTTTCTGCTATGTGGCCAAATGGAGGATTGGGAAAAAATTGAATTGCATTAAAACGACAACTTTCTTGCACCATTAAATCTGTAGACTAGGGTTTAGATCAGCTGTAAAAGTATAGGCAGGTTTTTTTTTGGTTTTTTTTTGGACAAGTTCAGCTGAAGGCAGGGAGCTGAGGGAGAGAAAAGGGAAGAAGGAATAGCAGAGGCTTTCGGGTTTTTTTTTTCCTTTTAAGTGAGAGCTTATGGCCTCATGGGAGGGATTTGGTTTAACAAGAAAGACTAAGGATACCAGGGAAAGATCATTGATAGCATGAGATTCCTAAGGCTGGAGAGGGCACCGGTTTCTTTACAATTGGAAAGACAAAGCTGAGGACTGGTATAAATCCAGTTTAGTTTGTAAGCTTTGATGGCTAAAATATGAAGGTCTATGCATCTGATGGCATCTACTTTTCTTGATGAAGTAGGAGCAAAGTCCTCTTTCAAGAGGGGACTGTCAGTTACAAGTTTGAGCAGAGAGTCTGAAGTGTCCCTAGAGTGAGCACCAAGTGAGCTGACGAGCAAAAAGTTTCAAATTGTTGGGCGGGGGAGAGGGGCTGGAGAGGCTATGGACTCTAGGCGCAGAGAGTACTAATTGGTCTGATCTATGACTCTTCTCTAGTTGTGCTCAGCTACTCTGGAGCAGGAATGGAGAAGACAGATGATCGGGGTCACCCAGGGCTGGGATTATTCCAGAAAATAACTGCTCAGAATATCTTCCTATACTTTAAAATCACATATCTTATGTTCTCTATAACAAACAAATCCTTTCTTTCACATTTTATGATATCTGTTTCCCCATCCCTTTGATAATTGTCTTTATCTTCTCTGGCCCTTTTCCAGGTTTCCCATTTTCTTTTACAAATTAGTGAGGAAGCATGGTGCAGTGATTAAGGTAGGACTTCTGGCACCAATTTGCTAGGTACAACTCTTACGTCTAGCACATACTTCCTGTGTAACCTTAGGCAAATCACATAGCACCTCTGTGCCTCAATTGTCTCATCTGTAAAATGGGGGTAGTGATAATATAGCACCTTCCTAGAGAGTTGCTTTGAGGATCAGATGGGGTCATGTATGTACTATGCTGAGTGTGACTTGTTGCTGTTATTGTCATTCCAGTGAAACACCCAAACTGGGAGCAGAATGAGACATGAAGGATGACATTCTGGCCTTTATGTGTTATGCAATTTTAATACATCCCAATATTTCATAGCTTCTCTTTCTTCTTTTTAAACAAAATCACTGTAATTGTACACTCAGCGGGAGAAAAAGTCTAAGTCTTAAATTTGAGAGTCATTTGTTCTCCATCTTTTATTCAAGGCATTAATTTCTGTCTCAAAGTATTTACACCTGGACCAGATTGGTTGCTGGCCTTTACATATCTTTCACTTCTAAATCCATCTCCTTTGATAACCACTTCTGAAAATGCTGTACCTTTTCTTCCCCACAGGTCCTGATTAGGGCCAATTTTTATAAAGCACAAGATCCTCAGTTAGACTGTAAGCTCTCTTAAAGCAGATGCTGTGATTTCTACCTTTAAGTAGCCTGAGCACCCAGGAAGTTGCCCAGTGTAAAGTAGGAAATAAAAACTGTAGCTGATGGTGGTGATGATGATGATGATGGTGATATTGGTGAAGTTGGTGATGATGGTGATGGTAACAGAGGTGATGATGTTGGTGATGATGTTGCTGCTGATGAAGATAATGATAGTACCCCAAGTTGTCATCCTTGGTTTCCCTATCCACTGACCTTTTGGGGGGCAACAGAGGGTAGAGAAGAGAATATAGGGTTCCAAAGCTGGACAGACTGTGGTTCAAATCCTAGTTCTATCACTGACTAGTTGTATAGTCTCAAATAAACAAACAAGGAAACAATACTGTAATTTTTTAAGTAACTTATTAGCACTGTTCTCTCTTTCCCCTCCCATTTTTGCTTACAGCTCCTGATTTCTTCCCCAAGCTATCCCTTTCTTAAAACTTTCTACTACTACACACCAAGAGTTAGGATGGGCTTCCTTTCCTGCCTTGAAGTCCTTCGTGCCCCCACCTTGTCACTTCCAATCTCTCCGATTTTCCCTTCACTCACCAGGAAAGTTTATTCCATGCCATGTTTATTTCTTAAATATCTTCCTTTGATTTTTCTTCTCAGGCAATACCACATTCGCCTCCTTCCCCTAAGATCCCTAACTTTCTTTCTGCCTTTATTCACAGTTGCTGAATTCCTATTCTCTGATAATTTTCCTAACTGGAAGACTTTATCATTTCCTCCTAAATGCCAGACATGACTTCCATTTTCTCAGAATGCCAAGAACCACACAATCATTTTGCCTTTTACAGACAAATACTGTAGATATTTGTTAAATGTTAGTTCAGCTGCATTAAGTCTGTGTGTGTATATATTATACATGAGTGCTAAAGAGGAGAGATTATCTCATCTGCTTTGTACTACATTGAGTGTAGCAAGATATATACAGATAATTTATAAACTTACGATTGTGATGATGCCTTGAGCATGGGAAAAAATTAAGTATCTTTAGCTGACATGAATCATGTATTTCCATCTTTGATTACAAAATAGTGACATACACCCACCTATCACACAAATACTCATTAACATTTTTAAATACAAGGAAAAAAAGGTGGCTATTTCACATTGAAATCTTTATATGATAGCTGATGTCATGCCATATCTAGTTTATTTTTTATTATGTTATGTTAATCACCATACATTACATCATTAGTTTTTGATGTAGTGTTCCATGATTCCATATCTAGTTTAAAGTACTTATTCAAGTAAGGCTGTGAAATGCTGAAGACAAGAGGGGCAGGTGGAGGAAAGGAAAGAAAGAGGGAGAAAACATAAAAATATCTTTTAAAATTCTGAGTAAATGATTCTGTGAACAGTGGCATTTAATGAGAGAAATTTCACACACACAAATCGTGAATGGTGCTTTTGAATTTTAAAAAGCATCTTTGTTTTGCACATTTCTGAAAATATCTCCAGCTTGATTGAAGTTTCTTTCTGACTTTATGCCCAAATTATTAACACCCTATTATGTGTAATAATACCATGTCTATTCTCCCTGTCTAATAACAACCACATTTTTTAGACAAATCATGTCTATAAAAACAAGGATTCATTTTTTTTCCATAAACTTCCAAATGTAGGAAAGTATAATGCTCTTGAAAGCTCTATGCTTATTCCAAGAATACAGCCACTTCTCCAAATATTTTTAGAATTCTTCTTTGTAATCATCTTGGGTTGTGAGCCACATAGGAAAGCCAATCTTGTTACTTTATAGGGCTCTCATTTTTGTATACATAAAAAAAAAGTGGCATTACTCACCTGATTCAATCAACTTGACTTCAAATTACATTTTTGGCTGCATTTAAAATTCAAATTTACCTCAAAAGGCAAGATTTTCTACTATGAAAGTTTTTTGTTTTTGTTTTTTTTGTATATGAAAATACTCTGAGAACAGCATCCCCTGAATGATTAGAAACAAAAGTAGCAGGTGAGGGTAAGGGGAAAGCTTTAAAGTTTCCCAAGGCAGATAATTTTGGCAGTAGAATGAGGGGCATTAATTTTTAAAGTATAATCTTGGAATATGTTTTTAAACAGCCACATTTCTTTATGTTCATACTTCTCTTTGCCCTTCAGATGGATGATTTTCTGATAGTAAGACACAATTCAAAATCCTAAAATGGTTTAAAATGGGATATGAATATAAAATTTCCCACAAATGTATCAGGGTCATGGGGTGGGAGGAAGTGCACCAAAGTGTGTAAAGATAAGAATTTTTCGTTTCTAACCCGAGCACCGAAAGCATGTGTCAAAGGTGCGAGTTCTAACAATCTCCAGTTTTGTTGGATGCTGGTGATTTGGAGGGGCCTTCAAGTAATTCTGAAGGTCTCCATTCTTTTCTGAAACGCTATGTATTTGAACAAATCCTGGTTACATTCATTGATTTTGTTTGTTCGTTTCACAGTGTGATTCCTGTCATATGAGCTTATCAGTAATTGTGAATTCTATTTTTGTCATTTTTGGCACTTACAGTTCACAATGCTTGGTTGTGTGGTTTGATACTGTTTTAATTTTTGCATTTTACATTTGGCACTTTTGAAGAAGGGCACATTGTCTTGTATGTCGTTTGGGGGTAAGTGGTAAGCCTCCCCCTCCGTCTCTTTTTTTTAAATGTCTGGCTTTATGAAATACACGATTCTCCCCGGAATCCTGCATCATTAAACGGAGCAGGTGAAAATTTGCCTTCACAAGCTATGCATCCCGGCCCTTCTTAGAGGCTGGTATCCCCGGCTTGGGATTTAGGTTGTTTGATCGCTGCTGTCACAGGCCCTGGGGGTCCCTCCCTGCAGAAAAGCACAACTGGATTTTTTCGGGCCCACATAGCCACATCCCCTCCCATCCCGTTGGCCGGGTTGGAAGAAGATATCCTGCTGCAGGCTCCCAGCCGGTTGGCATAGCGGTTTCGAAGGCGACTGCGGCTTCTGGCCTGCAGCCGGGGGCCCTGGCTGGGCAGGAAGGCGTCCACATTCCTAGTCCGGTAGCCCTCTTCCCGGTTGCGTCCCAGGAGCATCGAAATGTTGGGGTTGCGAATGGCATAGATGACAGGGTTGATGGCCCCGTTGGCCCAGGTCAACCACACAGCCACCACGTTGAGGAGCGAGGGGGCTTGCGTGGCCTGGGCCTGCCGGGCCGCGGCCAGCAGCACCAGGAAGCAGTAGGGCCCCCAGCAGCCGATGACGAAGACGATCATGATCAGCACGGTGGTGGCCGTGCGCACCTCGCTGAAGAAGCGCAGCACGCGCGCGTACGTGGTCAGGGGTCGCACGCGCACGTCGCACAGGCGCACCGTCTTGCAGATGTGGTAGTGGCAGAAGCACATGAGCAGGAAGGGCAGCAGGTAGCAGGCCACCACCAGCCCCACGCTGTAGGCCGCGCCCAGCTGCGCGGGGTCCGGGGACGTCCGGTACAGGCAGCCGTGGAAGCTCTGTGCCGCCGGGGGCTCGCGGGGCGCGCGGAGCAGCTCCCAGGGCAAGGAGAAGCCCAGGGCCGCCAGCCAGGCGCCGGCCAGCAGCTGCAGGGCCCGGCGGCGACCGATCTTCTCCCGCGGCGGCCGCACGATGGCGCAGTAGCGGTCCAGCGAGATGAGGGCCACGCTGAGCGTGGACACGATGCCGAAGCACGAGCTGAAGAAGCGGCTGGCGGCGCAGAAGCCGCGCCAGGGCCCAGCGGCCGGGGAGGCGGCGGCGGCGGCGGCGGGGGCCGAGCCCCCCGGCGGCGTGAAGAGGTCCAGGAAGGCGGCGGGCAGGCAGAGCAGCGCCGTGAGCAGATCCGACAGGGACAGGGACAGGATGAAGGCGTTGGTGACGGTGCGGAGCTGCCGGTGCTTCACGATCACCCCCATCACCGCGCAGTTGCCCAAGCTAGACAGCAGGAAGATGAGCAGGAGCACGAGCGCCTGGGCCGCCACCGCCGCCCCGTGCGACAGCAGCGGCGCCGCCTCGGGGTCCTGCGGCGGCCTCCCCGCCGCCCCCGCCGCCCTGGGCCCGCCCAGGCCGCCGCCAGCCGAGGCGCCAGTGCTGCCGCCCCCGCTCCCGTCGCTCTGGTTCCCCAGCGCCGCGGCCGCCGCGGTCGCCACGGTGCCGAAGGAGAGCACGGCCGCCGCTGTCGCGGCGGAGGAAGTCCCGCCAGGTGCGGCGGCCGCGGAGGGGGCTCCGGGGTGTGGGCTGCCCAACAAGGCCATTCTCGCTGGCGGGCGGATCGGCGGCGGCGGCTGCTCCTCCATGGGGCCCCGCGGCGGCCGCGGCTGTGTTCATCCCGCACCGGGGGAGGCGGCCGCAAGCCCGAGCGGGGGCGGGGGGTGGCTCGGGCTGGGGTGAGAAGCCTCTGCCTGGAGACGGGCTCGGCGGTCGCCCCGGACCCCGCGGATCCTTTGACGTGCGTTCCAGGCGTTGCCGAGGGAACGGTGTTTACGCAGGAGCGCGGGGCGGGACGCCGACCCAGTACCCTCCGAAGAGCGGGTCCACATCAACTCTCCCCGAGGTTGTCCAGCCAAGGGGTCCGGGCTTCAGAGGAGGGTCAGGTCGACCCTCTCGGAGACCTCATTTATATGAGGGCCAGGGAAAGCGGGGCCGGCCGTCATAGAAATGACCAAATTCAACAAGGGTTCGCTCTCAAGCTGCCTTAGTTGGTTACAAATGTCCTACAGGGAGACTTTGGTTGTGCTTCCTGTTGACGTTTCTGGCACATGCAGGTAGGAAAGGGATCTAGAACCTGAAGTGAAAAACAGTTCAAATCCGGAGATTTAAACTTTAGGGGCAGAATAATATGAACCAGGTGTTCTCAAACTTGAGCATGCAACAGAATCAGGTAGAGGGCTTGTTAAAACACAAGTGACTGGGCCCAACCCGAGTTTCAGATCCCGTAGATCTGGGGTCCTGTCGCAGAATTTGCATTTCTAACAAGTTCGTAGGTAGTGATGATATTGCCGGTCCGAGGACTGCACTTTGAGAACCACTGAGGTAGTGAGCTTATTAAAATGCACATTCACTGGCTGACTCCTAGGATTACTGGGGATGGGCCCATGAAACTAAACCCCACAGATCTGATACAGGCGCTCTGAGGAGCAAGGATATGGATCTTGGAGGCAGCATGTCATCTTAATTTCAAGGGCCTAGACCTCAGGACCAGAACGGGTTCACACATGGCGGGGGGCCGGGGGGGGGGGGCAGGGGTAGGGAACAATTGGTTCCTTGCCCTCCTGGCATCCTTCCTCAGTTATCTGGAATGTAGTGTGTTTTGAGTCTCAAGTGCTACCAGCCAGGGAGTCACCACTGATGCAGCTCCACGTATCTGGCTGGGAGGTTCAGGAACAGATAGGTCCTTCCTGCCCAGGGAAGCTGCATCTCAAGTTTCTGAGCAGAGCCTCTAATGGGGAAAAATGTGATAAATCCTTAGGTTCTTTAAAACCATGGTTTTCAAAGTGTGGACCCTACACCAGCAGCATTAGCATTACCTGGGACTTTGTTAGAAATGCAGATTCTCAGGCCCGACCCCAAATCTACTGAATCTGAAATCTAGGGGTGGGGCCCAGCCACACACCCTGCAAGTGATTCTGATGCACAGTATAGTTTGAGAAACACTGCTCTAAAGAATGACCAGTATACTTGCAGATCTTAGAACCACCGATACTAGTGCTTTGGATGCTTATTTCTTTTTTTTTTAAGATTTTATTTTTTTATTTGAGAGAGAGAGAATGAGAGATAGAGAGCACGAGAGGGAAGAGGGTCAGAGGGAGAAGCAGACTCCCTGCTGAGCAGGGAGCCCGATGCGGGACTCGATCCCGGGACTCCAGGATCATGACCTGAGCCGAAGGCAGTCGCTTAACCAACTGAGCCACCCAGGCACCCTGGATGCTTATTTCAGTGAGGAAAAATATCTTACTGGAAATTTGCAGTATAAACAGAAGTTTATTTAAGGTGGTAAATTAATGCATTATAGGAATGCATTATTAGATGTTGGATTGGGGTCTTTGGATATAAACAATATCCTGTCTCACTTAAGCAAAAAAGGGATTTATTGGAGGGATAGGGGGAGTTCGCATTACAAAAGGATAATCTAACAGCTAGCCCCAAGAACAAGAGAAGTCAGGGCAGAGATAGCAGGTCGAGAAGCAGAAACAAATGGAGGGTGATCTCTTTAAAGCGCTATTGGAGTAAGTCCACTTCAGCCATTTTTCAGACCTTATGTCATTTCTCTCAAGATCCCAGGTCCAGGGAGAGAAAGTCTGGCAGTCCCAGCAAGGCTGCATGCAGGGGATGGATCGTTTTCCACAGGAAAAGGTGAGTGTTGTTGATAAAGGAAGGAGAATGGAATGATGCCAGGCGAATCCACAGACATCTGCCTCAGAAGCATCAACAGACGAGATGAAAGGGCATGAACAAGAAGCCAAGGATAAATCACAAGTTCCCACCTTGCAGGATGGTGGTACCATTCATCAGGTTAGAGAATACAAGAGTATTCTAGGGGGCGGATGAGTTTGACTTGCACACCAAGTAGTGGACCTGCAGTATGGCTCTGAACCTTAGGATTTAGGGATTTGGAAGTTTTCAGCCTCTCTCTACAAGAGAGAAAAGCATGAGCATGCATGTGATGACTAGGGACAGGGTATTGAGTGAAGAGAGAGAAGAACCACGGGTGGAATGCTAGGGAGTAGAAAAAGTTAAGCAGGTAAAGGGAAAAAAGCCAGGCAGGTTAGAGTGACGTATTTAATGAGGCACACTGGCCAATTGAGAAGTCAGCGGTCTTGTGTTTTTGGTTTTCATTTTGTTTTGCTTTTCAAAGTAAGGTAATTTCCTCAGCCTCTTCTGAAGAAGGAAAGTTGCTGTGACCATGAGGTCACCTCGCGGCTGAGAGCTCACAGGCTCCTTATGTATTTTCGAGCAAAAAGGAGACGGCTCACCTGTAAAGCCTGAACCCAAATGGGTAACTAAAATAGATTGTTTAGAAAGTTTTGCTACTCAAATGCAGTCCTACTAGTAACATCAGCATCACCTGGGAGCTTGCTAGAACTGCCCCACCCCATTCCTAATAAATGAGAATCTGCAGTTTAAGATCCCCAGGTATTCATACCCACACGTATGAAAAACATTGTCCTAAAGAGGGATGGTATGGAATTTGTGGGTTTTAGGAGTTGAAGAGAAGGGTGCCCCAACTCTTTTGGAGTCTAGAGGACTTGGAGCCAAACTCATTGCAACTTCATGGTGAAGAGGAGATGGCCCTGGGCCCACACAATTGCAGCACTGGTGGGTACTAATGGGGACTGAGTACTAACCTCGTGACCTTGAGGGCTTCTGTGAGTGTCTCTATGGCTGACCCAGCACCAAGGGCATGTAGATACTTGCTCTAACATGAACCACACTTGGCTGCCAGGAGTCCACAGCAGCATCCACTGTGGATTGCATAAACCCTCAGGGGGCTTTTAGATCTGGCAGTTAGATCAAGCATAATTTCCAACAAATAATGAGGTAGAAACCAAATGACAATAGTCAAATAACAAATGGGAAGACGAGAAAATGTATCCGATGAACAGAGAGTCAGGAATGTAGAAATTTGACTACAAAGGGAAGGAAACGGGTGACAGCAAGCTAGAGAAGGAAGGCAGACAGAGGATGTTTGCGTCATTTTGTTTATGATGAGCGCATTTAAGTATCTAGAGCTAAGAGATCAGTGAGGGAAAGGAGGTTGGCTTGAAAGAGGTTAATTAATGAGGCAAAACCCTTACCAAGGATGGCAAGGGATAGTTGTGAGCAATATTTAGAAGGTAGACTCAGCGGGGCTTTGTGACTGGTTAGACACATGGAGGTGGGGGGTGGGTAGTTAATTTCCCTAGTGTTGACTCCAGGAGAGGCGGTGAAGTACAGAAGGCGTGAATATTACTGCAAGGGTTTGGCTCTGGTTTGGATTAGAATTTAGGAAGATATAGGCAATGCCTACTTTTTAATGTAGATAAGTTAATATGACTTGTGAAATTTGGAGAGAAAATAGTAGTTCTATTCTCATTTAATTAATTAATTTATTTAAAAAGATTTTATTTATTTATTTGACAGCAAGAGAGGGAGCACAAGCAGGGAGAGTGGGAGCGGGAGAAGCAGGTTCCCCACTGAGGTGGGAGCCTGGTGCAGGGCTCCATCCCAGGACCCTAGGATCATGACCTGAGCCAAAGGCAGATGCTTAACTGAGACACCCAGGTACCCCTCTATTTTCATTTTAAAAAGAAAGCACAGCAAATCTCTCTAATGTGTATAAAATTTCTTGTCATAGTAAGCTAGTGATAGTTTCGTTTTTTTTGAAGGTAAGTGATTTCTTTACCACAGAATTTTATAGAAAATGAGTGGAAAACATTAGTTTTTGTATAATAGGAAAATCAAGAACATTAACTATAAAGTTATAAAGCTATAAATCTTTCATTTTGGTCTGGTAATTCAATCACAGACTTAAGAACCAGATGACAAAATGAGTTAAAATTAATTACTTCAGTTTCTGTATGCTTAGAAAAAAAAATTTCACAAGAGTCTACTGACTATTGAGAGCATCACATATTGAATAACTTTTTAATACCTCATTTTATAGTGACTGAAAAATGATCAAATTTTATTTTGTTAATTTATTTTCAAAGATTTCATTTATTTATTTTAGGGAAGAGAGCGCAAGAGAGAGCACAGGGGCAGGGAAGAGCAAAGAGGGAGAAAGAATCTCAAGCAGACTCCACGCTGAGCCTGACTCAGGGCTCGATCTCACAACCATGAGATCATGACCTGAGCCAAAACCAAGAATCAGACACTTAACCAACTGAGCGACCCAGGTGCCCCGACCAGATTCTATTTTTAACAGGTTCACAGATAATTAAGTAGCAAGAATTAATAGTTAACATTTCTTTCGGGCTTTAAATCTACCTGGCATGTAGTTGGTAGTGCAGGAGACTCACCCTACTCTAGTAATTCATTGATTTCCACTGTGTTTATAATGCAGTCAACAATCCCTTTTATAAATGCCTTAAAGATGTAACAGAAGTCTGATTATTCATTGGTCTTCTCACATCAGCTTATGGCACTTCAGTTACCTTGGAGTAGCAGCTGGACTTTGCAGCAACAGAGAACATCCTGGTAACAGCTATAACATCTGTTCCAAGAAGCTGACCCACCCCAGTCCTTCCCAGGCTATGTGTTTAGTACCTTATAATAATCCATCTCCCTTACATCCTGCTCAGAGACAGGACATTATCTTACTCAAAAACTGGAAGACTAAAATAATGAACTTGTAAGAGTCATTGTTGTGAGGGCTACAATTCAAGCTATTATTCAAAGAACATCTAAAACAAAATATTACAGTAAGTAGCATAGAGTAACATTTTAAAAGTAACAGGACTAAGATATTAATTTTACCTGATATGTTAATAACTAGAAAAATATTCTGAATTTTCAGCATTTTGTAAGTTAGACATAGGTGACATTTATACCAATTACATGTGTAAATATGAGGTATAATGATTATATTTAGTTACAGCATACTACTTAAGAAAGAAAGGAAGTTGTACAATTTAGATATCGTTTTCCACATAATTCAGAGAAAACCCTGACAAGTACTGAAGTCACTTGAGAAGGAATCCATCCTTCAGTGGGTCGTCATCTTCCACTATAAAACTTGCTGTACCTGTGTAATGGGCTTGTCCAGACACTTCCACTATAACAGCTTTAAAATCCCCACATTTTGCTTCCTGAGAAAAGATGAAAGGAATATAATATCAAAATACCGCATTTACGTTGTGTCTGGCCTAGAGTCATATTCTTGATTTTTATCCTTTTAGTATATGTGCTGCCGAAGCGAGCACTTGATTTTTATCCTTTTAAAGAAAACCCAAGGCTTAATCTTGTAGGTAATGGAAGGTTTTCAAGGAGAGTGACATGATCAGATTTGTGTTTTAGGTAACTTTAGCTGTAAAATGAGGACAAGTCAGAGAGGAAAGCAACTAGAAACCTAGAAACTTCTTTAGAGGTAACCTTCATTCATTGATGAACTCTAGAGTCACCAGGGCAGTTTTTAGGGAGGATGGAGAAGAACATAACAGAGACACCTGGCAGATAGAATTGGCAGGCCTGGGGACTGGTGTACGTGCGAGGTGAGGAGTAGGCATGAGTTCAATGTGAGCATCATTCCTAGTTGGGGAGCAAAGCAGGGGCTCCCATTAACCAAGATAGGGAATGAGATGGGAGGAGCACATTTAGGGAGGAAGGAAGAGCTTTTTAACGAGATGATATATCTCTGAGACAGTCATTTCAAGATGAGTTTGGCAGACATTGGGAGTACGAGTGTTAGACTCAGGAGAGAGGCACACACAGTAGGCATGGGAGGGATGAAGGTTCAGGAGTCATCATCAGTGGGTGGCTGGGAGTTGAAGTCTCAAAAGTTGGTGAAATTGCCCCATGGCATCAAAATGTAGAAGAGATGAGAAGGAAACTAAAGGGGCGCCTGGGTGGCTCAGTCGTTAAGCATCTGCCTTCGGCTCAGGTCATGATCCCCGGGTCCTGGGATCGAGTCCCACATCGGGCTCCCTGCTCGCTGGGAAGCCTGCTTCTCCCTCTCCCGCTCCCGTTGCTTGTGTTCCTGCTCTCGCTATCTCTCTCTGTGAAATAAATAAATAAAATCTTAAAAAAAAAAAAAAAAAAAAGAGAGAGAAGGAAACTAAGGATGAAATGCTGGAGACCCGTACATGGAAGTGAAAGAGACCGAGATGGTACCATCCGAGAGCTTGGAGGAGTCCGGACAGAGAGGGAAGGTGTGTGGTGAGAGTTAAGATGTCCTGTCAAGTATGATTATTAACTATAAAAGAAATAACTCCAAATCTTAACTACAGAGTATCCTTTTTACTTCTTAAATTTTTAAAAATATTTTATTTATTTATTTGACAGAGAGAGAGACAGCGAGAGAGGGAACACAAGCAGGGGGAGTGGGAGAGGGAGAAGCAGGCTTCCTGTGGAGCAGGGAGCCCGATGCAGGGCTCGATCCCAGGACCCTGGGATCATGACCTGAGCCGAAGGCAGACACTTAACGACTGAGCCACCCAGGTGCCCCTATTTCTTAATTTTTTTAAGGTGTATTTATTTGTTAGAGAGAGAGAGACTGCGCGCCCACGTGCGCGCGAGCATGAATGGGGAGGGGCAGACGGAGAGGGAGAGAAGCAGACGCCCTGCTGGGCATGGAGCATAGGTGGGCGGTGCTTGATCTCAGAACCCCAGGATTCTGACCTGAGCCGAAACCAAGAGTTGGACACTCAGCCAACCGAGCCACCCAACTGCCCCTTATTTCTTAATTTTTAAACATGAGAATAACTAAATCTTATGATAAGATATCAGTTATTAGATTAGGATACAGTAATTTCATTATCTTTTTATAAAGCTGCTGTAATAAAAAGCCTCATTGAAAACTTGCTTTGTCTAATAACAATATAGTAGTGCTTAACAGTGTAGGGTCTACACAGAGAGGACCACGTTCAGAGTCTGGCTCTGATATTCACTAACTGTTGGACCTCTGGCAAATTACCTAAACTCCTAATTCCCCATTTTATCATCTGTTTAAAAAGGATAATAACAGGGCTGACCTGCCAAGATTCTTATGAGGATTAAAATGGTATGTATATATTTATTTTATTTTACTGTATTTATTTATTTATTTATTTTAGAAACAGCGACGCACACACAGAGGGAGAGGGCGAGGGTGAAAGGGAATCTTAAGTAGGCTCCATGCCCAACTCAGAGCCCAATGTGGGGCTCAGTCTCACAACCCTGAGATCATGACCTGAGCTGAAATCAAGAGTTGGACACTTAACTGACCGAGCTACCCAGGTGCCCCGAGAAGGTATGTATAAAGTACTTAGCTTGGAACTATACAGTGAAGCACCCAATAAATGTTGTAGATTATTTTATCTTCAATCTCAGACTTGAAGACAATGTGTTCCAAATTTTTACATATGACATAAATGGTTTGGTATCTCATAAGATCACTATATTAAATAAGAATCCCTAACTTAAAAGAAAATTCAATATTCAGAAAAACCAAACTTCAAGCTATATTAGGATATAAAAGTCTATATTAGGATAGATTTTTTTGTCTTGTTAAAGGACTCTATGAATAGATTCATTTAGTAAATGTATCTGCTAAATTCATTCACTAAATTTACTTAGTGTAGATTTCATTTACTACTATTTATTAGTAAATAGAATTTACTATTTATTTCTGTTAGCACATTTAAAACTTGATTCTATTACAAAAGTTTTATTTTTCACAACTTTTCAGGACTTTCACATCCTATTATAAAAAATGAAACTCTCCTATAGAATAAAAACAAAAAAAATCCAAACCCTAAGTTAGTGGTTCTCGACCTTTTTGGTTTCAGGACTCCTTTATGCCTTAAGATTTGAGCATCTAAGGGCTCCTGGGTGGCTCAGTTGATTAAGCATTTGCCTTCAGCTCAGGTCATGATCCCAGGGTCCTGGGATTGAGTCCCGCATTGGGCTCCCTGCTCTGCGGGGAACCTGCTTCTCCCTCTGCCTCTCCCCGCTAGCTTGTGCTCTCTCTCTCTCTCTCTCTCCCTAGCAAATAAATAAATAAAATAAAATAAAAAGATTTGAGCATCTAAAAGTTTTTGTTTATGTAGGTTATATCTATTAATATTTACTATATTGGGAATTAAAGGCATTTGTTCATTAATTCATTAAAAAATAATAAACCAGGGGCGCCTGGGTGGCTTAGTCATTAAGCATCTGCCTGCGGCTCAGGTCATGAGCCCAGGGTCCTGGGATCCAGCCCCGCATCGGGCTCCCAGCTCAGCGGGAAGCCTGCTTCTCCCTCTCCCACTCCCCCTGCTTGTGTTCCCTCTCTCGCTGTCTCTCTCTCTGTCATATAAATAAATTATTTTTAAAAAAATAATAAAAGTAAAAAATAATAAACCCATTATATGTTAACCCAAACAACATATTTTGGGAAAATAACTGAATTTGCCAAAACAAAACAATTTTAATGAGGAAAATGGCATGTGTTTTACATTTTTGCACACCTCCTTAATGTTTGGTTTTACAGAAGACAGCTAGATTCTCGTATCTGCTTCTGCATTCAGTCGGTTGGCTTATCACCTATCGCGTAGCCTCTAGAGAGTCCACGGTACATTCGTGAGACAATAAAAGTGAAAAGCAAATAATATCTTAATGTTAATGCATACTAAGTTTTAACCTGTGGACCCTTGGAAAGGACCTTGGGGACCCCCAGGGGTTCCAAACCACACTTTGAGAACCGATATCCTAGCTGAACAGAAGTTTTTACAGGCCTGCTTTAAAATTCTCTTTCGAGAGCTGAGTGAAGAAACGTACCCAACATTCAGCTCAGGCCTCTTCAGTTTCCAAAGTAACAGACTTACAAAGAGGACGCTAACAGTGTCACTCACCCTCACAGCCTTCCCCATGAGTACTGAGCCAGTTGCACTGCTTTTAAAGGCTCTGGTCTGGTTCAGTTCTAGAAGCCCTTTGTGGTACTGTAAGGCAATTCGGGCCGTCACTCCTGAGCCAGTAGGACTTCTGTCCACCTGTTCCAGAGTAAATGAAGATAAGAGTGTTCACCGTGTTCCAGTTCCATACTGTCTGGCTTTTGTGCCAAACGTTACAGTTTTAATACCTGTTCATCTGCAAACACGCAGATGTTGGCGGTTGGCTCCTCGCTATAAGTGTCTTTTCCATCTGTTAATATAGTTCCGTACAGAAAGGAAAGGTCTTCACTCTCAGGATGATTAATTTTAAACTGCAAATGACAAATAAAATTATCATGTAATATAAGTTGTCATGTAAGATTACACGTAAAATAAATATTTTGATTCAAATTTATCTTTATAAATAATATAGATGGGGTACTCTGAGTCATAACTTTTCACTCTGTCATTTTTAAAACACCTTTTGGGTCAAGGCAGTAAATGATGTCTTTGTCTAGATGAATAAACATAGTTTCATTGGAAGTTAGGATTCTTATCATACTTTGAGTCCTTTCTAAGGAATTTGTCCTGCATATAGCCTCTACTAAAGGAACAGTCCTATTATATATACACATACACTCCAAACGCTATTTTATACACACACACACACACACATACACACACACACACTCCAAATGCTATTTTATACACACACACACCAAACGCTCACACTCTTTGAAGCACTGACCTCAGACTGGCCACAGCTGTTCCAACAGGACAGGCTAAGGCAGTCCTGTGCTCCCCCTGAGAAGCTTGAAGGGGATAAGGTAGGAGAACCAGACAATGAACACCTAGAGCCGAAGTTAATACCATGGGCAGAAACAAGGCCTTGGAAGAGGCTGTGGGAAGGCTGTGAGGATGAGTGACACCCTTAGTTGCTTCTTTGTAAGTGTGTTACTTTGGAAACTGAAGAGGCCTGATTTGGGTGTTAGGTAAGTTTCTTCACTGAGCTCTCAAAAGAGAATTTTGAGCAAGCCAAAGTTATAAGAATGCAGAAGCTATTGGGTAAGAGAACAGTTGGATAAAAAAAAAAATCTGTAAAGGATGAAGTCAGCTGGTACTACAAAAAGCAGCACATACACTCAGAGAAGCACGCACTGGCATGGTTGCTAAGTCACATCTGTGGTAAATCGAGGTCAGGCCCAAGTGTGCAGTGCTTCCTGCTCTTCTCGGGAGGTCTAGGTTAACTTTTCCTCATTTTCTGTGACATCTGTTAGCTCTCAAACTATAATCTTACTTCCATGTGCATCCTTACAATTAGTACATTCCACTGCTACTTACCTGTCATCTGAAGCAAGTGAATAGATTTGGGTTCTTAAAATCCAGAGTCCATCGAAAGCCAAGTTTAAGCGGTCTTCCTGCTGGATCTTTGTTCTGCATCCTCTGAAAGCCCCCATGCCACACCCCCACCACAGCATCATTACCTCACACTCTTCATGGTATTCTTCCCCCACCAGACTGAGCTCCTGGAAGTCGGGTTTGTTCTTTCCTGGAGTCTCTAGCATCTAACAGCATCGTGTGCAACTCACTAAGTTCTGGTAAATGTTTGTTAAAAGAAGGAATACACCTGAAACTAATATTACACTGTGTGTTAACTAACTGGAATTTAAATAAAAACTTAAAAAAAAAAAGAATAAATGAATGAGGATGAATGTGTACTAACTTCAGCCCCCACCAAAATGGCCTTTCCCTAAATCTGCATCAGCAGTGTGAATGGTCAGCGGTTAACAAAGTAGTTCTGCTGCCTGATTCAGCACTAATAGATGATGCTATATATCGTCATCTCATACGTGGTTTTCTCCTATTTCTCTCAGAATCCCTCCCCGCTCGAAGTCCACCCCTTCGCACCTTGGTAAGAAGTTTACACTTTAATGAGAAGTTCAAAATTACTCCTTTTAAGAAAACTATGCCTTTTTCTCTTGATCTCATTAAAAATAAAGTTATTTCATGTGAAATTTTAGCTCAAACTATAAGCTGCTTAGTGAATAGAAAATTGATATAAATTCAGAACCTCAGAAGTTGCTATGATAAACTAATTCTAGCTATTGGTATTGACAGTCCTAGATAAATGACAATTTAGAACAGGAATAAAGTATATATTTTCATCTTGTTTAAGTTACAAATTATGTTAAAGTCTCAGGTATGTTAAATAGGCTCATAGTAATTATTAGTACAAGTATATTAGGCACTATCTTTCACAAGTTATTTTTTACTTAGAATAGTGATTAAATTCTCATATGCTAAAACATTCAAATACTGTATATGAGTTTTATTTACAGGTCCCAATGTAAAATGGCAGACTTGTGCTAGAAATGAAAGAATATTCTAGACATATTTATTATCCAAACTGATTTTATCAGAATAGTTTCCCTAAGCCAAAACTAGACTTACTTGAGTAGTTACTTAAGTAACTTCTTAGCAATATAAGAAAATTTTACTAATTAGGAATTAATGTTCTCTGTGAAATAAGAGAAAGTCTGAACAGATTTAATGAAATCTATTTTGTGAGCTATAACTGACATTCATTATTTGCAAGTTTTGCAGAATGACCACATATAGCAAAGTATGCTTTTCAAATTAGTAAAATATTGTTTGATACATTTTCTATATGTGTAAATAACCACAAATTAAACTAGTGTGTATATAATTAAAGTTAATAAGTTACTTATTGATCATTTATTATAGGTCAGCATTATTCTAAGTCCTTTGAACGTATTGACTTACTTCATTCTTTTTTTTTTTTAAAGATTTTATTATTTATTTGACAGAGATAGACACAGCAAGAGAGGGAACACAAGCAGGGGGAGTGGGAGAGGGAGAAGCAGGCTTCCAGCGGAGCAGGGAGCCCAATGCGGGACTCGATCCCAGGACCCTGGGATCATGACCTGAGCCGAAGGCAGACGCTTAATGACTGAGCCACCCAGGCACCCCTTGACTTACTTCATTCTTGTAACACCCTATGAAACAGGTATTTTGTAATTCCCATTGCACAACAGGAAGGTTATGTAACTCATTCAAGGTTGCAAAACTTACAAGTGGCAAAACTGGGACTCCTAGATAGTCTTGCTATAGAGCCCGAGATTGTAACCAGTACCTTATTTTTAGTCCTACTAATAATTTAAATATGTAGATATTTAACTGTCTGTGTAGACGTGTAATTTATATTCCCTCCATGCCGCAGAGGAGGGCACATGTGGTGAAAGCAGTGTTTGTACTGACCTGAGCTTTGACTGCTTCCGTCACTGCACTCGCTGCATCCACAAGGTCCCTTGTCTTTGCGGAACAAACGTCAAGTGCGAACTTTTCAGCACTAACAAATGCATAAAATGCTCCACCATATGCAATGTCTACCACCATCTTTCCATGACCAGGAACATCCACTAAGAGATCTAAAAAAGATGTGTTTGAAAATAAGTTTGTTGGGGCGCCTGGGTGGCTCAGTCGTTAAGCATCTGCCTTCAGCTCAGGTCATGATCCCAGGGTCCTGGGATGGAGCCCCACTTAAGGCTCCCTGCTCTGCGGGAAGCCTGCTTCTCCCTCTCCCACTTTCCCTGCTGTGTTCCCTCTCTTGCTGTCTCTCTCTCTGTCAAATAAGTAAAATCTTAAAAAAAAAAAAAAAAAGAAAAGTTTTTTAATAGTATTTTGGCAGTACAATTCAGAGCATATTTAATATGTATATTTTGGTGGAGGGGTACATTTTCCTATCATAGAAAGGAATGAAGCATTTTTGAAATGAGTAAGCATCAAAAAATAATAGGCGTTTAGCTGAGTGCATCTATTTTTAATTTAATGATACTCGCATAAATTTTAGAACATCTAATGCCATGTTTTTCTTAAATTGTATAAACTTATTTTGTTAACTACTTTGAGGATCTTTGCTAGAAAACGTCATAGAGGCAGAGAGAGGGGAAATCCTGGGACATCAATGTGTGAAAACAAGGGCGGAAAATGAAAGTCCCCTCTCATACTACTACTAGGAATTGTTTAAAGATTTTATTTATTTATTTGTCAGAGAGAGAAAGCAAGAGAGAGCACAAGCAGGGGGAGCGGCAGGCAGAGGGAGAAGCAGGTTCCTTGCAGGGCTTGATCCCAGAACCCTGGGATCATGACCTGAGCCGAAGCCAGACATTAACCTACTGAGCCACCCAGGCGTCCCTACTAGGAATCGTTTAATATATGATTTTGGATCCTATTCACAAATTGGCTTTCTTCAGCTATAATGTCAAAACAAAATGAAAAAAAGATTTTTCTATGTAAGTTATATATACTCATTCATCTATGTATTTTCATTTCATGAAAGCATCCTACAGGCAAATACTCAGAATAAAGCCATATGGAATCACTGATGTTTACAGTATCATTTTGTATCTGGGTTTTGAATATTCTAAGTCCTCAACTTAACCAGAGTTTCACCTGAAGGTCAGTTGTTTGAAATCCTAAATTCATATTTCCAAAGGAATGGGGCTAGATGATATTTTAGGATATTCAAACTGTTTTACCCCTTCTTGCATTTTCCTTTTCCTCCTCCCCAGTTCAAGCTGGCTTGGTGATCACTGCTTCTGGGGGAGATGTATGGCAGGGGAGAAAGCAGGTTTTATGGAAACCTAAGATCTGGGGAGAAAGAGGTGTGTTGGCCTGAAGGGTCACCATATTTCTCTTGGTCAATAAAGAAATTTCCTCTGGACCGAGAAAAGAAGTGGCAGGTCTGGAGTGCAGAGGACCTGTGCTGACTTCCCCACAGCACTACAGGGAGGCTATAGGGTGTGAGAGAGGTAGCAAAGAGGAGGAGAGGCAGGGACAGGGGCCACATGGCCAGGGGCAGAAGATGCTTCACTGGTTGACCATGCAGGCTGATGACTAAAAGGCCCTCCTCTCCAAAGCCTTGGCTCTTCAAAGAAACCTTTGCTACACATGTATCAGGAAAGGGGACAGCATGTAGACAGATGAGGCTAGGCAAGTCAACAAGGCAGAATGGGGCCTCAAATTCAGAAATTCTGAAAAATAAAATATTGCTTATATGCCTGAGTTTGCACACTGACTCATACAAAGATACCAATCAGTATGCTATCAGT
Organism: Callorhinus ursinus; assembly: GCF_003265705.2. Taxonomy (NCBI): domain Eukaryota; kingdom Metazoa; phylum Chordata; class Mammalia; order Carnivora; family Otariidae; genus Callorhinus; species Callorhinus ursinus. Next base: position 33,468,699 of record NW_027397070.1, read on the forward strand.
TCCAGGCTGGCCCACAGAGCCCTTTTAACACATGATGTGTCAAAACAGAGCAAGTTTATAATCAAGAAAGTAAAATATGCCTGTGGAGCTTAAGAGCAACTATGAGTGAAACATGTCTTTATCTTGATGCTGGTGCAACATAAAAATCAGACTTAATGAAAGGAGAATGAGGAAGTAGATGGAAGTTGGAAAGCTAAGTGTGGCTTTGGTGTCCTCATGTGTAACATGGAACTGCTGTCCCCGCCCGAAAGGATTGCTGTGTGAATTCCATGTGATAATGTGTGGGGAGTGTGTGGCACAAATCAGAAATACCTTAATGTTAATAGTAAGGCCAAAAATTTAATTTCCAAAGGGAATAGGGTTTTTAATAGGATATTTACATTTGCTAATCACCATATTCTTCTCCCAGTTTCATTCATTCACTTACTCATTCAACAAATTGTTCTAGCACTTGAATACAGTAATAAAACACAGTTTTCATTTTAGCAGAGTGGAATGGAAATAAACTCAGCAATCTTCTGAGGTGGGTGGGTACTGTTGTCATCTTCATTTTGCAGATGATGACCTTGAGGTGTGGAATCTTTTGCAAGGTCATCAAGATGGAGATGGGACAGAGCAGTGATATTGAACACTTGTCAGTCCACTGTTTTAGCATTTTTCAAAGTAGAGAATTTAGGCTCTTTTTATTTTTTAATGGAGGGACTCCTTTTTTTTAAAAGATTTTATTTATTTGAGAGAGAATGAGAGAGAGAGAGTACACAAGGGGGGAAAGCGGGAGAGGGAGAAGCGGACTCCCCACTGAGCAGGGAGCCTGATGCGGGACTCGATCCCGGGACTCCAGGATCATGACCTGAGCCGAAGGCAGTTGCTTAACCAACCCGAGCCACCCAGGCACCCTTTTTTAAAAGATTTTATTTATTTATGTGACAGAGAGAGAGAGCGCGAGAGCAGGAACACAAGCTGGGGGAGTGGGAGAGGGAGAAGCAGGCTTCCCATGGAGCAGGGAGCCCAATGCGGGGCTCGATCCCAGGACCCTGGGATCATGACCTGAGCCGAAGGCAGACACCCAAAGACTGAGCCACCCAGGTGCCCCAGGATCTTTTTTATGACTCAAAGTGACCATTACAGCCCACTGATTATTGTATAGTCACACAGCCCTGCTCTTGGGAACTCTGCTTACAGATTGGCTGCCCTGACCCAACCAGCCCTGAGCTATGATGTCGTTGGTGATCCTGCGGCTAGCTGTCATTTCCCACAAATCTAGAGCACTTCCAATCTGCTGCTGGGGTTGCCTAAGGAGAAACTGGATAGCTAAACTATTTTAACTGCTCAGATTTTCGAGATGCAACCTAACCAAATTCCTGTCTATCTCAAGTGCCCTCCCAATCCGGATATGACACTGTTCTCTCCTAGAGGGCAAAGTGCCATCAGTTCCTCCAGGGGAATTCTTCATCAGCCTGTGTGTTTCAGCTGCCTGAGGTTGCTCTAAGACTGACAAATGCCTGGGCTATTACTGTTTCATTCATAATTAGGCTAAGCTAGAATCCAAATCCTCAAGAAAGATCAAGATCTAATACAATGCAGCATTTATAGCAGCATTATCAACAATAGCCAAATTATGGAAAGAACCCAAATGTCCATCAACTGGTGAATGTATAAAGATGTCATATGTGTATATATGTACGTATATAATGGAATATTACTCAGCCATCAAAAAGAATGAAATCTTGCCATTTGCAACAATGTGGATGGACCTAGAGTGTATTATGCTAAGCAAAATCAGAGAAAAACACTATGATTTCACTCATGTGGAATTTAAAAAACAAAACATGAACATAGGGGAAAGAAAAAAAAAGGGAGGCAAACCATACGAGACTCTTAATGATAGAGGACACACTGAGGGTTGCTGGAGGGGAGGTGGGGGGATAGACTATACGGGTGATGGGTATTAAGGAGGCACTTGTGATGAGCACTGGGTGTTATACCTACAGTCTTTCTGTCTCTAGAAATATATTTTTAAAATTTCTGAGTGCTTTGCATACTATCATTTAATCCTCACCAAAAACTCAGTGAGATAACAAATGAAAAAATATAGGCACAGAGAGGTTAGGAATTTGATTAAGGTTGCGCAGCTTAAAGGGGTTGTCAGGATTTGGACTCACACAATGTCGGTTCCTGTTCTTAAAGAATAAGAGCAGCAACATCTGTATCTTCCGGGTTTAGAAACTGCTTAGTTCGTTCATTCTTAATTATTTCCCAAAGAAGTGGGGAAGGCACTTTTTACAGGTGAGAAAAACAGGACAGGGCTTAGTAACTTGTCAGGGGGCAACGCCTCGTAGGTGTATTCTGAATCAGCCAACGAACCCTGGTACATCGGCTGTTCTTTGCTCTTTCCTTCCTCAGACTCACCCAACTGTGAAATCTCTAGGAATGCCTGACAGTGGGGAATGAGGCGCTGAGTAAGGGAGACACGAAATTCTGTACTCCTCAAGGCTCTCTCAAGACCAAGACGAAATCTGCGGGATAATCGAACTGCATGCACGGCACAAATCTGCAAGGCTAAGATGCTAACACACATTTGCATTGATTTTATCTTTTTATTAATCGCAAAGGCTCGTGGGTGGGTTAACTGCACTGCGTGAGTTCCAGGCCAGAGAGACGGTTAGTGTAGTTAGTTGCTTCCCCGACCTGGGAGGGTCTCGCCATTTACCTGTGGCCAGCGCGAAGGCTGGGACGCTGTGGAAGCGCACCGGGCCGCGACTGCGGCCGCCCTCGCATTCCACGAAGGCGGCCACCAGCCCGCACGGGCAGTGGATGTTGACGCGCGCCTCGCGGGCGCCGGCCGGCGGTGCGAGTACCAGTCCGAAGTCGAGGGCGAAGCGGCCCAGCGCCAGCACTGCATGGCCGCACATGGAGCTGTAGCCCTCGTTGTGCAGGAACAGGACGCCCAGGTGCGCGTCCGGCAACTCGCTAGGCACCAACACAGCCCCGTACATGTCCCGGTGCCCCCGAGGCTCGAACATGAGCCTTCGTCGCAGGTGGTCAAGGTGCTGGCGCATGTAGCGCCGCTTGGCCAGCAGCGTGGGGCCGACCACTTCCGGACACCCCGCCACCACGATGCGCAGGGGCTCGCCGCCCGTGTGCATGTCCACCACCGACAGCGCCGGAGTCCCCGGGTCGTGCGGGGGCAGCCGCGGCAGCGCCAGCGCCCTCTCCATCGCCTGCGTCCGGGAACGCGACCACATCCCCGCGGTGCGCTTTTCGAGCCTCCAGCCCACGCGCCTACTCCGCAGGAGAGCTGCAGGACTTGCGGCCGCCTCAGGGGCGGGGCCTCCGAGCAGAGACCAAGAAGGGCGAGGGGGTGGGGCTTCGGGTGGTCGCCCGGGTTACCAGGAGGCGGAGCCGCCGAGCCGGCTGTGGCCCGGATGTCCGGGCGCTGCCGGCGGCTGATCCCGGAGCTTCTTCAGGGAAACCTGCAAGCGGCCAATGGGTGAGTGGTGGCCGAGGTCGCGGAAACCGCTTGTCTTAGTCCCTGCTTCTTCCCCACGCTGGCGGCTTTGGGCTGTGCCCCGGGGGGCGGCCTCCGGTGAGCGGCGCATCCTTGCCTCTGGCTCGCACCGCCTCGGGCGGGCCCTCCTCCCGGGGTCGGGGTGGTCTCGGCCCCCTTGGGCTGCAGAGGAGACACGCCGTAGAGGAGAGGCGGGCTGTGTGTGCCAGGGCAAAAGACCAGGCCTTGGTTGTGTTCGAGAGGTCACTTCAGTCCCTTTGTTTTAGTCCCTTTGTTTAGCATTCGTGAGGGTAGACTTCAACAATTGAAACAGCGGGCGTCAGTAAGTGCCAACAAACAGGAAAGGGGGCGGAAGCTAATTGCTGCTGAAGTCGCCCGCTGTTGCATCAGACGTTGTTTATAGGGCCCTTCACAAAGGGTAAGACCGTTGCAAAAAAAAAAAAAAAAAAGTCTTAAAATGTTAGCCACCCTCCAGTAAAGGGAAATGGGAGGGGAAATTGAACGGACACGGGGAGCCTTGGTTTTGTTTGGTCGGTGATGAGCTGTTGCTTTCAGTTTGGTGATTTTCAGGCCTTGGGTTTTGAGAACTTTAGATTATTTACATTCAGATGTATTTATTAAACACCTACTAGATGCAAAATCCATGTGGAAGAAGCCTCCAATTCTTTCACTTCTGTCTTCTCAAAAACACTGAAACAGTTCATTTTTGTCTGTTAGTAGTTTAGGACATACTGATTACAATTGATTAAAAAGTATATGCCAAATAAGGTAAAGAAACCCATGGATTTTAAAAGTACAGAAATTTGGTAAAAGTGAAAATATTAAACGAAACATTTTAGTCAGTGCTCTTTGTATTGTTTCTCAGCAGCACAAGGAGAAAGAAATCAAAAGTACTTGAATTTGAAAGGAGAAAGGGCATTGTAGACAAAGTCTCTATTGTGAATTCATGAAGAATTAGGGAAATTATTCAAGAATAGTGAAAGGAAGGAAAAATTCTCTACTTTTAGGGTCTTCCAGCTGGACTAAAAATTAAGTTCACATGAGACAGATTAACAGAAAAAAAACCCACCAAGTTTTATTATGTGTGCGTGGAGGCCCAATTATGAAACTAAGACTTAAAGAAATGACCAATGGAGGCAGTTCTTTATACATTATTGACAAAGAAGCAATAAATTTGTGAGGAATTTACAGGAAAAGGAAAATAGGTGTTTGGGCTAAGATTAGCAAAAAAGTAACAGGGTTTATTTTTGCAGCTTTTTTGACTTTAAAGTCATATCACTGGTAATAAGGATGTCTTTTTACTGTTTTCAAGGGGACAGAGGAGGTCTGAGTGTCCTTGCCCCTGTTGTTTCTTAAGTAACTTTTATTTAAAATAATATGCCAAAGTGGCACATTTTGGGAGCCTGCCCCTTGACCCCTACAATAGTCATAAAATGCATAATTTTCCAAATTAATTCACATTTGACCACATTTTGGATTTAGGTTCTTTGAGGGCAGGGACTCTTGTTACGTTGCTCTGTGGATCTTTAGAAGTTCCTAACCAGGGAATCTGACACTTAATGCACGTTTATTGAATAAGTGAATCAATGAACGAAGGAAAATCAGATGTCTCTGATGAAAAAAAACAACAAACTCCTTTAATAACTTCTTGATGAGGTCAAAGACAATCTGCAGGCACTGAGGTTTTTTTGTGAAGAAAGCTCCTTTTTATTTTGCCCAAGCCTTGAGAGCAGGGGGTTGATTCTTAGTTCCCAAATATTGGTCAGAGGCCCACTGACAGCGTTGATGAAATTTTCCCCTGTCCTCAACAAAAATGACAAAATTTAGGACAATGGAGTAATCTTTTTCTAAAGGTGAATTTATTTACTTTAAAGGCCTGCCCTTTATTTTGAAATTATTGCTTTTCTGGTATTAAAATGTGTTCTATTATGAACGAAGGTGATATTTTGTGTGTGTGTGTCTCTGTGTGTTGTATGTGTGCACACTTAATGTTCTGACTGGGCAAAATAGGGGTGGTGATCCTCTATTAGTTTTCTAATTAAAAAATGGAAATGCAAAAGTCTAGACCATCTAATCAAGGGGGACTAGCTGCTGGAGCCATTGGAGACATACCAGGTTAAGCTTTGAATTCTGGGGATAGATCCCACTTTGCTAGTTGATGGGTCTTAACCAATAAGGAATGGCATTAACAACAAGATTTCGGTATAACTTTCTGCAGTGGCATAGTGTAAAAGGGGAAATTTAAGTTTAAAAATAAGTGCATCGAGACTTTTGTCTAATACGTATCCTTTTTAACAACTGTGTTGAGATATTTCTGCCAAGTGCTTCCACTGTTATTACATTATTTTTTATAATCACAAAAGATGTTACTTTACTGGCATTTGTTTTTAAAAAGCTGTCGATATTCAACCAGCATGCCTTGGACTTTACTGTGGGAAGACCCTATTATTTAAAAATGGCTCAACTGAAATATACGGAGAATGTGGGGTAAGTCTTAATTAACATGTGTATGCTATTTCATTGCTAAAATCTTTTTGCTTTTGAAATATTTTCACATGTAGAATATCTTTTTTCTTCAGTATACTCAATTTATAAAAATATGAGGCATTAATAAAATTCTTGTCTGTGTTGTTGTATTGATTGTAATACATTTTTCTTGACAGTCACAGTTAAGTATTTTTTAAAACATTTTATAATTTGATAATTTTTAATTATTAATGCTATAGTGCAGTGACTGGGGCAGTAAGTTAACATTAAAACTCAGAACTTTTCTCTAATTTTTATATGGTGTTATTAACTGAGTTTATCATTTAATGTTAGTCATCAATTTGTAACTTAGCAAAAGGAATCTTTTAAAAGAGTGTTATACAGGTACGCCAAACACCAGTGTAGATTTATTTTATTTTTATTTTATTTATTTTACATGTGCGCTTTCTTCTATTTCTAAAAGATGCACACGTGCACATATCTAAACTGAAACGGTATGTCTTTATAGAATGGCTTTGGGATATTAATGTTCTAAAATAATATCTGTACATAAAACGCTGTTTTTATATTCTAGGTGTGTCCAAGAGGACAGAGGACAAATGCGCAGAAGTACTGTCAGCCGTGCGCAGAGTCCCCAGAACTTTACGATTGGCTGTATCTTGGGTTTATGGCTATGCTTCCTCTTGTCTTACATTGGTTCTTCATCGAATGGTACTCGGGGAAAAAGAGGTTAGCACTTTTTGTGAATGCATCTGGATGGACTGATGTTGGAATAATGATCATTTAGAAGACCTTACTAATTGTACTTGTAGTGAACCTGTTTTTGCTTTATACTCTGATGACTTTGTGGCAAGAAAACTTAAGGATAGGGTATGCCTCAGTAATATAAAGGGAAATAGCTTTTGTTTTACTCTAAATGATCTTGAAGGAATTTTTTTTCATTTCTCAATTACAATCTTTAGGGGTTTTCTACAAAGAATTGGTTATGATTACAAACTATACTGCTGTAGAACAAATACTTCATGATTTGATTTAATACTAGTAACCTGGTATAATGTAGTCAAAATGATATAGCTGCAACCTAACTATGAAAACTGATACTAAAACATTAAACCAACAAGCATTTATTGAGCCCTGTGTTTTATGTTTAGAAGATCAGGGGAGGAGGTACAGAAATAACTGATGTGGTTTATACTTGTAATCTTGTAGAGAAGACGAATGTGTATACAGCTAATTATAAATCAGTTTTAGAAGTGTATAAACAAGTGTATAAAAGTGTTATGAGGGGTGCCTGGTGGCTCAGTGGGTTAGGTGTCTGACTCTTGGTTTTGGCTCAGGTCATGATCTCAGGGTCATGGGGTCCAGTCCCGTGTAGGCTCTCCGTGCTCAGTGGAGAATCTGTTTGAGATTCTCTCTCTCCCTCCTCCCCTCCCCCAGCTTGCACTTGCTCACGCTTGGGCTCTCTCTCTTTCTCAAATAAATAAATCTTAAAGCACTATGAGCAAAATGCCCTAGAATGACAAAGAATAGAAGAGATAAATTGTGCCTGATGTGATCTGAAAGACTTCAAAAAAACATTTTAGGCAGAGGAAACAGCATGAACAGTGGCATGGAGGTATAAAATGTGTGCTGTGTTTTAGGTGGGACTGGAAGTAGTCTGGGGTGGTCAGAGTGTGGATTGCACATCAAAGAAAGGTAATAAACAGGAGAGTGGGAAAAGTAGGTTGAGACCAAAATGTGAAGGTTGGTTGGTTTGTGAGAAAGAGAGCGCAATCACGCAAGCAGGGGGAGGAGCAGAGGGAGAGGGACAAGCAGACTCCGCACTGAGCATGGAGCTTGATGTGGGGCTCCGTCTCAGGACCCTGAGATCATGACTTGAGCTGAATACAAGTCAGTCTCCTAACCGACTGAGCCACCCAGGTGCCCCCGGAATGTGAAGGTTCTTGATGAGGATGTGAAGTTTATACTGAGAATGAGGAGCCACATTAGTACATTTCAGCCCTACTGGCTTTTAGTTCCTCTAACTTCTCAGCATCTTTCCAGCCTTAGGTCCTTTCCCTTTCCCCAGCTCTTCTCTGCCTCAGATGCTCTCTTGTTCCTCTGACTGCAACTTTTTACCTAGCTGTCCTTTTCCTTCAGATTTCAGTATAAATCACATCTAGTTGTAGAGGCCTTCCCTGACCCAATTTAAAGTAGGTCTTCCCCCCTCATTTTTCTTTTTTAATAGCATTCTTCATTTTATTGTTTTGGGTTTGTAGTTAGCACTCAGCACAATTTATAGTTAGGTTAGTTTGCTCCGATCTCCCGACTAGAAGTCCGTGAGGGCAGTGGCCACCTCTGCTCTCCATGGACTCTCCAGAGACCAGCACGGCAGCCGGCATGCAGCAGATGCTCATTTAGTATTTGCTGAGTGCATGATTTATTGGTGAAGGTTTTGGCTTAAAGAAGTAGCATCACGGGCGCCTGGGTGGTTCAGTCAATTAAGCGTCTGCCTTCGGCTCATGTCATGATCCCAGAGTCCTGGGATCAAGCCCCGCATCGGGCTCCCTGCTCTGCGGAAGCCTGCTTCTCCCTCTCCCACTCCCCCTGCTTGTGTTCCTGCTCTTGCTATCTCTCTCTCTGTCAAATAAATAAATAAAATCTTTAAAAAAAAAAAGCATCACTGGCTGTGTAATTTTAGGAAGGTAACCTCTATAGAGGGTAGGTGAGAGGTGCGGCATCTTAGAAGGCTGTTTCCAAGAAGTAGGGATGGCCAGATTCCAGTAGTGTGAATGGGAATGGAAAGGATGGGCTGATGGAAATAGTAGTTTTCTGGATCCCACCTAATAAATCCAGGCTGATTATTTATATTGGAAAAGCCATTGTTCTTTTTCAGATGGATCCGTAAAAAGGTTTTTTAAAAAGTAGCTCTCATCTTTTAATTTCTGTTATAGAATGATGAGAGATGAGGGCAAGAAAGGAGACGTGATAAACTGAAAGCCAAAGTGGAATAATTGCTCAGCTAGTTGGTTGGAACTTCTCAGCCATAAGCAGAGAAAGATGGGGGTATAGAGATGTACCTCCCCAAATGCATTTGAATTAAAACATCAGATATGTTTTGAGGGGCAGTCTTGGAGCAGAGGGTGGGGTTTGGTTTGAGGGTAGAGCAAAGGAGTGATTAGTTCTCAGGCAGGAAAGCAGGTGGGTTTAAAAAGAAGGATTTTGCATAACTTAGGTGTGCTTTGCCTAGGAAATTGGCAGCAAAGAACACAAGAGCCATCTCTTGAATTTTCCTGAGATGATGTCCTTACAATCAAGGAAGTATAGGCGTAGCTGTCTGAGGCTAGACCAGTGTTTCTCAACCTTTTATTCATTGTCACTTCCTTAAATAAGGAGCCTTTTTAGATACTGTTTTTCTAATTCCACCTCCCCCCATGAAATTTTAATATCATAAATATACTGCTTGTTTATGTTGTGTGTGTATCTATGTGCTATGTATAACAAATGTAAGATTATTTTCTCCCCAAGAACCAATTTTTGCCCTCTTAGGAGTAAGTCACCTATTGAGAATGCATGGGCCAGACTCTCATCAAAACTTTCCTTTCTGGGTGCCTCGGTGGCTTGGTTGGCTAAGCGACTGCCTTCAGCTCAGGTCATGATCCCGGGGTCCTGGGACCGAGTCCCACATCAGGCTCCCTGCTCAGTGGGGAGCCTGCTTCTCCCTCGGCCTCTGCCTGCCATTCCCCTCTGCTTGTGCTCTCTCTGTCAAATAAATAAATAAAACCTAAAAAAACAAAAAAACAAAAAACCTCTCCTTTCTGGTACTCTTGCTTTCCCCAGAGTTTAGTATTAAATTTGTTTTTTTTTAAGGTCAGGGCGAAGATAAGCAGAATTACATATTTTTATGCAGTATGGTCAGAAGCTGTGCTTATGTGATTTGTTTTTATATAATTTATAAATTTTAGAATGTATTCAGCAATCATTAGGGATGTTTGCAGTGTGCCAGATGCTGTGCTGGGTTGCAAGATTCAGAGATGACTGAAACGTGGATGCTCACGGTCCAGTGGATGAGATAGACAAGCCATCACAATATTTGTGAGGTTCTGTAATAGGCTGGCAAGAAGGAGAAAGAAGTTAATTTTGCCTTCTCAGAATAGGGTGGTGTCACAAGAAAAAACTGACTTTAAGCTGGACTTTGAAAAGTGAATAGATTTTGATAGGAATTGAAGAAAAAGTCTATCAGCAGGAAAAAAATGTGCAAAAGTATAGAGGCAAAAAAGCGCACAGTATAATCAAGAAATGAGAGCTGAGGGTCCTGTGAGAAATAGAGACTAAATGAGACCAGGATATAAGGAGATTTGGCACTACAAGAGTCTTAGGAAATCTTTGTAAGCCCTGGGGATAACTCCAGAGCTGATCTTGAAGGATACACAGCTTGCCGGAGAGGTGAGAGAAGCATGCCCACATGTGTGGAGGCGTGAGGAGGAAAGAAATGTAGCCTGGCCAGGAGGTGTGGAAAATAATGCTGGTAAGGAGTACTTTTCCTGAAACACAAGACGGGACTCGTTGAGTAGTCTACGAAGGGGAGTTTTAGAATCCGATTTTGTTTTGTAAAGATCGTGTGGTTGGCTGCAGACAGATTGAAAGGGAGCATGATGAGAAGAGACGAGTAAGGTTACTAAAGTAATAGCAAGAAATGATGAGGTTGGGATGTTTCTAAAAATATGAATTCTATAAGGAAGCAAAACATTAGATTATATGAAATGGTAAATGTTCGCGTATTCACTATTTCCATCTCTCTAAAATCATGCAGGAGTTTTTCCAACAATATGAGCTAATTAGGAGCTCCAAGTGACCCTCCTGCAGGAAATAAGTTTGGAAAAGACATACTATTTAAGACCTCGCTGGTCTCACTGGAGGCAGGGGAGATCTCCAAGAATTCATTTTTAGAAAACAAGCCCACCCTAAGGTGGGGCCAGAGTGACAGAGCAGACAGCAGGAATGGGAGCATTGCCTGTGGTTAATTGCTGACAGCAGCGGGTGCTGAATCTGAGGCAGCCGGCGTGAAGCCTAGACTCTCAAGAGGCTGAAGCCCAAGGTAGTGGCGGGCATGGCTGCTGACAAAAGCAGCAGATCCTTTTTGCTGGAAAGCTTCTCCCATTCTCAGTTTAGGCCCATAAAAATCTTACTCATTAATATCTGTTAATGACCTCATACTCTGTGAGAACCAAATAAAATCAACACCATGACCGAGAGTGGGTAGACGTAACCAACACTGTAGTTATACTTCCAAAGGACTGCAGAATATGGACTTTCAGCTACACAGTACAAAACTGCTACCTTTATAGTGCTTAAAGAAATAAAGGATGCAGTCCTAAAGACCTCCAAGAGTCAACAAGACATTATTGGGAATGAACAGATGGGTTTAAAAAACAAAGGAACGTCTAGAAATGAAATTTAAAAAAATGGTAGATCAGATTAAACAGTTGAAGACAGAATTAGTGAATTAGGAATTACATGTATCTGAAGAAATAATGCAATGCTGAGAGAAAAGGAGATAGAAAATATGAAATATATTAAGAGCAATGGAGCACAGAATGAGAAGCTGTAATGTGTGTCTCTGATTCCTGCTGGGAATGCTACCTAGGTTCAGTTAGACATTCAGACTTCAGAGACTACCATAGGTCATACCGAGCACTGGTCTGCCCAGAAGAGCACAGCTTGCCTGCAGGGCAGCACCAGCTTTTGAAGCAGTTGAGTTCAGCTGCAGGAAGGTAAAATCCACACTGAATGGGTGTGGGAGTCCAGGCTTAAGGTCTTACACCCTAAAGGAGCCATTCTTTCTCCGTAAGGATAGCTTCCAGAGTCCTGCAAGGGACATGCCAATTACAGGAATCACTGAACTCAAGAAAGCCGGACCATGGTGTCCCCATCAGATATTTATTGCTTATTTATAGTTCTCCCCAGTCCAGATACAGTTTACCAATCAAGGGGGTGTTCGTATCCTAAGCAATGTTACCTGGCAATAAAGTTGACATTTTATACTTATCAGGCTTCCAGAGGAACCAAGCTAGAGTTAACTGAAAGAGTCTCATGTACGGAGGAAAAGTTTTGTTAACTCTTTGTGCATAGTTTCTAATCAGAGTCTTCAGAAAAAGAGAAAAGGAAGGAGAGCCAATAATTAAAGATATATTAGCTTCGGGTTCTACAGACATAGTGAAAAACAGATTTGCAGAATTGCTCCTGGGGAAGCAAAACACATTCCAAGCAGAATAAATAAGAAGAAATTCATACCTGTTCACATTAAAATTAAACTGCAGAACACCGAAAATAAGAGACCACATGGTGCTCTGGCCAGCAGCCCCCTTTGTGCCGACAGCTGACATCTACTCCAGCCGTCCAGGTTAGTCATTTTGAACACAACCGCCCAGTCAAGCCTCTAGATGACTGCATCCCAGATTGGTATCCATGGAACAGAAAGGACTGATCAGCTGAGCCCAGTCAAACCACAGACTAGTGAGAAATAATCAGTGGTGGTGGTTTCAGGCCACTAAGTTTTGGGGTCGTTTGCTATGCAGTGATAGATAACTGAAACATTGTTCCGAAAGAAAGCTCAAAAGCATCTGTAGACTAGGTAATAGAAGTAATAAGAGCGTTTACTAGAGAGGCTGGCTGGAAGATAAATATATAGGATCAGTTATCTCCCTATATTTCATATATAGTACCATGGTATTGTGAGATAGCGAAGACCAAGGTAGCTACATTGGATTCATATTGTGGAACATGACAAGCTAATTCTAAAATCTATATGGAAGTGCAAAGGCCCAAGAATGGCCAAGACCACTGAAGAAGTAGAAGAATGTAGTAATATCAAGAATCATTGTCATATTCTCTTGTCTCAGGGATAAAAATGGACCCAGGAATAAAATACAGAACCTACCAACAGACCAGTTATCTATGAAACTTGGATGGCAGAAGTGGCCTGGCAGTTTGGGCGGGGTGGGGGGTAGGAGGGACAGTAAGCTACTCAGTAATGTGCTGCTGCTGGGACAGTTGGGGTACCCAAGTGGGAAAGTCTAGTCACACCTACCTAATCCATTCTAGGTGAGTGAAAGATTTAAATGTGAAATCAAAACCTTAAAACTTTTAGAAGAAAACATAGGTTAATATTTTTCTCAGAGTAAGGATTCCTCAGAACATTAAAATGCTAACCAGAAATTTAAAAATTGATGAATTATATTAAAATTTAGAACATCTGTTCATAGATACCACAAGAAAGTGAAAATTCAGCCTATAAACTGAGAGGAAGACATTGGCAACATACTTAGCTAAAAAAGCAAATGGATAAACGATGGAATGGGCACACAGTAGAATATTATACGGCAGTGAAAATGACTGAACTTCAGCTACAAGCAAGGCCATGGATGAATCTTAGAAATGTAATTTTGAATGGGAAAAAAAAATCTCAAGACGAGTATCACTTTATAGTGCTTAAAAATTAGCATAACTTGGGGCACCTGGGTGGCTCAGTTAAATGTCCCAATTCTTGATTTCAGCTCAGGTCATGATCTCAGGGTCGTGAGATTGAACCCCATGTCCAGCTCCGTGCTTAGTAGGGAGTCTGCTTGAGATTCTCTTTGCCGCCCCGCTCACATGTGCATGTGTGCTCTCCCTGTCTTTCAAATAAATCTTTAAAAAAAAAAAATAAGCAAAACTAGACAGAGTGGCTTTGAAACATAATCTAATTGGAATAAAAACTTCAGAAAAAGTGATAAAGACAACTTAGTGTAATGGTTACCTCTTTGGGGAGAGCCAGGAATGGGAATGAGGAGGGAACAGAGGTAAATATAGATTGTTAATGTTCTAGTTACTGGGTTAGATGATGAGCTTATAATGTTTATTATTATGCTTTATAACTAATATATATTACATATAAGCTTTTATGTGCTTTTTATATTTAAGATAATTTAAAATGATGCACAGGATAACTAAGACATTCTTAACAGTTCAGCAACTCACTAAAGATAAAGGAAGCCCTGAATTTCTGCTCTTCTATACGTTTTAGATAATACTGGCACAGTATTATCCGAGATGCATATCCCTTTTTAGTCCAGAAGGTTAAACTCTTCTCAAGTGGTTTTCATGTTTGACTTTTCTGACCTATTTAGAGGATAGTTTAGTTTCGGGATTTATCAGTTAAAATTTCCTTTTAGAATCCATATTTTGAAACATACAGGTTTTCTTAAAAGCCATTGAAATACTGAAAATTTTCTGGTAATTGTGCTTCTTTTGTTTTACTAGTTCCAGTGCACTTTTCCAGCACATCACTGCATTATTCGAATGCAGTATGGCAGCTGTCATCACCTTACTTGTGAGTGATCCAGTTGGTGTTCTTTATATCCGTTCATGTCGAGTACTGATGCTTTCTGATTGGTACACAATGCTTTACAACCCGAGTCCCGATTATGTTACCACAGTGCATTGTACTCATGAAGCTGTTTACCCGCTGTAAGTATTTATATAGACTGAAGATCATTTAAAAAATGGTAATTATAGATTTTATTTGTTTCAACAGATTGAGTATTGAAAAATGGCTTCCAGGCACTGGGGGAGATATAGAGAAATGATTTTCTTCTCTTGAAGGATACATAGTCTAATAGAAGGGAGTAGAAATACATTTTAGTATAACAAGTGAAAGTATTTTTGTGTTGGTGTTGAAGTGTGTATAAGCATTTCTAAAAGAAGCAGTATCTGTTTCTTTAAAAGGGAGTTATAAGGAAAATCTTTATGATATGCAAGCAGTATCTGACAGAGAAAAGAGTATGGGCTTTAGAGGTAAAAACAGGCATGAGTTTGAATCCTGAGCTGCTGTGTTAATGTGACCATGTTAAGAGCCTCTCATAACCTCCGTTTTCCTGTTGGTAAAAATGGAATAATGGTACCTTATAAGGTGATTGTGAGGATTAAATAAGTCTGCACATATCATATACCATGTGCAGTGTCTTACATACAGGAAGCACTTAATAAAATAGTAGCTGGCATTGTAGTTGAGTGCTTGGGTTAATTTTTTTTTTTTCCAAAACAAATGTTTATAATTTCCATGAGAATGTTTTGTTTTAAAAATACCAAATTCATAAAAAAAATAAAAATACCAAATTCATAAGACTCTCTATAATACTATCCCAGACTTCTTCATTTTTAGAATTTCTCCTTGTGTTCATTTTGATGTGTTTTTCTTGGTAAAGGTGTAATAGAAGAGTCTGGTATTTACATTCTCATAGTTATAGCAAGTTACGATTACATAATATGCTCAAGAAAATCACCCTTTTTATGCAGGTTCTTAAGAGTACTAAGTGTGAAAAACACTTGCGCAAATGTAAAAGGGCAATTTAAAAATAAAATTTCAGATACAGAGATAGGAACTTCTTTCTACCTGCCTCCCATTAAGCCCTGTATATATGCCGTCTGTCTCCCTCTATAGAGAGTATAGACTGCATATAAAAGACCGATAATGCATTCTTGGTTGGTGTCATAGAGCTATAACTCTCAGCTTCGATTATTCTCTTCTCAGATACTGTCCAGGGGACTGCGGAACTTAACCTGGTCCTATTTAGAGAGCTTAAAAAGGGAATCAGATATCATATGTAACTGTCTTATTTAAAACAAAATCATATTCATTTACTGCTGGTGCACATATATAGGTGTTTTTTATACTATCCATAAAGCATATAGTAGGAGAGTCAACAAATATTAAGATTAGAACAGAGACCGCAAATAGGTGCTCTTGGCCCTCATTCTGCAGCCATAACAGCCTCCTCACAAAACTTCATTGATCAGGATATGTTCACCATCTTTGAATTAAGTAGATACTGTTTTTTCTCAGCAGCTTTAGCAGTAGTCATTGTGCCATGGCCTGTCTGCCTTGTTTTATTAATGATACAGAACAGTGGTTTTTGAAAATTATGAGAAGATTTTATGGTATCAACATTGGGTTTATACATATTATTTACTTTACATAGCCATTTAGATGTAACTATATGGCCAGACTGGGGCTAAACTTTTCAAAAAGCGGCAAGAGTACCCGGGGCACCTGGCTGGCTTGGTCAGAAGAGCATGCAACTCTTGATCTTGGGGTTTTGAGTTCAAGCCCCAGGTTGGGCATAGAGATTACTAAAAAAAAAAAAAAACAACAACAAAACTTAAAGCTGCAGGACTACCAAAAGTTATAGAAATTTTTTTTCTTTTGTGAGTGAACAAAAAGTAAATGGCACAAAATTATCAGAAGCCTTTGGAACACTATTAACCTTGACTAATGCAGGCTATTTTCTCCATTGGTATATATAGCCTAGTTCCTTACAGATTGAAAAATACCAAGATACTTTACTGATAATTGTAGTTTTGAAGGGAACTTGATTAGATGAGACATACCAAAGCATGCAAATTTCTATTATTAGAAACTTAAAATAAAAAATATTTACATTACTAAAACCTTATGAGTTAATAGGTTGGCTTAATATACTTTTTAAATCTTCTTTAGCATCTTTGATTTTAAATTGATCAGTAATAGGTATTTTAAAACATTTTTTCAGTGTTACAATTCTTTGTTTTATTTTACAGATACACCATTGTATTTATCTATTATGCATTCTGCTTGGTATTGATGATGCTGCTCCGACCCCTTCTGGTAAAGAAGATTGCCTGTGGGTTAGGAAAGTCTGATCGATTTAAAAGTATTTATGCTGCACTTTACTTCTTTCCAATTTTAACTGTGCTTCAGGCAGTTGGCGGAGGCCTTTTATGTAAGTTTGATGGGTCAAGTCAATGAAATATATTTTTATGTGTGATAAATAGTATTTTCTCTAAGTATAATTTTGGATCTTTTTCTTTAAAATAGTTTTTTTAATCCTTGAAAAAATATATATTTCCTAAAACATAATGAGTCTTATAAAAAAAAATAAAAATGGGCTTCTTGGAATGGAATAGATATTCTCAAACTAATCAAAGCTGATTTCTATTTAAAGACTACTTTGAATCTGAAGCTTTTAACCTAAGTAGGAATATTTTAAAAACCTGAGTGTAAATTAAAAAACGAACTTGTTTTCACATATAATATATAGAAATTACTGTTTGGATTTTTTTTTTTTTTAAAGATTTTATTTATTTGACAGAGACAGCCAGAGCAGGAACACAAGCAGGGGGAGTGGGAGAAGGAGAAGCAGGCCTCCCGCTGAGCAGGGAGTCCGATGCGGGGCTCGATCCCAGGACCCTGGGACCACAACCCGAGCCGAAGGCAGACGCTCAACGACTGAGCCACCCAGGAGCCCTAGAAATTACTGTTGATAATATATACTAACATATATTATCATTAAGTTATGTCTTCAGTTTTTGAGTTCCTTTACTAAAGCTTTTTAGGTACAGTAAAAGAATCCTCAATATATTCTTTATTTTAATATAGCCATTCATTTATTCAGCAACTATTTAGACTGAATTTTGACTCAAAAGAAGAAGAAAAAGTTGTTAAAGGACTGCATACTAGTAAGAAAGCTATAAGTACCTGAGAGAATGTAGTATAGTACTTACTTGAATATGTGACATTGAATATTGCAGGGATGTTAGATGCCATCTTTTATGGGAAGCCTACCGGGGTACAGAGGGCAAGGTTTCTGGCCTAAAGGAACTAGGAAAGATTGGCATCATTATGTAGCATGGTAATGAATTTGGTTCTGGAGGAGGATGGCACTGGGAAGGTGAGGCCAAGGGAAGAGGAAATTGGGAGACTAGTCAGAGGTCTGTTATCCTACTCATATTCTAGTTTACAGATGTGTTGTTTCAGTTGGCCTGCATAATATTTGAAAATGTCTAGTTCCTTCTAGCTCCTACCATTCCATATTTTCTTAGATTTGGCCCACTTCTGTTATTTACCTGCCTGGCTGGCCTCTGTAGGTGTTTGAGGTTGCTATTTTCTTGCTCTAGGGATAGAGACCTACTCTTTAAGGATTTTAGGCAGAAGAGTGACATGCCTAGGTTTGCATTTTGGAGAGGGAACTTGATAGCAGTGTGGAAGACGGATTGGTGGGGGAAGAGGACCTGGGGAGTCCGTTAGGAGGGTATTGCTGCTAGCCCAGTCTGACTGGCCGAAAGCAGAGAAACACTGGGAATGGAGAGTATTTTGAAGATAGAGTTAACTAAACTAGGTCACTGATTAAACATAGGGGTGAGGGAATAAGAGGAAAATATGATAGAGTAGCTTTTTGACTTAGTAACTGGTGAATAGAGCAACAGAAGCAGATATTAGAAGAAGCAAATAAAATAGGTTGATGAGAAGTGAATCCAGTTTTAGCTGTTCATGGAAT
Organism: Callorhinus ursinus; assembly: GCF_003265705.2. Lineage (NCBI taxonomy): Eukaryota > Metazoa > Chordata > Mammalia > Carnivora > Otariidae > Callorhinus > Callorhinus ursinus. Next base: position 33,487,026 of record NW_027397070.1, read on the forward strand.
ATTCACAAAAGTACAGGTAATTATTTATACGAGTCTGGCGCTTAGGAGAGCTGTCTAGGCTGGAAAGATTTAGGAATTGACAGCCCGCACCCTGTGTCCTAGACTACAGGTGGTGCTATTGTGTAGAACCTCCCGAGGGGAAAAAACTGTGGAAAGTGGGCCAGGGTTTGGGATGTTAGCCCAGGGAGACTGCCAGACCTCACTGCTTCATATACTGTAGCTGCCTGTATTGAAAAATGCTTTTTCCCACACTGAACATCAGATCAGATCAGGCTTTGTCAACAAGCCTCTGCTCAAAACACATTCATTGTGAGGATCAAGGAGTTAGTGTTCATTTGCACTAAATATAAATTTATGCATTCTGCTAAGATTAGTCACAGGATATCATACCAACTTGTAATTTTATATTGGAAAAAAAAAGAACAGATAATTTTGGTTTGTAGGAGTGTCTTAGTCACTTCAGACTGCTATAACAGTACCATAGACGGGGTGGCTTGCAAACAACAGAAATTTTTTTCTCACAGTCCTGGAAAATGGGAAGTCCAAGAGCAGGGCACCAGCAGATTTGGTGTCTGGGTAAGAGCCCACTGTGTCCTCATGTGGCAGAAGTTGGTTGGGGGGGCTCTCTTATGTAAGGGCACTAATTTCATTCACGAGGGCTGTGCCCTCGTGTCCTGCTCACCTCCCAAAGGCCCCACCTCCAAATACCATCACATTGCGAGTTAGGATTTCAGCAGGAGAATTTGGGGGGACACAAACATTCTGTTCATAACAAGGAACTGTAAGTGTCTGAGCAAGTAGAGCAGCAAGCGGCTTCTGGTAGCTTTTACGATACCCGGGTCTAGGGAGAGAGACACTGGAGTTATTAGGAAGAGGTCTGTGACAAATTTTACCTGCTTGAAATTATTGAAGCCAGTTTTTAAGTGTGATCTGCATTCGAACCACTAGGGGAACTAAAATGCAGATTCTCAGGCCTTACCCCAAGGCCTAGTTGCTCAAAATCTCAAATTGTTTTACACTCTAGAGTAAGAACCATGCCTGAGCCTAAGACCACCCTCTACTACCCACAAGTTTGGGCCTTGTTAGAAACTTCCTTTCCCTTTTTTTTTTTTTTTAACTTAGATGGCTTTTTACTACTCAGTCTTAAATTTGTATCATTAGCAACATTGTTTATAAATTGGGTTTTTTTTTGAATGGTTGGTTGAGGACCTAATAGCTGTCTATGAAGTAAAATGTTCTAAATGTCAAACAAGGCATTCAGTTATTTAGTAAGTTGGAATTGGGCCCGTATAGATAAGTCAGAATTTCTGGCTTCTGCTTTCTGAATTAACATTTGAAATTGTTCCAGATGGGTTCCACTGCAATGTAGAATGATTAGTGGTTTCATAAATTGAAGTTGTTTTCAAATAATTACATGAAAAATAATTCAAGATTTTATTCTCAGTTTGTTCATTTGTTTTAGTGTGCTATAAATTGAAAACATTTTGGGGCACCTGGGTGGCTCAGTCAGTTAAGCGTCTGCTTTCAGCTCATGTCATGATCCCAGCGTCCTGGGATTGGGCCCTGCATCGGGCTCCCTGCTCAGTGGGGAACCTGCTTCTCCCTCTCCCTCTGCCTGCCTGTCTGCGTACTTGTGATCCCTCTCTGGGTCAAATAAATAAATGAATCTTTAAAAAAAATAAATTGAAAACATTTTAAGAGAAAGGTAGTATTTGGGGCGCCTGGGTGGCTCAGTCGGTTGGGCGGCTGCCTTCGGCCTGGATCGAACCCCGCATCGGGCTTCCTGCTTGGCGGGGAGCCTGCTTCTCCCTCTCCCTCTGCCTGCCTCTCTGCCTACTTGTTCTCTCTCTGTATCTCTCTGCCAAATAAGTGAGTAAAATCTTTAAAAAAAAAAAAAAAAAAGAAAGGTAGTATTTTATAAGGAAAACTTTTGCTTGAAGTAGAAATATGTAGAATTTTGACATAAAGAACACTGAATGATCCATTTGTCCTTTGAGATTTATTGATACATGAACTTTTCTAAAGAGTAATTAAAACTGGATAGCTTTTCTAACCAATGTCCTCCATCTGGACCACAAAACAAAATTATTTGAGTAATTACTTTCTCAATCCTCCCGAGTTTGGTACATACTAGTATTCTAGATGCAGACAGAAGTTAATTCTTTACATTCAATGGATGCCTTAAGGTAGGATCTTCAAAGCTGGGCCAAGGATAGTTTTACATTTTTAAACAGTAGAAAAAAAATTAAAAGAAGAGTAGTAATGCTTAACATGTGAAAATTATGTGAAATTTGGATTTTATTATCCCTAAAGTTTTATTGGGACATAGCCACACCCATTCATTTATGTATTGTCTGGCTGTATTCCACTACAATGGGAACTTGAGTGATTGAGACAGTGACTGTATGGCCCACAAAGCCAAAAGTATTTACTATCTGGCCTTTTACTTCTGTAAAAAGGCTTGCTGACCCCTGCCTTAGGGCATTAGGACTTAAGTCTCTCATAGGACTGGTTGAGAAAGTTTTCACCTATGGGGAGTATTATACTGTTTGAATTTTTTTGATGGTTTATTCAGGAAATTTGTTTAATTTTCATTATTATACCAATGTTTGTTTTTCAGATTATGCCTTCCCATACATTATATTAGTATTATCTTTGGTTACTCTGGCTGTGTACATGTCAGCTTCTGAAATAGAGGTAGGAAATCTTTTTTTCCTTTGTTAAAGGTTTTTCTTTTTAATAGATTTTAGTAACTGAATAGGAGAATAGTACATATGATATGGTACAACTGATTGATTTAGTAATGGCTAATTGATTGGCTAATTGATGGCACTCAGTAGCTTTTAGCTTAAGTTTATGAAAGGTTGTATAATGGACTGTATTTGCTTGGGAAATTATGCAGTAGTAGGCTCAACTATCCAGCATGTTGGAGAAAAAACAATCATTTCACATAATTCACCCACATAGAAAATGTTTATTATTGAAATGTTGAAAGTTATTAATACTATTTTGAAGGAAACATGAAATGCTTAATTGTATATAGAACTAATTTTACACTTTATTTTACAATGGCAACACTGACAGTCAATAATTATATACATTTTGTACTCTTCTATACTTTGTTCCCAATTTTATTTTCTTGATTATGGATGTTTTTACATTTGCACTCTAATATTTTGGTGATTTGGAAATAATGTCATAGTCACATTCGTTTTGATACTGTTCCTATTTTGAGATCTCCATTTTGTGCTTCTTTTTAGTATTTTAGTGAAAGGCCACTATTAGAACTCTGAGTTATTCCTTTCACTTAAAAGGATCAAGTGTCGCTTGCTAATCTAGTGCCTTGGCAGTCTTCAGGTGCATACCACTGTTGATAAGATACATGCTGTCTCATAATTCTTTCATGAAAAAGTTCAACCCAGAGAAAATCAAGTTACATTAGTGAAAGAATGAGAGGGAATGACTTTCAGGTAGAATAATAGTAGAGGAACTAGACAGAATATTTTTATGGTGATTCAGATCTTTTCATTTGTATACTATCTCCATTTCTCCTTTGTAATCTTTAATCAACAATACAGTATGTTTAAAGAAGATAAGCAAATTTTATTTTGTCACTTTTATCCACTCTAAGGAAAGACTTGAGGGAGGAAATGATTGGATATTTAAATAAAATGGAGTTTTTGAATTTTTATTTATTATCTATACTATGGATAGTTAAATTAGCTTGAAACTTATATCTCTGCTTCAGGAATCTCTTCTATATAAAATGTTCATGTACTTCAGTTAGCACTCTATAATGAATCAGAAGTAGGGACCTGAGTCAGGAAAAGAAAATCTAGTTCTAGGTGAGTTGATGAGTCATTTAATAAGAGAGAGTTGGTAACCTACTGCAAATGACATTTTAGTGTGTTTATTAGCACTTTTAGATACTACGTTTATAATAACTTGTTACCTCCAGTTTCTGCATATTAGAGAGCTGTTTAAAGATTGAAGGAAATCAGACTGTTCACGTGTCGTTTCTGCTCCCTCTAATTATCCAGGCAGCAGACTCCCAAGAATACTAGAGATTGAGGAAGTTGGGTGTATATACCTCCTACTTCCTGCCTATAAGACTCAGCTACAGTGGATCAGGGCAGGAAGAAGGCACATCATGTGGAGTTCCCTTCTAGTTCACATCTCTCAGAAGAAACCATAGTGTTTCCAGGGTTGAATGGTGGTGTGGACTAGAATTGAGAGACATGGGCTCCTGTTTTGGTGCTGCCCCTGAATGTTTATTATGGCTGTCGGAAGCCTCAGTTTCCTCATCTGTAAAGTGTAGTGGCTAGACTGAGTGATTTCTTGAGTCCTTTTTAGGTCAAACATTGTGTGATTCTGAGGTTATTGTGTGGAAACAGTACATTTTTATTGAAGTATTAACATACAGTGTTATATTAGTTTGTGTACAATGTAATCATTCAACAATTCTATATATTACTCAGTGCTCATCACGATATGTGTACTCTTAATCCCCTTTTTTCACCCACTTCCCCCTGGTAACCACCAGTTTGTTCTCTGTATTTGAGTCTTTTTTCTTTTGTTTTTGTGCTTTTTATCCTTTGTTTCTTAAATCCCACATACGAGTGAAATCATATGGTATTTGTCTTTCTCACGTAGCATTATACCGTCTAGGTCTATCCATGTTGTTACAAATGGCAAGATCTCATCCTTTTTTATGGCTGAGTAATATCCCATTTTTTATATGTACCACACCTTTGTCCATTCATCTATCCGTGGACACTTGGGTTGCTTCCATATCTTGGCTATGTAAATGCTGTAATAAACGTGGGAGTGCACGTATCTTTTCAGATTAGTGTTTTCATTTTCTTTGGGTAAATACCCAGTAGCGGAATTTGGTAATTCTATTTTTAGTTTTTGGAGGAGCCTCCATACTGTTTTCCACGGTGGCTGTGCCAGTTGGCATTCCCAGTGCACGAGGGTCCTTTTTCTCCACATCTTCACCAACGTGTGTGTCTTGTGTTCTTGATTTTAGCTACTCTGACAAGTGTAAGGTGATATCTCATTGTAGTTTTGATTTGCATTTCCCTGATTAGTATGTCTTTTTTGGGAAAACTGTCCAAGTCCTCTGCCCATTTATTTAATCAGATTGTTTCTTGGGTGTTGAGTTGTAGAAGTCATAGGAGATATATGTATCCACATTCATATTAATATATATGTCCATATATATTAATATATATATATCTCCATACCCATATTAATCCCTTATCAGATATATCACTTGCAAATATCTTCTCCCCTTCATTAGGTTGCCTTTTTGTTTTGTTGATGGTTTCCTTTACTGTGTAACAGCTTTTTGTTTTGGTGTAGTCCCAGTACTTTGCTTTTGCTTCTGTTTCCCTTGCCTGAGGAGACCTGTGTAGCCAGTGTCAAATTACTGTCTATTTTGTTCTAGGAACTTTATGGTTTCAGGTCTCACATTTAGGCCTTTAATCCATTTTGAGTTTATTTTTGTGTATGGGGTAAGAAAGTGGTCCAGTTTCATTCCTTTGCGTGTAGGTGTGCAGTTTTCGCAGCACTATTTATTGAAGAGACTGTCTTTTCCCCATTGTATATACTCTTGCCTCCCTTGTCCTAGATTAATTTACCATATATGCATGGGTTTATCTCAGGGCTTTCTGTTCTGTTCCACTGATCTGTGTGTCTCTTTCTGTGCCAGTACCTTACTGCTTTGATTACTACAGCTTTGTAGTATATCTTGAAATCTGGGATTATCATAACTCCAGCTGTTTTTCTTTCCCAAAATTGCTTTGGTTAGTTAGGATTTTTTGTGGTTCCAAACAAATTTTATGATTATTCTAGTTCTGTAAAAAAATGTTGTTGCTATTTTGATAGGGATTGCATTATGTAGATTTCTTTGGGTGGTATAAACATTTTAACACTTGGATCTTCCAATTCATGAGCATGGAATTTCCGTTTGTTTGTGTCACCTTCAGTTTCTTTCATCAGTGTTTTATAATTTTCAGAGTACAGGTCTTTTGCTTCCTTGGTTAAGTTTATTCCTAGATGTTTTATTATTTTTGTACAATGTAAATAGGATTGTTTAATTTCTCATTCCGCTACTTCGTTATTAGTGTATAGAAATTCAGCAGATTTCTGTTCATTAATTTTATATCCTGCAACTTCATTGAATTCATTTATCAGTTCTAGTAGTTTTTTGGTGGCATCTTTAGGGTTTTCTGTATATAGTATCATGTCGTCTGCAAATAGTGGAAGTTTTACTTCTTCCTTACCAATTTGAATTATTTCTTTTTGTTGTTTCTGTGGCTAGAACTTCTGTACTCTGTTGAATTAAAGTGGTAAGGGTGGATCTCCTTGTCCTGTTCCTGATCTTGGAGGAAAGGCCCTTGGTTTTTCACCATTTAGTAAGATGTGAGCTGTGGGATTTTCATATACAGCCTTTACTATGTTGAGGTACCTTCCCTCTAGACTAACTTGGTTGAGAGGTTTTTATCACAAATGGATGTTGTGCCTTGTCAGATGCCTTTTCTGCATCTGTTTAGATGATGCTATGGTTTTTATCCTCTCATTAATGTGATGTATCATGTTGATTGATTTGCAAATATTGAACCACCCTTGCAACCTGGAATAAAACCCACTTGATTGTGGAGAATAATTTCTTTATTGTTCCATTTAGTTTACCAATATCTTGTTGAGGATTTTTTCATCTATGTTCATCAGAGATACTGGCCTGTAGTTTTCCCTTCTTGTGGTGTCTTTATCTGGTTTTGTTATCAGGGTAATGCTGGCCTCATAGACTATATTTGGAAGCTTTCCTTCTCTATTTTTTGAAATAGTTTGAGAAGAATGGGTATTAATTCTTCTTTAAATGTTTGGTAGAATTCACCTATGATGCCATCTGGTCTTGGACTTTATTTTGTTGGGAGTGTTTTGATTACGGATTCCGTTCCATTGATAGTAATTGATATGTTCAAGTTTTCTGTTTTTTCCTGATTCACTCTTGAGAGGTTATATGCTTCTAGGAATGTATCCATTTCTTTAAAGTTGTCCAATTTATTGGCATCTAATTTTTCATAATATTCTCTTAACATCCTTTGTATTTCTGTGGTGTCAGTTATTTCTCCTCCTTTTCTAGTTTTATTTATTTGAGACCTTTTTTTCTTGCTGAGTCTGGCTAAAGGTTTATCAATTTTGTTGATCTTCAAAGAGCCAGCTCCTGGTTTAACTGATCTGTTCAATTTTTTTTTTAATCTTTTTCATTTATGTCTGCTCTAATCTTTATTATTTTCTTCCTTCTACTGGCTTTGGGCTTTGTTCTTTTTCTAGCTCCTTTAGGGGTAAGGTTACATTGTTTGAGATGTTTCTTATTTCTTGAGGTAGGCCTCTATTGCTATAATCTTCCCTTCTTAGAACAGCGTTTGCTACATCCCAAAGATTTTGAACCATCGTAATTTTCATTTGTCTCATGTATTTTTGATTTCCTCTTTAGTGTCTAGGTTGACCCATTAATCATTTAGTAACATGTTATTTAGCCTCCATGTATTTGTGTTCTTTCTAGACTTTTTATTGTGATTTCTAGTTTCATACCTTTGTGGTTGGAAAGATGCATGATATGATTTTGACCTTTTTAAGTTTATTGAGACTTGTTTTGGGGTCTAACATGTGATCCATTATGGAAAAGATCCCATGCGCACTTTGAAAAAAATGTGTAATCCACTGTTTTTGGATGGAATGTTTGACTATATCTTTTAGGTCCATCTGGTCTGATGTGTCATTCACAGCCATTGTTTCCTTGTTGATTTGTCTGGATAATGTATCCATTGATGTAAGTGGAGTATTGAAGTCTCCAACAATTACTGTATTACTGTCAGTTTCTTCCTGTCTGTTAATAGTTGCTTTATGTATTAGGTGCTCCCTTTTTGGGTGCATATTTATAATTGTTCTACCCTCTTGTTGGATTGTTCCCTTTATAATTATGTAGTATCCAGTATCCTTTTTGTCTCTTGGTACGGTCCTTGTTTTAAAGTCTTTTTTGTCCAATATAAATATTGCTAACCCAGCTTTCTTCTAACTTCTATTTGCATGATGTGTTTTTCTTTCCCTTCACTTTCAATCTTGCATGTGTTTAGGTCTGAAGTCTGTTAAACACAGCACTTAGATGGGTTGTTTTTTTATCCATTCAGCACCCTATGTCTTTTGATTGTAGCATTTAGTCCATTTATAATAGGTATATACTTACTGCCATTGTTACTTGTTTTACTGTTATTTTTGTAGTTCTCTGCTCCTCTTCTTTCTCTTCTCTTGTGGTTTGATGCCTTTAGTGTTATGCTTGGATTCCTTTCTATTTGTATATGTATTACAGGTTTTTGATTTGTGGTTACCATTACATTCATATATAACTTCTCATGTGTATAGCAGTCTATATTAAGTTGTGGGTCACTTTCGTTAGAACCCATTCTAAAAGCACTAAATTTTTACCCCTGCCATGTTTTATGTATGTGATGTCCTACTCTACCTCCTTTTGTGAGTCCTTTCACTGATTTTTATAGATATATTTGATTTTACTGTTTTTGCATTTTACTCTCCATACTGGTTTTGTATGTGGTTAATCTTTTATTACATGTTTGCATTTACCTGTGACATTTTTTCCTTTCATAGTTTTCTTACTCATTATGGGTTTTTTCCCACTCAAAAGAATTCCCTTTAACATTTCTTGTAAGACTGGTTTAGTGGACGGGGAAACTCTTTATCTCTCCTTCAATTCTGCGTAACAGCCTTGCTGAATAGAGTATTCTTGGTAACAGGTTTTTTTCTTTTAAGCATTTTGAATATATTGTGCCACTCCCTTCAGGCCTGCAGAGTTTCTGCTGAAAAATCCCAATAGGCTTACGGGGTTTCCCTTATGTGTAACTGCTTTCTCTTCTCTTGCTGCTTGTAAAATCTCTAGCACTACTTTTGCCGTTGTAATTATTATGTGTCCTGGGTTTTGTCAGCTGCTGTCTGTGCTGCCTGCATCTGGCTGTTTTCTTCCCCAGATTAGGGAAGTTTCAGCTTTTATTTCTTCAAATAAATTTTCTGTCCCTTTTCTCTCTCCTCCTCCTGGGATCCCTATTATGTGAATATTATTAGGCTTGATGGTGTCACTGAGTCCCCTTAACCTAGTCTTATTTTTTATTACGTTTTTTTCTGTTTGCTGTTCAGCTTGGCTGCTTTCCATTACACCAGTCTTCCAGATCACTGATCTGTTCTTCTCCTTCCTCTATTGATTCCCTCTAGTGTAATTTCCATTTCACTTATTAGTTCTTCATCTCCAACTGGTTCTGTTTTATATTTTGTATTTCTTTATTGAAGGTCTCACTGAGATCCTCCCCTCAATTATGACCATTAGTTATCAGGCATGTTGCTTATCTCTCTTTCATTTGGGACTTATTCCTCAGTCTCCTCATTTTTTCTTTTTCTTTGAATTAGAAAAGTCAGCTACATCTCCTGATTTTGAAAGTAGTGGCCTTATGAAGAAGAGGTCCTGTGGCGCAGTGCCCCCTGTTCACCAGAACCAGGTGTTTCAGGAGTGTCTCCTCTGTGGGGTACATGGGCCCTGCTGTTGGGGCTGAGCTGTGTTTGCCTTCAGTCCAGTCAGTTGCAGTGACCTCCTTCACCTGCTTAGGGCACACCAGGCAGGGTTTGGTCGCTCTGCTGTTAAGATGTCAGTCTTGGGCCACCGAGGGCCTGTAGCTGGGGAGGATTGGCAGCCAGACCAGATGCCTGACCCCCTTCTGTCTGTTGGGGCTGCAGGTACACCACTCTCCAGGGCACTGCTCTCCCTTCCCTGTCCCTTGAGAGGTTTTTGCTGGTTGGTGGGGCTGACAGTCACACCAGATGCTTGTCCGCAGTCTTTCTGTTGCAGCGACCATGGCACTGATCGGCAGGGTACTTCCTCTGCATTTTCGGTTATAAGGTTTGGCTCTTGGGATTTGGGGCACGCTGGCGTATGTGATTCTCTTCCCCTCTCCCCGGGGTGGGAGCCACTTTGGAGTGGTGCCATCTCTCCCGGGGTTGCTTGCAGAGTGTGTGGGGGCAGGAGCTGCTTTGGAAGGTACCTGCTGAGTGAATCTGCAAGAGAACATGGGTTGGGTGTGGTGCTAGCAAGCTAGGTGGAGAGTGTTCTGCTGGTTCCTGCAAGTGTCTGGGTATGTGCTAGTTCTTTTGTTCTTGGAGAAGTTGCCTAAAGATCCCTACCGTGCACGTTCTGAGATTAGTAAACCACCTTCACATATACCCCTGGTGCTCTTCAAACTGCTGCATTTCTGCTAGGTTGTTATGCTGGCTCTTTTTTGTTTTCTTCAAATTTTTATTTAAATTCTAGTTAGTTAACCTATAGTGTAATATTGGTTTCAGGAGTAGAATTTAGTGATTCATCACTTACCTGTTATGCTGGCTCTTAATGGCTTGGGAGTACTCAGTTTCTCTGTTATCTTCTGGCTCTCCCGGAGCTAAGTGCCCCTGATTGTAAAAAACTCTTAAGGCCCACTGGGGGACTCATTCTCCCAGTGCTGGACCCCTGTGCCTAGGGTTGCTGGCGTGGGGTCTGATCATTTGGTTTCTTCTGGTTAGTCTCTCTCAGGGCTTAGTTCCTAACTATGTCCCCACCCTTCTTACCCTTTCCGATGTGGCCTCCTCTCTACAATTAACTGTGGAAAGTCTTCTGCTGCCAGTCTTTGGGTCATTTTCAGAGTTGGTTGCACTGATGTGTGTTATCTCAGTGAATCCATGGGATGAGGAGAGCTCAGGATCTTCCTATTCTGCATCTTCCCAGCAAATAATGCATTTTAAATTATGTAATAAATTATCTAGCTTATTCAGCCCAATAATTTGTTTTCTTTTATAAAATTATATAGAACTGCTATGATCTTCTGGTGAGAAAGAAAAGACTTATTGTTCTCTTCAGCCACTGGTTACTTCACGCCTATGGAATAATATCCATTTCCAGAGTGGATAAACTCGAGCAGGATTTACCCCTTTTGGCTTTGGTACCCACACCAGCTCTTTTTTACTTGTTCACGGCAAAATTTACCGAGCCTTCACGGATACTCTCCGAAGGAGCCAATGGACACTGAATGTAAAATGCCAAAAAACCTAAAAAGTGTTCTTAGTAAAAAAAAAATATAAAATGCATTAATACTCTTCTATTGTACATGGAGGTAAGATTGAGTTTTGTTTTTCTGTTTTTGACTTAACAGACTTTATGGTTAGACTTGGAAAATACAAAATGCTGTAGTAGTCTGTTACATAGTATAATACACTGTATACTTTAGCACTCTATGACACTACCAGCATGTTAGGAAGCACTTGCCTCCGGCAACAACTTAGTTATTCTTTAAAGCAAAATCATATTTCTCTATTTCTTGACAAGTATAATCTGAAATCCTTAGCATTGGCCTAATTGTGCATGTCTGTTATATTTCAATTTGTTTTTCAAGTATAATGAATTATAAGGACAAACATACCTTGTGGGTCTGATAGCAAACATGGAAATGAAGTATGTTGTTTGTTATTTATTTTTACCAGTACAGTATTTTGATTATAAAAATAGAGTATAATTTATATAATAGGTTTTCTGTTTATAAGTAGTTTGGTTGAAGACATCTTCTGATTATTGTTTCTGTTAAGAAAAACAAAATGCTTACATTTTGTGTGCTTTACAAAAAATGCTTTGCAAAAAAATCTCAGATGTTGACATTTAATTGTATTTTGCCACACTAATTGTGGAAATAATTCAGACTATTAAGTAGTAAGAGGAGTAGTTCTTTCCCAAATGAATAAATACATGTATTCACATAGTCCCTTCCTCTTTGGTCTCATTTTTGAAGGATATATGCACAGTGTCATATTTTATTGATCCTGAAACTTTTTTCACATTGTGACATCTCTGAATTAGGATGCATCTTACAACGGATGCCTTCTTTAAATACAGAATATATACAACATATAGTTTTCCTTGATAGGTGTGTGCTGCGAATTTTATGTTCGGAAGCTTTTAAGAGATTCATATGGAAGCAAAATAAAGTTTTTTGGCACTTAACCTAATAATCTGACCATTTTGGGGTGCTTGGGTGGCTCAGTTGGTTAAAGCGGCTGCCTTCGGCTCAGGTCATGATCCTGGAGTCCCGGGATCGAGTCCCGCATCGGGCTCCTGCTCGGAGGGGAGTCTGCTTTTCCCTCTGACCCTCCCCCCTCTCATGCTGTCTCTCTCTGTCTCATTCTCGCTCTCAAATAAATAATAAAATCTTTAGAAAAAAAAATCTGACCATTTTATCCATCTGTATTGTTTAGAAGGTTATTTACCGATTCTGTTTAGTGGGGGATTATGCAGGTTTGTTAATCAACTTAAGACATCCACTGACCATTGCAAAATATGAAAGAAAGTGCACTCACTTGTTTTGTAGTTTTGTTTTTGCCTTTTAAGTTCACAGCAGGTGTAGCCTTGTTATTTTAGTTTTTCTTTATTAATGTTTTTCATAGTACATTCAACCCCCTGGGGATGGACTTTTTTGAAAGGAATGTGTTTCTTCTTTTCTGTAGGAGTAAAAATGTGAAAATTCTGTGTATGTCACACAAGTTTGGGTTGTTATTAGTGTACATTAAAATTCTAAATTTCCCAAAGAATCCTCAATTGGACAATTGTATAGTATGGGACTTGGTATGGGGAGGGGAAGGGAAGCGTAGGGAGCCATGTATCTGATTACCAGGACCATATCTGTCCCTCTACATTTGGAGCCATTTTAACAGTTATCTTCTCTGATCTGTTCTAGCAGAAAAATGCATATGCAAGTAATTATAATTCTTCAAATGCAGAGTTTCAGGAGTACTTAAACATGTATCTGCGTTTTTAATTTGCTTTAAGAACAAGACCAGAACAATTCATAGCAACTATGGTTGCCAATGTTACTAAATGATCTGTTAAATCGTGATCATTAAAAATATAAACAAATCGCCCTACTCAACTTTGTTCAGTTTTTACTTAGATCCTTATCGGCCATTACAACTCTGCTATAGTGTGTGGTAATTATTTGCTAAGCAGTGCTGGATAGGTAATTTAAAGGTCAAAATATTTTTATTAATTTGGGTCAGTTGATAAATTTAACAACTACATGGTTGGTTATATATTTGTCTAAAACTGTTGGTTTGCAAGATTTGGCTGCCCATTGGAGCCCACTGGAGAGAGGCCTAAAACATGCCTGGGTCTGCCCCGAGAGATTCAGAATTGGTCTAGGGTACAGGCTGAGCAGAAGGATTTTTTAAACTGATTCTAATACTTGAGAGTATGGCCTAAACTCTTCCTTAATTTTTCCAAGAGACCTTTTGAAAATTTTTCAGCAAATGATTTTTAAAGTTATTTCTTACTGAAATTTTGATTCTGCTTTAATGTTTCTTTTCCAGAATTAAATGATCAAACTATAACTATCAAGTCCTTTTTATCACCATAACAAAAAGATAAGTGACAGTGTATACAAATTTGGTATTTCTTTTAAAATATCCCTCAGCTTAAAAAAAAGTCTTCTTTAGCACACATATCAAGTGAAAATGTTTGGTTAATACACAAATTATTTATCTGTAACTTAAGTTATATAAGACTTGGGGGACTTTTAGAATTTTAAAAGTTATTTTTAATACTTTTTAAAAAATAATCTATACTCAGTTACTATTTGATTTAGGAATACATCTTAAGAATTAACTTGTTTACCTTTTATTTGCAAGAAGGAATGTTAATGCAAGATGAAGTCTGGCATTTTAAGTTGTGACAAGCCTGTCCTCCACACGTGCCATTCGGAACCCCCATCAGATACCCACTCAGCCATGCTATCGCAGTCCTCGGCCAGAGCACGTCTACTGCCCTTTCAGGAAGACATCCCTATGTATTCCTAACACCCAAAAAAGACTTAGAGATGCCTCTCTTTACCCTCTCATAGCCACTCACTAGAAGGAGTCCCTTGTATTTGAATCCGCTATTTCCTTGTTTGTTCTCACAGTATATGCACTTCGAGGTTCAGGGACCAGGTCTTATTCAACTTAGTAACTGTAGCATTCGTTCTCGTGTCAGGCTCAAAGGTGCCCCATGTGTTTCTGGAGCTGGTGCAGTGTTCCCGAAGGAGAGGGCCAGGACCTGCATGGCTGCAGTGACAGATGATGTCCAGAAGAGGACAGGCAAGGGCTGTTGAGCTGGAAGAGATCAAGGGCTTCTCTAGAAGTCCCATCCCTGAGAGCAGCCATTCAATAGGGAAAACCCAAAAGCTAGATTACAGGTGGCTCAGAGATGGTCAAGTAATCCAAGGAGCCGAGGCTGACTATCACCTCCCACAGGAGGGCGCAAGATTTCAAGCGATCTGAGGAGTGCCTAATTTGGGTCTGATGCTTTGTAACTTGCTGTTAACTATCCATATTTTACAACCAGGGAAACGGGGGAGTAGAGGTTAAATAACACGTAAGACGCAGAGCCAAGATCTGAGCCCAGGCCCACTCACCTTCAGAGCCCACATAGTGCCAGTGTTCCGGGAGCAGAAATGAGTGAGTTAGAGAAGCCAGAAACCTTCCTTGTGATCTCAGCTCCATTTCTGGTCCTTCAGAGACCTCTTCCCCATTCCTTAACTAGGGTCAAGTCTCTTTCCTGGTTAGGTTCTCTCATAGTTCTTTTGGTCCACCTGTAAAATCCCTTGTTATAGGGATTTTTACATACATTTGTTTGATAACTGATTTTCCCACTATACCAGGAGCGGGAAAACTACAGCCTGAGGAGTTCTCTGACCCACAAACTCTGCAAATGACCACTATCTTCCCTACTTTTTGACCCTTCTAACCTTGGAGCAACCAGAGAAAGCCAAATATGCTTACTAATCACATAGGATGTCCTGCTCCTAGTAAGCTGTACCCAGGCTCCCCATGCCAACAACCTCCAATCACAGCACAGCTGACACCTTCCCTTTTCTTTCACAGTAAACCTTTCCCATCCCCTGCCTGCCTTTGGATCTCTGCCCAAAGCAAGGGATGGTGACTTGTACTCCCTTGCTGTACCAAGCTTTATGCCTCAGCTTGTTTGCATGTAGTTGGTCTTTATTTCCACACTACAGTTCTCTACTTTCCATATAAGACCATCCTCAAAATACATAAAAAAAAAAGGGGGGGGGTGGAATATGGTATTACTCAATGGGCTTAGCTTTTCAATATCGTCTATTTAAATCTGTTCCAACATAAAAGATTCCATCAGGTTTCAGACAAAAATGGAGGACTCGCTCATGTGAAAAAAAGTGCAATTGACACTTTGAGGTGATTTAGCTCTTAAAATTCTGCTTGATCTACAGTTGCTGGGGATGGTCTGACTTACCAAAGACAATTTTGCCAAGTGACCAGGGCCCACCAGGGACCTGCTATGCACTTACACATGATAACTATCACCAGGCTTGAGTAGCACCACAAAAACAGCTTTTTGGCTGATAAGAGAGTTTATCCACAAGAGTCTTCATTGGTCACGAAAACATTCTTTCTTTTGTCAAGCAATACCCTCAGAACATTGGTTTCACCAAATACTGGAATTTTTTCAGTCCTATCACTTTCTATCTCATTTCACTTTCTACAACTCACCTTTAAAATTGCTTATCTAATGGTGACATTCTTTAAAATGAAAACTCAATAACCTTACTAGGTGATGCTTTCATTTTACCACTCGCTCCTACACTCCATTCTCCCCCTTTCCCCAGTCCTTTCTGCTGCCACCAGCCCACCTTCCCCAGGGATTCCACCCCTGGCTTCTCTGGGCTGTACCTGTGCAGGAATTGACCTCCTCTTCCCACCACAGCCAGAACCTGGACAGAGTTCTGTCACCCTCATGTGTAACATGACATATCTTCTGTTTACGAAGATAAGGAAGTGTATAAAAGGATTTAAAAAGACTTCTTTGGAAATGTTTAAAATAAAGCTTCAAAAAATCAGAAAAATTAAGATTCGATTATTTAGAAAACTCATGTAGGTGGAAGGGAGATTTGTCCAACACTGTTGCATTACCACGTTTGACCCCACAAATGAGAAGCAATGTTTAGGTGAATGTGACATAAATTGGGGATGGATTATTAGGGATAATTATGTGATTTGGTTAGGTTTTTTAAAATGCCTTTTTGATATTACTGGTTACAGTAAAATAACAAGAGGTTCTTTGTAATCCAAAGCTTTTGAGATGTTACTTACTATGGAGGTCTATTTCTGATTCCTGTTCCATAAGAAAATGCAGCTCTTCAAGATTCCCTTGTAGCCAAGTGCTGATACGCTCAATGTTTTCATCTCTTTCCTTCAGCTTCTCTATCAGGTTTTTTATTTCTTGCAAAATCTCATCGCCGCTGTTTACCAGTTCCTTTAAAAAATAATATTTTGGGGTGTGCGAATATAAATTCCAGATAAGTAAAAACATTCTGAGTGAATCATATCCAAGACAAAAATATATATGCAAAATTGGTACTATTCATGCAAAATAAATGTCCATAGCACATTCATAAAGTTCTGTAGAAGATCTCAGAAAAATGGATTAGCAAATGAGATAATTTAATGGAATGCTCACTGAACTCTTAACTTTGAACTGGGTAGGATGGTGGTGGTGGCAGTGAGGGCATAAGAAGCCAGCTCACCTTCAGAGCCGCACGGAACTGCACAGCATATTCAGCATGGCTTACAGCTGAAGAGAAAAAACTTGGGAACCAAGCTGGATCTGAGGTTTAAATCCCCATAAGTTCATTAACTGTTTGGTCTTGGGCAAAGTTACTGAAACTCTGAACCTCAGTAGCTTCTTCTGAAAAAGGTTAAAGGCTAAGAGCCAGGATCATATGTAAACTTTAAATACTCAGAAAAGTGGCAAAGCCAGGATTTAAACTCCAGCCTACCAGACTTTATAGTAGGGAGTGGTGGAGAAGGAGCAGGGCTGGTAAAACATGGAGGACAGATGGACTTCAGACCTGACAACTTTGTCCTAAAAATAGTGTGTGTTCAATTTGTGTTTGCAGGTGGGGGCGAGATGTCATTCTCCTTAACCAAATTGGTAGAGTAGGAAGACAATCTCCCAAAGGGTTAAGATTTCATAGTGACATTTGGCACCACTAAAAATAAGACAACAGTTCCAAATGGAGTCACTGAGGCTAAGCCTCACATCACCAAACAGAATTGATTTAATTACAGTTTTGGCTCTCTCAGAAATGGAATCTTACACCAGTCAGTCAGGAATCACCTAATCAGCACTAGTTAGGTCATCTGCCTAATAATCCCTGCCATCCCCTAAAGGAACGTAATCTGCAATAACCAACCTGCTTTTTGTGCTTAGTATAACTTCTGGGTTCCTGCTCCCTTCTGCCTATAAAAGTCCTCTGTTTTGTATAGCTCTTCAGAGCACCTTTTAATCTGCTAGCTTGGATGCTGCCTGATTCATGAATCATTGAATAAAGCCAATAAGATATTTAAAATTTACTCAGTTGAACTTTGGTTTTTTAACAATACAAAGCACACGTGTGTGAAGATATGGTTGTACTAACACTGTCACTCCCCCCTCAATCCTGACCTCCTACCTTGTGCAGGTGCACGTGTACACACACACACACACACACACACACTTACTAGGTAGGTGAATATTTTTAGGAATGTTATATTTATGGAGGAAAAACAAAAAAAGCTCACCTTAACTGTAGTCTGAAATTCAGCCCACAAATCCAAATACTGTGCTAAAATAAAAGATTTTTAAAATGCAAAGGTTACAGAAATAATGTGAAAATTTTTATGAAAGTAAGGCTGTTATTCAAAAATTGTGTTTATCTAAAACTTTCTACTTCTAAAATGACAGAATAACTGGATCAGACTTGCCTTCCCACTGTAAACAAGGAGGAAATATATTAAATATTTTATTACTTATTTTTTTTAGTAGGCTTCATGCCCAATATGGGGCTTGAACTCACATCCCTGAGATCAAGAGTCACATGCTCTTCCGACTGAGCCAAGCAGGCGCCCCAAATACATCTGTTTTAATACCCAGTTTGCAGGTACTGGAGAATGGGCAGCACAAAATGGGATACCTGAAAGAAGGGTGACAAATGAGGCAAACCTTTGATCACTCGGCTCTCTGCAGGAGGCGAGTTCCAGACCCAAGTGCAAGCAGAACAAGGCAGGTTTGGACACAGACACAAAAATCTGTACAAAGATTAGCAAATTGAATCCAGCAATATATAAAAACAATAATAGCTTTTGAACAAGCGGGTTTTATCTCAGCAGATTGGTTTAACATTCAAAAATGAATTGGTGCCATTTACCATCCTAACAGCATAAAAGAGAAACCCCACAGGCACTGCACATTTTCATGACCAACAGCTTCCAATAAGTATCTTGGATGCCCAAGCCCGGGTGCTCCTGCTTGGCACCAGTCTGCAGGTTTTGTCATGCATCATTCCTAGGGAAATTAAGTGCATCTGTGCAACTACACTGGGTGACAGCACCTGCAATTTTGCATCTGGTTTCCTCCACACTTGCCCCATGCACCTTTTCCCTTTGCTGATTTTACTCTGTATCTTTCAGTGTAATAACAACTTGAGCCTGGTGAATCCTAGCTGATCAGTGAGCCTAAGGATGGTCTTGAGGACCCCTAATACAGCACCTAAAACCGCAAAATCTTGCTAAGAAAAATAAGTTCTAAATAAATGGAGATGTATACTGTGTTCTTGGATTGGAAGACTTAATTTTCTTAAGATGTCAATTCTCAAACTGATTTACAGATTCAACACAAACCCAATTAAGATCCCAGCAGGTATGCAATTATAGATTAATAAGCTGACTTTAAAACTTGTATGAAAATCAAGGGACCTATAATAGCCAAAATCATTCTAAGAGAGAAGCACAAACATGGAGAACTTATGCTACCTGATTTCCAGGCTGAACGTGAAACTACAGTAATCAGGACAGTGTGGTATTTGTATAAAGTTAGAATAAGGAACAGACTTATAAAATTGATTTTTGAAAAAGTTCGGGTAGTACAATGCTAAAAAGATAGGCTTTTCAAAAATGATGCTAGAACAACTGGATATACATAAGAGGAAACATGAAATTCAACTCTTATTTCACACCGTACAAAAACGTGAGCTTAAAATGAATTGGAGGGGCGCCTGGGTGGCTCAGATGGTTAAGCGTCTGCCTTCGGCTCAGGTCATGATCCCAGGGTCCTGGGATCGAGTCCCACATCGGGCTCCCTGCTCAGCGGGAAGCCTGCTTCTCCCTCTACCTCTCTCCTCTCTCTCTCTCTCTGTCTCTCATGAATAAATAAATTTTTAAAAATCTTTAAAAAAAATGAATTGGAGAACTAGACATAAAAGCTAAAACTAAAAACATAAAGAAAACATAGGAGAAAATCTTTGAGAACTTGGCTTAGGCAAAAATGTCTTAGGACACAAAAAGTACTACCCTTAAAAGATGAAATCGATAAAGTGACTTTTCCACAGGAAAAACTTTTGCTCTTCAAGACAATATTAAGAAAATGAGAAGTCAAGCCTCATATTGAAAAAGGATTCATTTCCAGAATACATAAAGATTTTGACAACACAAATAACTCAAAGTAATGAGCCAAAGATTTGGACAGAAATGTGGCAGACTGTATTTTCCAGAGATGGCCCCACAATATACTCCATCCCACATGCTCTTCCCACAACGTGATGCTGATGCCCCTCCCATTAGTGGTGGCTTCTTTGTCCCCTCCCCTTGTACCTGGGATGTAAGCTTTTGGAACACAGCAGGCCAAGCAACTACATGGAGACTCTGGCTGTGAGCCAACAGCAACACCAGTCACACTGAGTAGGTGTGTCTTCGGATGACTCCAGTCCTCAGCTGCTGAGTTACCCCCAGCCATCAAGTTGCCCCAGCTGATGTCATGTGGAGCAGACACGAGTGGTATCCACCAGGCTCCGACCAAATGACCAATTTAGGAGCAAAGTAAATGATCTGTAATATTTGTTATGCTGCAATAGATAATAGGTTCAAGACACTCCATAAAGGATGAGATAAAAGCAGCCAAAAAGCACATGAAAACAGCATCAGTCATCAGAGAAATGCAACTAAAAATCACAATGAAATACCATTATAAAATGGCTTAAATGTTAACAGTTTTTAAGTGCTTGGACAATTTTAAATGGTGAGGATGTGGACTATCCCATTGCTAGTGGGATGAGCAATTTGCACACCTACTCTGGCAAACTGTTTTGGCTGTTTCTTATAAAGTTAAACATACACTAACCATACACCCCAGCAATTCCACTCCTCAGTATTTACCCAAGAGAAATGAAAACAAATATTCACAAAAATACATGTAAGCAAATAGTAACCAAAAAACTGGAAATAATCCAAATGTCCTTCAAATGGTGGATGGGTAAATAAAATACGGTACAGCTACATAATGGAATACTACCATACAGCTATAAAAAGCAACAAAGCAATGATACGTGCAACAACATGAATGGATCTAAAAAAAAGTCTCCTGAGTGCAAGAATCCAGGTACAAAAAGGTGAGTAATCCATCATTCCATTTGTATCTAATCCTTAGTGACAGAAAGCAGATCAGGGGCACATGGGTAGCTCAGCTGGTTAAGCTTCAACTCTTGGTTTTGGCTCAGGTCATGATCTCAGGGTGTGAGACTGAGCCCCTACATCAGGCTCCATTCTCAGTGTGGAGTCTGCTTGAGATTCTTTCCCCCTTCCTTTCCTTCCCTCTCTGCTCTTCCCCCTGCTCTTGTGCTCTCTATCTCTCTCTCTAAAATAAAAAAATAAAACCTTGAAAGAAAGAAAGCAGATCAATGGTTTCCAGGCACTGGAGGTAGAGTGGGAAACCAACTACCAAGGGACATAAGAGAATTTTTCAGGGATAAAATGTTCTCTATCTTGGTTGAAGGGGCAGTGGTTACAGTGGTACATACATTTATCAAAACTTGTTGAACTTTGATGGGTTCATTTTATCGTATGCAAGTCAGTAAAATTTATTTAAATAAACAAAAAAATTTTTTATATGTTCAGATCACCCCTAACACATCACTTACTCTGATGAGCCGTCAGTTGACAAGACAGGTCACTTGACATGGACTTGAGGTAGTCTTCTCCTTTTCTGTATTGCTCTATCTTGTTCTTCATGTATGCAATATACTGGAAATGAAAGACATGTGATCGCTTTAAGCAGTTTAGTTACCGTAAATTAATTATCCATGCAGTCATTTGGCACACATCTATTGATTCTTCACACTGCTGACATTTCTCAGGACAAAGGTTTATAGTGGTGAGCAGAGCCCTTGTCAAGCCTACATTCTGGTGAGGGAGATAAAGGATCCAGCTTCCCAGTAAACACTTAAGCACCCAAATAAACATGGCATTCTGAATATAATTTGCCACAAAAAGAAATTAAAAGGTATTCTGCCTAAATGCATTGTGCCCACAAACAAAAAAGTGTTCTGTATGCAAAATATGTATGCAGGAAATGTACCAAGGCAGCCATGCTTCCAGACTGGAGGAGTTCACATAAGACTTCAGAGAGAGGATCTCTCAAGCCTGGAGACCCCACAGAATCGCTCACTCCATTCAGATGTGTCACTGGGCTGGGAGATGGTGGTAGTAGTGGTTTGGTTAGTATTAAAGTCATTGCTTTCTTTTCTGACCACCCAATGCTCAGGCAATGCTAAACTCTAAAGTCTCTGGGAACTCTGAAAGCAGGGCTTTGGATACAAACACGGCACTGGCTCAGTTTCAAGAGGGAAATAGTCAAATACTACAAATCACTGATAAAAAAAAAAAATCTTAGAAATCACATCTGGTACCACAGGAGACATAGAACTGTTTATAAGCAGGTTATAGGGTCTACTCATGACACATTGATCTTGTGTCAGTCTGCATGGCTTGTTGATTGGTTTTGTAGTAAACCAGAGTAAAAACCCCTGTAGGCCAAGTCAAAGTCATCATTCCTGCCCCACTTTGAATGTGGACCACAGTTTATAGACTTGCTTAGTTCAGCTGGTTTCCCATAACTCTCAAATGTGTAAACATACTGAATTCTAATTTATCCATTTATTTTCTCATTTCCTCAGCTAGGTGATGAGCTTCCCAAGAATTTGTGGCGGTGTCTTATTGGTCTCTGTATTCACTGAGCCTTCCCCAAGGACTCAGTGGGTGCTTAAAGTGTCTGCTGAGAGAAGCAATGTAACCAGCAGAACAGAGTAGGGAGTGAATAAGATAACAGCATAGCGTCATTCAGGACTTAGTAGATGGACAATAAATTAGAAAACAGAACTTTTAGAATCAATTTTTCACATAGTCATCCATTTGCTTATCCATTACCAAAGTAGCAAAAAAAATTCCAAGTATTTTAATAAATAATCTATGTCATCTTGATAGGAAGGCAATCTTGTGGAATATTTCCATGGGCGAATGAAATGCCTTATAAGACTGTTTCAAGGGCTAGAAGAATGAAGATGTACTGCACATGTGCAGGTTAGTGATGCTGGTACCTGGGCTCTGGAGGACATTTACCTTTTCAAAGTACATTAGTACCTCGTATGCCATTTCAATTCTGCCAAAAGCACATAATATTGGTGGATAACTGCTGCCATTTACTGGATGAAAAAGAGTACCCAGACAGGTAAAACATTTTTCCCTTACTTAGAGTCTTATTGCCATTGGACTGTTTTTATTTTTCTAGCTATGAAAAATTATTAAAAGTATAGAGTCTCAGTTTCCTCATCTATAAAAGGGACATAATATATTATCCACATTAATGAGTTATTGTGAGCATAACATGGGACTGAATCCCTTTTCCATGTGAGCCGTCGTGCAAAATGGGATACATGGATTCAGATCCTCACCTTGAGGTCATTGTGGTTTACTGAAAAAAATGATACAATCAATACAAAACTGACAGACAACCTAATTTTTAAATGAGCAAAACACTTGAACAGGTACTTCACAAAGAGGTATACAAAATGGCCACCAACATATAAATAGATGCTTCATCGATCAGCAGGAAAATGCAAACTAAAACCACAATGGGATACCACTACACTCTCTCCAGAATGGTTAAGTGGAAAAAAAAAAATAATAACCAAAGTTTGGTGAGAATGTGGAACCAGTGGTGTTCTCACATACCCTGCTGGGAGTGGCGATTTCTGTAACTTCTTTGGGAGATGGCACTGTGCACGAGAGTGGATGGTCCACATCCCTATGGCTCTGCGATTCCACTTGAGGGGTATATGCAACAGAAATATGTACATATGTTCCTGAAAACACATGTACTGGAATGTTCATGGCAACTCTATTTGTAATAGCCCCAGCTAGAAATTCTCTAAACCCCCAGCAAGAGAGTATATAAATTGTAGTATAGTTATACACTTGAATACTGTATACAGCACTAAGGCCAAACAAACCATAACTGCATTCAATATAATAAAGATGTACCTTGCAAACAAAGTATTAAGCAAGAGTGCACATTGTATCATTCTATACATATAATGTTCAGAAACAGACAAAACTAGTCTTTGGTCTTAGAAGCCAATATACTGTTACTTCACCTTGTGGGGAGGTTAGTGACAGGAAAGGACATAGAAGATATCTGGACACTGTTAATGCTTTGTTTCTTGATCTGGGTGCTGGTTGCCCATGTGTATTCATTACGTGTTTCACTTATGATTTGTGCACTGTTTCATATATAGTCTTTATTTCAAAAGTTTTAAGAGATATAATCTCCAGGGCGCCTGGGTGGCTCAGTTGGTTAAGCGATTGCCTTCGGCTCAGGTCATGATCCTGGAGTCCTGGGATCAAGTCCCGCATCAGGCTCCCTGCTCAGCGGGGAGTCTGCTTCTCCCTCTGACCCTCCCCCTCTCATGTGCTCTCTCTCTCTCATTCTTGCTCTCTTTTAAATAAATAAATAAATCTTTAAAAAAAAGATATAATCTCCTTTTGTCTTGTAACTATTATAGGTCTAGGCAATTAACCAAAACCATCAGGCAAAGTGAAGTGCCCTTGAACTTACTTTTCT
Source organism: Callorhinus ursinus (assembly GCF_003265705.2). Lineage (NCBI taxonomy): Eukaryota > Metazoa > Chordata > Mammalia > Carnivora > Otariidae > Callorhinus > Callorhinus ursinus. The sequence goes on from NW_027397070.1 coordinate 33,511,111, forward strand.
TAATTTTTCATTTTCCAGGAGCAAAACATTTACTTTTAAGTCATGCACATAGATTTCATTTTCTAAGTTCTTTAGAGTTTCAAAATGATTTTTAATCTTATGGCTTTCTTGATCTCGTAAGTATTTGAGTTCTTGCTTCACTTTTTCCTGCTCAAACATAAAACCCACAATTATCTCAGAGTTAAATAAGCAGGGCACCAGTGTATTAGATTGCCTGAACCACATTCAGAGAGGGGTTATAATTAATTCCTGAATCATCAGCAGAGGCTATGTATATCTTCCCTTAGAAAAACTTGATATTTAAAACTCCAGAGTTGATTTGATTCTGGGAAGATGGTGTAGTAAGAGGATCCTGAGTTCATCTCAACCCATGGGCACACTGAACTAACAGCCATATCTGTGCAACTATCTTTGAAAGTGACTCAAAGACTAGCAGAACTGACTTTCATAGAGAGGGGGCCACACTGAAAAGTGCAGGAGTGGCAGAGACATGGTTGGGAACCCAAACCCCAGCAAAACCAACCACAAACAGGAGAGATACCACAAGAAGCCAGAAGATCAGACCTCATGCCAGGCACCCCAGGCATGAGGGACCCACACTGGAAAGACAAGTCTCCATAACATTTAACTTTGACAAACAGTGGGGCTTAAATTCATGAGTCTTTACAATCAACAGGGCTTAACTCTGGTACTTTAAAAATCAGTAGGCTTAACTCTGGGAGAGCTGGAGAGCTAGAGGACAGTAGGAAACTGAGTCCCCACACTTAAGGAGCCAGCATAACAAATAATCCTGCTGAGACACAGCATAGAAGCAGCTGTTTGAAAGCACCTGGGGTATACAGGAAGATTTATTTACTAATATCAGAATGTATGTTGGAGGGGCAGAGATCTTTAGGAGACCATTATAGAACAAAAGTGGTGGTGGGTGCCATTTCTCTTCCTCCCTGCTTACCCCCAACCTTGTTGGCCAGACACTTGCAGGAAGCCGCATGAATGCTTTCCACCTATCTTGTTGACTAGTGCCCTGCCCCTGCATTCCCCTGCAGAGAGACCCCATTCAACCTGCCATAACTCCAAAGACATCCCTCCAAAGTGACTCCTGCCCTGGGGAAAGAGGAAGATATCCACAAAACATGCCAGTGTACCCACAGTCCCAGCAGCTGAACCTTATGGCTGGCAGCACAGTGAGAGTGCCCTGCCGATCAGTGAGCCAGAAGCCCCAGCAGGGGGCAGGCATCTGATCTGAGTGCAAGCCCCACCCACCAATGAAGCCTCTCAGGGGACAAGGAAAGGAGAGTGACCTACGGCTCTGTGCAATGACAGCCCCAGCAGATGGGCTGCGAGGGGGCATCTGGTTTGAATGCTGACATCACCTAACTACAAGCCCTTAGCAGCCCCAGACTGTCCCTTTAACAGCACAGAGGCCAAACCCCGCCTGGTGCACATAAAACAGGCAAAGAAGGCCATTGCAATGGACTTGACTATAGGGAAACGTGGTTCAGCAACAACAGTGGGACGAACACAACCCACAAAGGTTAGATGCCATTGAAGTGCCTGGCTCTGGTGAACAGGGAGTATTGCACCATTGGGTACCACAGGACCTTTTCTTCATAAGGTCACTACTTACTTTCAAGATCAGGAGATGTAGCTGACATTTACAATACATAGAAAACAACAACAACAACAACAGAGTTAGACAAAATGAGGAGGCAGAGGAATAAGTGCCAAATGAAAACACGGATAAAACCACAGCAAAAGAGCCAGATGAAACAGAGATAAGCAATATGCATGAAAAACAACTCAAATTGATGGTCAAAAGGATAAGGATACTCACTGGACTTGAGAAATTAGTGGAGGATCTCAGACCTTCAATAAAGAGATACAAAATATAAAACAGAACCAGAGATGAAGAACTCAATAACTGCAATGAAAAATACACTAAAGGAAATCAAGAGCAGATTAGAGGAGGCAGAAGAACAGATCAGTGATCTGGAAGACAGATGTACTGGAAAGCAACCAAGCTGAAAAGCAAACAAAAAATATAATAGAAAATGAGAATAGGTTAAGGGCACTCAGTGATGTCATCAAGCATAATAACATATGCATTGTAAGGATTCCAGAAGAGAGAGAGGAGGCAGAAAATTTATTTGAAAAAAAATAATAGCTGAAAACTTCCCTAATCTGAGAAAGGAAAGAGACATCCAGATCCAGGAGGAAGAGAGAGCACCCAACAAAATTAATGCAAGGAGGTCCACACATAGTAATTAAAATGCATAACGTAGTGATAAAGAGAGAATTTTAAAAGGAGTAAAAGAAAACAGTATATACAAGGGAAATCCCATAAACCTATCTGCTGATTTTTCAGCAGAAACTTTACAGGCCAGAAGAGAGTGGCATAACATATTCAAAGTGCTGAAAGAAAAAAGAACCTGCAACCAAGAATACTCTACTCAGCAAAGCTGTTGTTACTCAGAATTGAAGGAGAGAGAAAGTTTCCCAAAGTTAAAAGAATTCATGACCACTAAACCTGCCTTATAAGAAATGTTAAAGGCAATTCTTTAAGTGGGAAAAAATGCCATAATCAGGAGTAAGAAAACTATGAAAGGAAAAAAATTTCACAAGTAAATTCAAACATATAGTAAAAGTATATTAATCACTTATAAAACCAGTATGGAGGTAATGCACAAAAGGAGTAAAATCAATTATATCTATAAAAATCAGCTAAAGGATACACAATTTTTTTTAAAATGTAAAGTATGACATCATATACATAAAATGTGCGGGGTTAGTAAAAACTTAGTGCTTTTAGGGACACCTGGGTGGCTCTGTCAGTTAAGCATTGACTCTTGATTTCAGAGCTCAGGTCATGATCTCAGGGCTGTGGGATTGAGCCCCAAGTTGGGCTCCATGCTGGGCATGGAGTCTGCTTGAGATTCTCTCTCCCCCTCTTCTTATAACCCTCCTCCCCCTTAAAAAATAAAAATAAATGGTGCTGGGAAAACTGCACACCTACATGCAAAAGAATGAAACTGGACTATTTTACTACCTTATACACAGAAATAAACTCAAGGGGTGCCTGGGTGGCTCAGTCATTAAGCGTCTGCCTTTGGCTCGGGTCATGATCCCAGGGTCCTGGGATGGAGCCCTGCATCAGGCTCCCTGTACCGCGGGAGACCTGCTTCTCCCTCTCCCACTCCCCCTGCTTGTATTCCCTCTCTTGCTGTCTGTCTCTGTCAAATAAATAAAATCTTTAAAAAAAAAAAAAAGAAAGACACTCAAAATGGATTAAAGACCTAAATATGAGATTGGAAATCATAAAATTCTTAATAAAAACATAGGCAGTAATTTCTTTGACATCAGTCATAAAAACATTTTCCTAGATATGTCTCCTTGAGCAAGGGAAACAAAAGCAACAATAAACTATTGGGACTACACCAAAATAATAAGTTTTGCACAGTGATGGAAACCATTGACAAAACAAAAGGCAACCTACTGAATGGGAGAAGATATTTACAAATGATATATCTGATAAGGTGTTAATATCAAAAATATATATAAAGAACTTATACAACTCAACACCAAAAAACCCAAACAATCCAGTTAAAAAATGCACAGAGAACACGAAAAGACATTTTTCCAAAGAAGACATACAGATGACCAACGCACACATGAAAAAATCCTCAACATCACTAATCACCAGGGAAATGCAAACAAAACCGCAATGAGAGATGGCAGAATAGGAGAATCCTAAGCACACTTTGTTCCACAGATACACATGGATAACACCCACATCAGGGCAAATAACCCAGTAAACAACCTGAAAACTGGCAGAACACTCTCTCCACAGCTAAATGTAGAGAAGAGGCCACAATGAAAAGGATAGAAAGGGCAGAGACATGGTCAGGAGCCAAACTGATCCATAGGAGGGAGGGACACCACAGGCACAGAGAGGGGAAAGGAAAAGACCCCTCACCAGGCACCCCAGGCAAGGGGGACCCACATTGGGAAGATGAATCCCCACAACATTGGCTTTGAAAACCAGATGGTCTTAACTTTGTGAGTTCTTGCAGTTAGTGGGGCTTTAGAAATCAGTGGGTTGGGCTCTGGGATGGGTGGAGAGCAATAGAAAACTGAGTTCCTTAAAGATAAACCCTTAAAGATAAATCACAACAAACAGCCCCACTGAGATGCAGCATGGAAGCGGCAGTTTGAAAAATGCCTGGGGTACACAGGAAGGAGATTTATTTACCAATCTCAGAGCATGTACTGGAGGGGCAGGGATCTTTGGGAGATTTCTCCAAGAACAAAGGGATTGGCAGGCACCATTTCCCTTCCCAGACGCCCATACTAGATACATAGACACCTTCAGGAACCAGTGCAGCCTGAACACTCCTGCCTAGCTTGCTAACAGCACGCCCTGCCCTTATGCTGTTCCTCAAACCTCCCCCCTCCAGTCTGGTAAGGCAGTTTTCTAAAGTGGCTCCAGGTCCCTCCCACAGCGGAAGAGCAGTGACCTTGCTGGCACCTCATGCCCCACCTCTGCATTCTTCTATAGACCTGCCCTTGGCAGTTCTCCGGGCCACAGGTCCCCTCCTGCAGCAGACCAGCACACAATTTTCTAACAACGTGCACTCACCTGTATTCTCTTGTAGACCCACCCTTAGGAGGAGTGCATCCAAAGCAGTGCCCCAAGCCTGGCAATGTGCAAGCATCCCTGACTGAGGCCAGCACCATTCCAAAGTGACTCCTGTCCCAGGGAGAGGGGAAGATAACCATACGCATTTGTCTGATTTAGACCCCAGCAGTGGGCTGGGGGCAGACATCTGATCTGACTGCAGGCCCCACCCACCAATGAAAGCTTCTCAGAGGACAACACTGCAAAGCACCTTACAGTTCAGTGCTACCACAGCTCCAGCAAATGCCAAGTCTGACTTAGCTCAAGCCCAAGGTGACCCCAGACTGGCTCACTAACAGCACAGGGACAAAGTCCTGCCCACAACAGCCAGAGAGAACCATTGCAGACAGCTGGACTAAAGGCAGACATGGTTCCACCACAGAAGTAGGGCGCATGCAACACACATAGGAGACCCCTTGAGGCACCAATTTCTCGTGAACAGGGGACACTGCACTGCAGGGCATTACAGGATCTCTTCTTCATAAGGCCACTACTTTCAAGAGCAGGAGACATAGCTGATATTCCTGACACATGAGAACAGACACAGAGAGTTAGTCAAAATGAGGAGACAGAAGAATATGTCCCAAATGAAAGAATAGGATAAAATCACAGCAAAAGAGATAAATGAAATGGAAATAAGTAATAGGTATGATAATATAAAGTAATGGTCATAAAGATACTCATTGGACCTGAGAAAAGAGTAGAGGACCTCAGTGAAACTCTCAACAAAGAGATAGAAAACATAAAAGAGAATCAATTAGAGATGAAGGACTCAATAACTGCAATAAAAAATACACTAGAGGGAATAAATAGTAAACTAGAGAAAGCAGAAGAATGTATCAGTGACCCAGAGGATAAAGTAATAGAAAACAATCAAGCTGAGCAGGAGAAAAAAAGACTAATAAAAATGAAAATAGATTAAGGGAACTCAATTATATCATCAAGTGTTATAACATTCACATTATAGGGATCCCAGGAGAAGGGAGAGAAAAGGGGGCAGAAAATTTATTTGAAGACATAATAGCTGAAAACATCCCTAATCTGGGGAAGGAAATAGACATCCAGATCTAGGATGCACAGAGAACCCCCAACAAAATCAACCCACGGAGGTCCACACCAAGATATGTGGTAATTAAAATGGCAAATGTAGTGATAGAGAGCAGATTCTTAAAGCAGCAAGAGAAAAGAAAGTTACATACAAGGAAAACCCCATGAGCCTATCAGATGATTTTTTTTCAGCAGAAACATCACAGACAGATGCGAGTGGCATGATATATTTAAAGTCTAAAAGGAAAAAATCCTGCATCCGAGAATACTCTACTCAGCAAGGCTATCATTCAGAATAGAAGGAGAGATAAAGAGTTTCCCAGACAATCAAAAGTTAAAGGAGGTCATGACCACTACGTCAGCCTTACAAGAAATGTTAAGGGGGATTGAGTAGAAAGGAAAGATCACAAGCAGGACTAAGAAAGTAGGAAGCATAAAAGTATATCTATAAAAATCAGTCAAGGGATTCGCAAAGTACAAAATGTGACGTATGATACCATATACCTAAAATGTTAGGGGTGGGAGAGAGTAAAATTCAGTACTTTCAGCATAGGTTCAAACTTAAGTGACCATCAACTTAATATAAATTTCTGTATGTATAAGAAGTTATATAAACCTAATAGAAACCAGAAATAAAAAAACCAGTAATAGATATGCAAAAAATAAAGAGAAAGGAATCTGAGTATGTCACTAAAAAAGCCAGCAAAATGTGAAAGAAGCAAGCAAGAGGAAAAAAAGAACAGAGAAGAACTACAAAAACAACAATACAACAAGTAACAAAATGGCACTAAGTGTATACCTATCAATATTTTGAATGTAAATGGACTAAACACTCCAAACAAAAGACATATGGTAATGGAATGGATTAAAGAAACAAGACCCATCTATATGCTAACTACAAGAGACTCATTTCAGTCCTAAAGACACATGCAGATAGAAAGTAAAGGGATGGAAAAGCATTTATCATGCAAATGGAAGTGAAAATAAAATCAGGATAGTAATATTTATATCAAACATAATACACTTTAAAATACTGTAATAAGATAAAAGAATCATAAAGGGAATCATAATCATAAAGGGAACAATCCAACATGAAGATATTTGTAAATATTTATGCCCCCGACATGGGAGCACCCAAATACCTAGCAAACAACAACAAAAAAGAAAATAAACAATAGTAATACAATAATAATAGGAGACTTTAACACCCCGCTTACATCAATGGATAGAACATCCAAACAGAAAATCAACAAGGAAACAGTGGTTTTGAAGGACACATTGGACCAAATGGATTTAACAGATATATTGAGAATATTCCATCCTAAAACAGTGGAATACATATTCTTTTCAAGTACACATGGATCATTCTCCAGAATAGATCACATATTAGGCCACAAAATAAATCTCAGCAAACTCAAAAAGACAAATCATACCATGCATCGTTTCCAACCACAATGCTATGAAATGAAATCAACCACAAGAAAAATCTGGAAAGAACATATATATGTAACTTAAATACACTACTAAACGATGAATGGGTCAACTAAGAAATCAAAGAGGAAATAAAAAAAATATGTGGAGACAAATGAAAATGAAAAGATAACAGTCCAAAATCTTTGGGGTGCAACAAAAGCTGTTCTGAGAGGGAAGTTTATAGCAACACAGGCCTACCCCAAGAAGATCGAAAAATCTCAAATAAACCTTATACCTAAAGGAGCTAGAAAAAAAGAACAAAGTCCAAAGCCAGTAGAATGAAAGAAATAATAAAGATTAGAGCAGAAATAAATGAAATAAAAATTAAGAAAAAAACCCACAACAGAACAGATGGATAAAGTTGGGAGCTGGTTCTTTGAAAATGTCAACAAAATTGATAAACCATTAGCCAGACTCATCATAAAAGAGAGAGAGAGAGAGAGACAACTCAAACAAAATCAGAAATGAGAGAGGAGAAATCACAACCAACACCACAGAAAACAGAAAACAGAAAAGGATTGTAAAATATCATGAAAAATTATATGCCAACAAATTAGACAACATAGAAGAAATGGAAACATTCCTAGAAACATATAAGCCCCCAAAACTAAATCAGGAAGAAATAGAAAATTTGGACAGATTACCAGCAATGAAATTGAGTCAGCAATCATAAAACTCCCAACAAACAAAAGTCCAGGACGAGATGGCTTCACAGGTATATTCTACCAAACATTTAAAGAAGAGTTCATACCTATTCTTCTCAAACTATTCCAAAAAAAATAGAAGATGAAGGAAAGCCTCCCAATTCATTCTATGAAGTCAGCATTACCCTGATACCACAACCATGTAAAGACACTACAAAAAAGGGAAATTACAGGCCAATATCTCTGATGAACACAGATGCAAAAATCCTCAACAAAATATTAGCAAATTGGATCCAACAGTACATTAAAAATTATTCATCAGGATTCAAGTGGGATATTCCTGGGATGCAAGTGTGGTTGAATATTTGCAAATCAATCAACATAATACATCATGTCAACAAAGGAATGGAGACAAACCATATGATCATTTCAATAGATGCAGAAAAAGCATTTGACAAAGTATGACATTTTTCATGATAAAAACCCTCAACGAAGTAGGTTTAGAGTGAACATACCTCAACATAATAAAGGTCTTATATGAAAACCCTACAGCTAACAGCATACTTAATGATGAAAAACTGATAGCTTTCTCCCTAAGATCAGGAAAAAGACAAGGATGCCCACTCTTACAAGTTTTTTTTTTTTTTTCTCCCAACATAGTACTGGAAGTCTGAGCCACAGCAATTAGACAAGTAAAAGAAGTAAAAGGTATCCAGATTGGTAAGTAAAAATTTCACTGTTTGCAGATGACATGATACTCTATATAGAAAACCCTGAAGACTCCACCAAAAAACTACTAGAACTGATAAATGGATTCATTAAGTTAGCAGGATAAGAATCAATATATAGAAACCTGTTGCATTTCTATACACCAGTAATGAAGTAGCAGAAAGAGAAATTAAGGAAACAGTCCCACTTACAATTGCATCAAAGATAATAAAATACCTAGGAATAAGCTTAACCAAGGAGGTGAAAGGCTTGTACTCTGACTATAAAACATTGATGAAAGAAATAGAAGATGACACAAACAAATGGAAAGATAACCCATACTCATAGACTGGGAGAACAAATATTGTTTAAACGTTCATACTACCCAAGGCAATCTACGGATTTAATGCAATCCTTATCAAAATACCAATAGTATTTCTCACAGAACTAGAACAAATAATACTAAAATTTGTATGGAACATCACAAGACCCTGAATAGCCAAAGCAAGCTTAAAAAGAACAAAACTGGAGGTATTACAATCCCAGATTTCATAATATTCTACAAAGCCATAGTAATGAAAACAGTATGGTACTTGCACAAAAATAGACATATAAACCAATGGTACAGAATAGAGAGCCCAGAAATAAGCCCACAATTATATGGTCAATTAATCTTCAACAAGGGAGGCAAGAATATGCAATAAAGACAGTCTCTTCTACAAACAGTGATGGGAAAACTGTACATCTACATGCAAAAGAATGAAGCTAAACCACCTTCTTACACCATACACAGAAATAAACTCAAAATGGATTAAAGACCTAAATAGGAAACCTGATACCATAAAAATTCTAGAAGAGATCACAGGTAGTAATTTCTCTGAGATCAGCCATAGCAACATTTTTCTAGGTATGTCTCCTGAGGGAAGGGAAACAAAAGCAAAAATAAACTATTGGGACTACATCAAAACAAAAAGCTTCTGCACAGCAAAGGAAGAAATCAACAAAACTAAAAAACAACCTAATGAAGGGGAGAAGATATTTGCAAATGACATATCTGACATACACATATTAGTATCCAAAAATATAAAGAACTTGTACAACTCAAACACTAAAAAACCAAGTAGTCCAATTTAAAAATGAGCAAAAGACATGAACAGACATTTCTCCAAAGAAGACATTCAGATGGCCAACGGACACGTGAAAAGATGCTCAACATCACCCATCGGCCGGAAAATGCAAACCAAAATCACAATGAGATATCACCTCACACCTGTCAGGATGGCTAAAACAAAAAACTCAAGAAACAACAAGTGTTGGTGAGAATGTGGAGAAAAAGGAACCCTCGGGCACTTTTGGTGGGAATGCAAATTGGTACAGCTACCGTGGAAAACAGTATGGAATTTCCTTGAAAAATTAAAAATAAAAATATCCTACAATCCAGGAATCGTACTACCTGGGCATTTACCCAAAGAATATGGAAAGCTAATTTAAAGGGATATATCCACCCCTCAGTTAATTGTAGCATTATTTACAATAGCCAAGATATAGAAGCAACCTAAGTGTCCATGGATAAATGAATGGATAAAGGAGATGTGGTATATATATACAGAATGGAATATTCCTCAGCCATAAAAACAAATGAGATCTTGCCATTTGCAATAACATGGATGGACCTCGAGTGTATAATGCTGAGTGAAATAAGTCAGCCAGGGAAAGACAAATACCATATTGATTTCACTCTTACATGGCATTTAGAAACAAAACAAACAGTAAAAATACACAGACAAAAAACAGACTCTTAAATACAGAGAACAAACTGGTGGTTGCCAGAGGGGTGGTGGGTGCCAGGATGGGTATAGTAAGTAAAGAGGATTAAGAGTGCACTTATTGTGATGAGCACTGCATACTGCATAGCACTGTTGCATGATCATATTGTACACCTGAAACTAATATAACACTATATGTTAATTATATCTGAATAAAAAATAAATAAAACCCCAAAGCTGATTTATGGAAATTTTTTCATAAACTCTGGGAAGCAAGTTAAGTTGTTGAAACAATTTCATAAAATAGAATATATTTGATATATGAACAACTGTATGGCAAAAATGGGGGAGAAGGAAGTGGACTTTATTGAGGCTTTTTCAGGGAAAATTTCAGTTTTCTTGAGGAGAAAAGAATATTACTTTATGGATTCTTCAGAATTTTCTACTGAATTCTGTATTTGGTTCTTAGTCATTATACTGTTATAAATCACATAATCTTTAGTCATTGTATAATCATCACTAGCAGAATCTGACTAAGAAAATATAATTGCATATATAATATACTTACTAGTACTCTTCCCCTTCATCCTTCTCTATACCCACAACATGTTAAAAGTTACTTTTGATATCAGTGCATCTCAAAAAATAGAATGTTTCTATTTTTAATTGGCCAACTCTACACACATATGTTTATCATTAACTACTTATTATACATTTAAAAAAGGTAGTAAACGTCTCTTCACCTTTTCTCATTTCATATAGACCACTCCCTCCCCACCTCTGCAACCTCTGTGCACTTATCTTGGTCTTCACAGGAAATTACAGAATAACAGATCTGAAAAGAACCTTAGAAAGCATCTTCCAGTCTCTAACTTAAATAAGAAAACTGAGGCCCCCCAATGATTTTCCCATGATTACACGTTAGTTGCATCTAGAGTCTCTATGTTTACATACATACACACACACACACACACACACAATTACAATTTGTATATATCAGTATTCTAATAAATGAAAGAAGGAGGAATGCATTGACTCTTTACCGTGTTGCTAAAATATCTCGAAAAGTCTTTTGCCATTTGAGAAATGTAATCATTTAGTAAATTCTGCTCCTGCTTTTGCTCTATAAGAGAAAAAATAAATACCCACAATGTTTAGCTTTAAAAAATGAAAATAAGGCATGTGTCTAATTTTAAAAGTCATATACTATTATAAGGCTTATAACAAAAAACAGACGTCAGGTGCTTTCCAATGTAGTACCTACCCCTATGTTTGACTCCTCTGAATTAACCATTTTTAAACTCACTTTGACTTTTTCTTTCATTTTTTAAATAAATGCTTATATGGCTATTTCTTGATTTTTCATTTTAAGACATTTTCTACTTTCTTCCTAATATAGAAGAGAACATAGAATGCTTACTCCCATCCCCATGCCCCCCACCCACACTTACAACCTACCTCTGTTTCCCCTTCTAACCTCCCCATAAATTCACGTTTTTAAAAATGGATTTTAACTATTTAGATCATTATGACAATGTAAATATTATTCACAGATGAGACAAATGGTGTTGTATAATTATACCTCTTCTCTGGTATAATTTTTTGTTTTTCTAGGAGTTAAAAATAGCCTCACTTTTTTTTACTTGCTTAGTTTTCCATGTACACATTAATTCATTAAAATCTGGAATAGAATCATAAAATCTTCCAAATATTACTTCTCATGTGGTCAAACACCTTAGGTGATCTTTCAGCTCCATTCACCTTCCCTTCCCCACTGCTTTCTGTGTTTGTTTTTCTTTAGGCCTCCTGCGCAGCTGAACACCTGGGACTTTCCTTTGCATCCCCCTTATGCTGGACTCCTGTTTCCTGAATTTCACATCGTCCTCTTTTTCTTGATTTATTCCCTCTTTGTTGAAGCAAGTTTTGTACTAAGTTCTTGAGACAGAGTAAATGAAACATTTTGAGATCTTATATATCTGAATGCATCTCTATTCTATATTTGTACTTGACTAATAGTTTGGTTGGGCAGCTAATGTTGGAAAGTATTTTCTCTCAGAATTTTGAAGGCAATGTTTTCTAACGTCTAGTATAATATTACAGTTAAGAAGTCTAAAATCATTCTGATTACTAATATTTTGTGTAAGATCTGCTTTTTCTCTCTAGAAGCCTTTGGGATATTTTTTTTTCTCCTGAAATCCCAAAGTAATGTACTTAGTGTCTTTTCTTTCAGAAATTGCCCTGGGGATTTGATGGGCCTTTTCAAATAGGAAAATCATATTCTCCAATTCTGAGAAATATTTTTGCATTATTTCTTTGATAACTTTATCCTTTGTATTTTTTTTCTATCTTCTTTTTTTCTGGCCTTCCTGTTAGATATTCAACATCTCAGAATAGTCTTCTAATTTTCTTACTCTTTTAACCTGTTCCTCAGCTCCTTATTTTTTGTTCTATTTTTGGAGAGATTTCCTCAACTTTTCTTAGAATCCTATTGAATTTTAAAATTTTGGTTTGTTATATTTTTCATTTCTAAGAGCTCTTTCTTGTTTTCTGTTCTTTCTTTAAGCATCTTGTTCTTTTATCATAAATGCAGTATCTTTTTCTCTACAAATAGAACTTTAAGATATATCCTCTATAACATATGTAGAGACTATAAATACACATTATATATAATGTGAATACCTGAATATATATTCTCTGAGAATATATCTTTAAAAGTATTCTTAGATTCTTTGTGTCATCTATGTTTCCAGCAACTTCTGTTTTTCTGTCTGCTTTAGTTTCTACCTTTCATTTTGGAATTTTTCCTGAGGTGTCTGGTGATCTTTGATTGTCTAATCCTATTTAAGCATGAGGCACTAAAATTTCAGTTCCTGGGTGGATTTCACTATACAGTGATCAGGAAGGGACCAGCCATTTTGTTGGGGGAATCCTCAAATATTAGATTATGTACGGTTTTTCTCTGGGATGGTTTGGTTTCCTTAGAGAAGAATCCAACCACCTCCTTCTTCAGAGTGGGGAAGGGATTACAGAATAGTCACACACAATGGGCTGGCAGCCTTCGCCAAGCTAAGCAGTGGAAGGGGGTCTCTGCACAGCATCTGTCTTCTACCCTCAGTTATATTTGATATCCTGCAGTTTAGAATCTGTTGGGAGGAATAGTCACTTAGCTGCACGGAAGAGGGCATCTGACCTGCAGGTATCATTGCTTGTTATAAAGATTTTCGACCAATCTTTAGCCCTGTGACTCATCTCAGCTTCAAGGTATCAGGGTCCTCCAATGCCCAAGACTTGCCCTGGCATTGTCTCTCCTGTGAAGAGAACGTCTTGCTTTCATGGTATGCTTTTTTGCAGGCACTTGCTATTCATATTTCCCTTCCTGTTGACAACTCTATCCAATTACACCTTCTAAAAATTTGTTGATGCTTATTATCTGTGGATATATTCTCTGACAGTCTCTGTACTTGTGAGTTTATAACTTTTTCCCCTAAAAAACATTTTTTACATACATTTTTTATGAAGTTTCATTAGGGAGAAAAGATAGATGCATGTTTTACCCATCATATTTAACCAAAAGTCATTACATTGTTTTTTAGATGTACTGAGCCAATTCTATCCTCTGTAAGTCTCACTGCTGGCAGGTAAAGCATATTTCCCTACTCTCTGGAACACATTGTTCTTATGGTCCCTTTTCTACCTTTCTCTTGCCTTCCCGTCTTTTCTCTACTTTCTTTAGTAGTTCTCTCTTTTCTTTCCCTCAAGAGAATCAGAACTTGCAATATATGGCAATACATTGCTTATTTTCATACTCATCCTGTTTCTTACATCCTCCACCTTAGCACAAGAAGGGACGGGAGGAAAGATTGGGGATAGAGCACATGTGTATCATGATTCTTGGTAGAAGTAGCAAAAAAAAAAAAAAATCTACCTGAGTTAACTAAATGAAAATCTGGCATAATTGGAAAATCAATGGAGGAATGGCAACCAGACCAATTATCCAAAGTACTTATTCTTATAACATTTTATTTTTTAATTTTTATTTAAATTTAACTTAACATACACTGTATTATTAGTTTCAGAGGTAGAATTCAGTGATTCATCAGTTGCAGACAACAGCCAGTGCTCATTACTTCAAGTGCCCTCCTTAATGCCCATCACCCTGTTACCCCATCTCCCATCCACCTCCCCTCCTACAACCCTCAGTTTGTTTCCTATAGTTAAGAGTCTCTTATGGCTTGTCTCCCTCTCTATTTTCCTCTTATTTTATTTCTCCTTCCCTTCCCCTACGTTCATCTGTTTTGTACCTTAAATTCCACATATGAGTGAAATCATATGGTATTTGTCCTTCTCTGACTTATTTTGTTTAGCATAATAGCCTCTAGTTCCATCTACATCATTGTAAATGGCAAGATTTCATCTTTTTGATGGCTGAGGAATATTCCAGTGTGTGTGTGTGTGTGTGTGTGTGTGTGTGTATCTTCTTTATCCATTCATCTGTTGATGGACCTCTGGGCTCTTTCCGTAGTTTGGTTATTGTGGACATTGCTGCTACAAACATTGGGGTGCAGGTCCCCCTTCAGATCACTAAGTTTGTATTCTTTGGATAAATACCTAGTAGTGCAATTGCTAGGTTACAGGGTAGTTCTATTTTTAACGTCTTGAGGAACCTCCAAACTGTTTTCCAGAGTGGCTGCACCAGCTTGCATTCCCACCAACAGTGTAGGAGGGTTCCCCTTTCTCCACATCCTTGCCAACATCTGTTGTTTCCTGACTTGTTAATTTTAGCCATTGTGACTGGTGTGAGGTGGTATCTCATTGAGGTTTTGATTTGTATTTCCCTGATGCCGAGTGATGTTGAGCACTTTTTCATGTGTTTACTGGCCATCTGGATGTCTTCTTTGCAGAAATGTCTGTTCATGTCTTCTGTCCATTTCTTGACTAGATTTTTTTGTTTTTTGGGTGTTGAGTTTGATAAGTTCTTTATAGATTTTGGATACTAGCCCTTTATCTGATAAGACATTTGCAAATATCTTCTCCCATTCCATAGGTTGCCTTTTAGTTTTGTTGACTGTTTCCTTTGCTGTGAAGCTTTTTATCTTGATGAAGTCCCAATCATTTTTGCTTTTGCTTCCTTGTCTTGGAAGACATGTCTAGCATAAAGTTGCTGCTGCTGAGGTCAGAGAGGTTGCTGCCTGTGTTGTCCTCTAGGATTTTGATGGATTCCTGTCTCACATTTAGGTCTTTTATCCATTTTGAGTCTATTTTTGTGTATGGTGTAAGAAAGTGGTCCAGTTTTATTCTTCTGCATGTGGCTGTCCAATTTTCCCAACACCACTTGTTGAAGAGAATTTTTCCATTGGATATTCTTTCCTGCTTTGTCAAAGATTAGTTGGCCATAGAGTTGAGGGTCCATTTCTGGGTTTTCTATTCTGTTCCATTGATCTATGTGGCTGTTTTAGTGCCAGTACCATGCTGTCTTGATGATTACAGCTTTGTAATATAGCTTGATGTCCAGAATTGTGATGCCTCCAGCTTTGGTTTTCTTTTTATATTACTTACTTTTATATTATATTACTTTTTATATTACTTTGGTTATTTGAGGCTTATAATCTTATATTCTTAAAATTCACTTTCCTTGGCAATTACCACTATTCACTTTAAAATATTTGTTTTACATTTCAATATACTGGGTTTCCATAAGATTGTATCTTTTTGACACAGTTTTGATTTCTGTCCCCATGCTCAGAGGGGAGTCTACTTAAGATTCTCTCTCTCTCCCTATGCCCCTCTCCCTGATTGTGTGCTCTCTCTCTAAAATAAATAAATCTTTAAAAAAAGAAACAAATAACACTCCACATGGTAGCAGTTAAAGGAGTGTTTTCTACCTTTACAAAGTACAGAGAGAAACCACATAATACAGTTGCTACTTAATTTTAAAGTCTTTAAAAGAGAAAAGGAAAAATTTAACAAGAGCAACAGTGATGTAAAGGAGAAGAAATCAGTAGATGAGGCAAAAATTAGAGAAGAGGGAATTAAAGGTGATAGGAAAAGTTTGGAGAATTTCACCATTGGCTTGTGACTGATGACCC
Source organism: Callorhinus ursinus (assembly GCF_003265705.2). NCBI lineage: Eukaryota > Metazoa > Chordata > Mammalia > Carnivora > Otariidae > Callorhinus > Callorhinus ursinus. The sequence continues at coordinate 33,527,510 of NW_027397070.1, forward strand.
GCCTCGTGTTAGAAGACAACATGACATCCTTACCTGGGCTTAAGGTCAATTCCTAAGAGCCTCATACATACCTGTAATAATATTACTGAGCTCTTCAAATTTTCCACTTTTGCTTTTGTACTCTTCTTCTGCCACTTGAAGTTGTGGAAGACACTCGACTAGCTCTTCTTCCTTTACTTTATTACTTTGCGTTTCCTCAACAAATCTTTTCTTTAAAGAAAAAAAAAAGCTAATTGTGAGCACAATTTTAGAGAATGTACACAATTTACACTCCAAAGTAGAACGTAAGTTCTTCAAGAGGGAGAGTTCTTAGTGTCCTCTTACCCTGAGATGCACAGAAAGGTATCTGCAACACACTATGTATTTGAAAAATATTTGTTCGCTGATTGACTCTCTGTCAATCTATAAGGTAAGGAGATTAGATTCAATGGGCTCTCCAAAGATCCATTCAGTTCTCTGGCTCTATTGCTAAGATCCCATTAGTGCTACCCTAAACATCTGTTTGAGAAAATCTTAGTTGATCATATTTTATGGGGAAAAAAAACAGGGAGCAAAACAGAATACACACAAGTCCTAAGAAGTGTGGATGTAAATAAGAAATGGGGAGGGGATAGAAATAATTACATATATTACTACACTAAATGGGCAGAAAGTGCCCCAAACAAAACATAAAGATGCTTGCTTAATTAATCAGGTTTTATTTAGTTTCAAAGGGACCAATAGTTGGACCTCTCTTAGAAAGTCAGGATGGGTTTATAACGGTGACTACAGCAGAGACAGCCAGCTGACATTTACTAGCTATTCTGTCCTTCAATATCAGGATTTCTCGGTTCTAGTTCAGCACACGGCTGCCAGCTACAGCGATTTCTCAGCTTTCTTTGCAAGTGGGTGTGACTAATGAGTTTGTGAGCCGAAGTGATGTGTGCCACTTCTGGGTCCTCCCCCTTCAACAGGAAGCAGCCTGTGTCCCCTTGGTCCTTCCCTCCCTTGCCTGGCTGGAAAAGAATGAGAAGGGAAGCTGCCACTTGGATCCGCCAATGCTAGCCTCATGCTGAGGATGGTGGAGCTGCCCTGCCAACCTTGGACCCCTTCCCTTTGGCCTGTAATGGGAAAGAGAAGTAAACATTTCTCTTCTGTAAGGATCACATCAGGGGATCTTCTCAACTAGATACTCAGATTCTTAAGGTTTGAACAGGTCATACTTGACCCATTTTATTCATAAAAAAAAATTTTTTTTACTTTTTATTTTTATCCAAGTTGCATACACAAATAATGCAAAGGAACCCCCCAGGTACCAGCAGGGCAATGCTTGGCATGCTTCCCCAGGGAGGTACCCTCAAACACAGCTGACCAGAGGCTAGTGTCCTTTGACCCACACCAAAGTGATAACTCAGATGGAAGCGGAAGACACCCACATGGGTGGATGGGATAGCCTCCCTGGCTTTGAAGTTTCATGCTCAAATAGGAACAACACCTTTTGGGTATACCTTCTAGGTCCCCAGAAGGGACATGCCCACTTAGAAGAGGCACCAAGCCCAGGGAAACCCAATGCTCTAGTTTCCCACCAGTTATTTTCCCCATCAACATGCGGCATACCAATCATGCGTTATTCTATACAAATAATGTTGCCTGATAATACAACTTTAGTTGTCTAACTTTACCAGGCTCTAGGGAATGACCCAGAAAGTTAAGCCAAAGTCAATTTCCCAATAAAGGAGAGAGGGTTGCCAACCCTTAACTACACACGTCTTGCTTATGTTCACTGTATTTTGGCATCTCTTTGATAAAGCAGCTTGTCTGTGCCCTAATTAATACAGTGAAGTGCCAGCCTAATATGTCCCCTCCCAAACTGCCATTAAGTCCTTAGGAATAAATACAGAAAGACAAAAAGATACCAAAAAACACCGTAATTTAATGGGGCACCTGGGTGTCTCAGTCAATTAAGCGGCTAACTCTTGGTTTCAGCTCAGGTCATGATCTTGGGGTCGTGGGACTGAGCCCCATGCCAGGCTCCATACTGTGTGGAGTCTGCTTGCCCCTCTCCCTCCCCCCTCTGCCCCTCCTCCTGCTCACATGCGCCCTCTCTTTTTAAAATAAATAAAAGCTTTAAACAAAACACTACCATAATTTAAACCTGTTACAGTGCAGAATCAGGAGTAAATTTTTCCATGCTGCAGTGTTATGAAACTCAGTTGTGTATTAGCTATACTATGTTCTCTAAGAGAATAGCTTGGGGGTCTCAGGAGGTATGTGAATGCACGAATTCTTCCTTATCGCCTACACGGACTTAGCTGCTAGCACTACCCTGACAAGAAACCACGCTCTTGTTTCATGCTTTCGGGGAGGGTTTGGGTACCGGGTGCTGCTGCATTTCAGGCACGTTAGCCTGAGTTGTCTGCTGGCTCAGTCAGTCAGAACCACAGCTTCTTCAGCTCCTTCAAGCTTCCCCGAGTCCTGAGCCACATGTACACTTAGTTCAGTGACGATGGGCTCTGGCTTTTGCCACAACCCCTTGGAATTGGAGCCTTGGAAAAGAGACGGATGCAGGTCCCATTCCCTGCTCATTGGGATGAGTTCAGCTCATCCTGTGACTCCCTGTCCACCTTCCCTTCCCACCTGCTTGCCCTGCAGCCTTCAGGCCCCAGCTCCAGACGGGAAGCTGACAGCCTCACTAGACTGTGTAACCAGCTCCCCCCGCTGCAGAAGGTCCAATCCTCTAATGGACCCCTTTCCTGGTGGCTCTGCTGCTCAGACTGAACCCTGCTATACACGGGGCTGTACGGTCCAGCAGATCCACTCGTGCTCACTGCGTCAGCACTGGATCAGAATAAGGTAAAAATCCTGTGGCTCCTCATGCCACTGCACCAAAGGCAGAAATGGGACTCCAATTTCCAATTGCTCTGGGTTATTGATGAGGATTACCAAGGGGAAAGGAGGTGGTTGCTTTATAATAGTGGCACACAAGCTGCCATCTGTCCAGGCCTTTGTGTGAATTAGACACAGGTGGGCACAGCCCTGCAGCGGGCACACAGCCTGGCAAGCGGGGAGGACGGTCTACTGATCTCGCCTAATGCACTGTTTGAGCTTGAATGCAATGTTACCTAGCGTCCTTACCTTACTGCTGACTTGAAGGGGCTTGCCTCCATTGGTTTACCATTAAGCATGATGGTAAACCCTGTCCGCTCTGTCTCAAGAAATACCTGACATGCGGACTGCCTACTTTCGATCACTTCCTCAGTTACCACTCTGGTTCGAGCTACTTAAACCACTTAGAATATTGCTCTAGCTTCCTCATTGGTCTTCCTGCACCCACCGTTGCTTTCCTAAATTTTACTCAACATAGCAGCTAGAGAGATTCTATTTAAAAGAACCCTCTTCCGGCTTGCCAGCCCAGGCAGAGAAAAGACAAAGTCCTCACAATGGCCTATAAGGCAGCAGACCTGGGAATGCCCCTCCCTCTTGGATCGCCCCTCAAGGAATGACTCACTGCCTTGTGGCAAGGAGTGTGGCCAGCTACCAGCCTCCAGGGGTCAGCTCCTTCAGAGTCTCCTTGGTCATCTAGTGAAGGTCATGCTCTTCGAGAGGTGGCCCCCAATCCACTGACTGAGCAAGGAGGTGGTGCAAGGGTGGGGCCATTTCTACCCCAGGCAGGACTCCGCTAATGGACAGTCCTTGCTCAGGAGTGCCCCACAGAGAGTTTGTGGGTTCCATAATGTCCGCCACTTGTTTATCTTGTTTATTTTCAATCTCTCTCCACTGGGATGTAGGCACCATAAGGGCAGAGTTTTGCTGTCTTTTTTTTTTTTTCTTTTTGTTTTTCAGCATCTAGAATACTAGGCACCCAGACAGACAGCAACCGACAGAGAAACGCTTCCCGCCCTGACTCCTCTTCCTTCTGTTTCTTCTAAGTTGTCTGAATTTGTGTAGTGCTTTCTCTCCCTTCTTTGTTCCCTGAGTCATGCCGGTTTCCCTCTCACCTCTTCTTATTTCTGGCCATCCCCTTCAGACACCTCTTCCCTGAGGTCCTAGATTTCTATGTTGCTGATCTTCCTTGGCACGTCTACAAAATTCCAATTTTTTTTTAAATTTATGGAGGAGCATTTGATCACAGATGTCATGCATTCCAGCACCATCTTTCTGAGTGTTCTTCAGTTGTTGGAAACTTCTGTTCCCCCTTTCACTCGTTTCTCTCTTAGTGTTTTTGTGTGGAAGATATAGCTGTTCCTTTTGTTATTCCTATTAGAAAGAACTGGCTTTTCTTGGACCAGTTAACTGAGGACGGTTTCTGCAGGATTTGGTGGGGGTTGTGCAGGGAGGCGTAGGCTTGGCAAGATCTAAACTTTGAAACATCAGGACTCCCTGCTCGCCCCGCTCCGGCAAGGGACTTCTGTCTTCAAAGAAAGCCCCTCTTTCATGCAGCCAGGCCTCTTCCTCTTCAAAACAAATCAAGTTTAGGAGGGCTTCTCCCACCATCCCTTTTCTCCTCATTCCAATGTACCAAGTTAGGTCTCCGAGAAACAGCCCCTTACCTTTCAAGGTAACACCATCACCTTGAAAATGGGTGTCTTCTGTTGTGTTTCCAGAGACCGGCCACCTCTGGGCCCCCTGGGTACTCTGTGCCTTTTCTCTCGACCTCATCTAGCATCCATGCTCATCCCAGATCGGCTCCTGGCAGCTCCAACTCAGTGGGATGCCCTCTCTTTAATGAGGATTTCTGAGTTTGGCCTGATTGGCCTCCCTCACCCTTTGCTGCTCTCCCCAGCCAGTCCCGTGCCAGCTCACCATGGCTTCCTGCTGTCCTCCACCTGTCCCCATGGACCTTGCCAGCACTTCTACCTAATGTGGAGTGTCTGATTCTCTTTTCTAACTGGGAAAAAAAAAAAGTTTTTGTTGCTCTTTTTTAAGGAAAAAAAAAAAGGAAGGATCATAATGAAATTGTAGCCTTGCTCACACTGGAAGATTTTACACTGAACTGAGTAGAATAGCATGAACTATACCACCCATAGAGTCATCTAAAATTATTCTTAGATGTAAAACAAAACTTACCTCATACTTGCTCAACTCTTGAATTAACTTTTTTTCTTTGACAATAAATTCCTCCTTCTCTTGTTTTAATTCCAATGTAACTTTTTCAATCTCTGCCAAAAATTCACTGATCTCTTTTTCTCGTACAGTGGTCTAATTAGAAAAGAAAACAGAAACAAAAACAAAAACCTGAAGATTTGCCGTTTGCCTTTGTAGCTGTCGGCATTACATTTTCAAACAGCCAAGAGTGAATATCTCTTTGCATGAGACTTGGCTCCAGTGTTAGGTTATATTATTTCATAGTAACCACTGAGAGGAACACTATTTTCCCTGCAGAGGTTAATTTATTCACCAAACAATATCTATAAACTGCATGAGGAAATGGGGAATGGGAGTGGTGGGGGCCGGACGGTGAGCAGAGGGCCACTACTGGAGCTGAATTAGTGATGTTTGTTCTTTTTTTTTTTTTTTTTTTTTTTTAGAGAGAGAGTTTCTCCAAAAGTTAACATCAAATAAGTCTCTGGTTGCCTGTTTCCAAGGCATCTTCTAGAGAGAAGTGCTACTTTGTTTGCCAAATCCCTACAGTCAATATACAAAAATAGACACATTTCTTAAGAAAGTTAAATACTTCACTCTAAACATCACCAGAAAGGAAGACATCTTTTAATAAGGTAAGGTTTAATTAGGCATTGAAGGAGAATCACTGATATGCAGTAATAATTCTAAGTCCATACTAACATGGAGTAATACTATTAAGTCCCTTGAGTTCCTTTACCTCTTGTAATAATTCAGTGCGTCTGAATTCCGAAGTCTGAATTTTATCTAAAATTTCTCCTATTTCAATGTTTAGCCTCTTCCTCCAACGTGCATGTTTTTTTCGGAAACAAGCTACTTTCCACTGAGTTATAATACTAGAAATTAGAATACAAAGGATCATCATTAAATTGACATGTTTCCTGAAAAGATGAAGGAATTCAAAGCAAAACAAATCTTACTATGATTGTACAAAACTATGCTCTTGGTGGTGCGGACCATGCACATCAGCTGAAAAAATAAGCCGAAATGCTGTGTCAACGTGGTCCGTCTTCACCAGCTGCTACATCTCACGGGCCGTGTTGGTACGTCCAGCAGGACAGTGGACAAACCACACATGGCAGCTCCCCTTCTTTAGGTAAAGGATAGAAATGGGGAAGGTTCAGGGGCAGATGGCGGAGAGGAGAGACCCAGGCAGAAATAGCAGGGAAATTCCCTAAATTATCCAGAAGGCTAATAAGAGATTTCAACCTTCTGGGTTCTCAAATTTTTCTCTCCACTGCAACATAAAAAAGGTACAGTGGAGAAGGGTCAAAATGTGCAACTGGAGTCTTATACATGATATTAATAGCAATGACAACAAAAATAAAATACAACTAAGTTTTTGTGACTACTTCCTAGGTGCCAGGGAGTCATCTCAATACTTGATATAGATCATCTCCTCTACCATTCATGGTGACCTCGCGAGGTGGGTGCTACCATCATCGGCCACTTTATAGGAATTGGAGCAGAGAGATTGCTAAATAACGCAGCCTCGGTCACAGAACTAGAGGAAGACAAAGCAGCCAAAGTAGCCCGTCTCCAGAGCCTGTACGTTTATCTGTGCTCCTCTGTCCCCTCCCCTACTGGTCCACACAGAAGCCTGGTGAGCAAGAGGCCCTGCACAAATCTTGGCAATTTCACTCTTTGGTGAGTTTACTTGATTGAAATGGAAAACTCTGGGTCTGTTCAATGCCCCAACATCAAACTAACAAACACATCTAGACCTGAGAGAACTCACACAATTCAATTTAGGAAGCTAATTTCCTTGGACCCTAGCAAGCAACAAGTACTCTGATTTCCTCCCTACTTTGGGGCACTGTTCATTAAGATAAACATATACTACTCATAACACAAATGAATTTTTTTTTTTTACCATCTCTGATTTTCTCTTTCCAAGTTATCATTCAGGATTTTTATTTGTTTCTGATAAACGGCTTTTGTTGCTCTGAAAACAAGAAAACGTACATTAGGTTTTGCATTCATGGAAGCTAGCAGAATCTATAAAAGACTTTATACATCCTTCTTATGCACAAGAAGACTACCATCTAATCGGGAGACAAACCAAACCTAGTGAAACAACTAAAGGTAGTGTAGACTCAGAGAAAGATAAAATTATGATTTCGTACAAGTGCAAACTGATTTTGCAAGTATCATGGCGGATACCCAAGGGAAAGGAAGAATAGATTCTGGGGAGGCAACTGAGGAAGGGTTATTGGAGGTTAATGTTTAACAGAGGGAAGAAGATAGATTCCCAGAATGGAGGTGGAAACCCACCATGAAAAGGGTGTCATCATTTGCAAAGACACGGAAAAGGAGAAGCAAGTGAAGACTCTTCTGACCAACACAGACTTGCTGCAGACAGAGGACATCTAGGGAAGTAATAACGGTGACACAGGATGGGTAAAGGTTAAAAAACCGGTGAGGAACTTTGGATTCTAGACTGAGTCTTGATCTGATGCAACGTGTAATTCAGAAAGCCTATATTGATTTTTGTACTAGGGTTAAGTAGCAATTGAGGATGGAAGATTTTCTTGTGAATCTAGGATGGCTAGAAACATGAAGAGTCTAACACAAGTATTAGAAGCCTTGATTATTTTTATTCTGTTTTTCCTATCAGTGCTTCATATGTAGAGAAGTAAAATGTGACTTTATGTCTTTTGGAAAATAGAAATATTTATAACTGAAACAGAATATGTAATGTTGTGAAACTAGAAATATAACCATGTTCCTGCTTTTTTTCTCTGTCTGAATCATAGTGTGGGCTCTTGATTTCCCACCTCAATAAATCTACTACCCTCCCCTGGAACTGCAAGGTTCTTCACAATGTGCCCCAACCTCATTGATTTTATTTACTTATGTATTTGGTTTAATCCACCGAGGAGTTGAACTAGTTTAAAATAATGGAACAATAATATAAAAATCCTAAGCGGAAACTGATACTGGGTCACACATTTAGCTCTGAGCTTCCTGGTGCCCAGAGCAATGATGGTGTAACAACTGGTTATGGAATCTGCATTATTCATGTGGAAAATAGGACCCCTACTCAACCCAATTCTGTTTTCCTGCTCTTTCACAGGGAAGAGTTCACAGTTTCTCTTCTGAAACCAACATGAGAAATGTTTAAATATGCTGTTTAACAGCCTAAGGACAAGCAACCCACACATCCTGCTGTGTTCTAGATTTCTGTTGGTACAGGTCAAATTCGATCACCACTATCTTAGTTCTATAAGCTAGTTCCTCCACTGCCCTATATTCAAATAATAAAATATATTCAAATTATAAAAACAAAAAATACGCATCCCCTTTGATCCAGTAATTCAACTTTTAGGACCTTATTATAAAGAAATAGTTGTATAGGTGGACAGAGATATACATGTTAAAGTATATCTTTATATGATGTGAACTTTGAAAAGTGCTTGTATATAGAAAACACAAAAACAAAGTCCACCAGTAGGGTACTGGTTAAATAAAACAGCATAATCTGTAAAAGAAATATTATACAGTTAAAGAGAGGAATGAGGTCCCATATACATGAATTTTGTCTTCTTCTGAAATAGTTTTAAAATCAGTTAAGTGTTCCCATATCCCTTTCACCAATTTCTCCAAATGTTACCATTTACCGTATTTGTTTTATCATTTTCCCAGACACATTTTTTTCCAGCTTCTTGAGATATAACTGAAACATAATATTGTGTAAGTTACCCAGATGTAAGAGCAATCCAATTTTTGGATGTATAAACACACTCCTATATGGAAAGCATACAGTGACATCTCTGGGGGGAGATGGAGGTTAAGGTAACTTTTAGTCTTCTAAGTTACACATTTCTATATGTGAATTTTAAAATCAGGTGCAACCATTATTTTTTTAATCAGAAAAATTAAAGTGATTTAGAATGGCAGAAATGAACACCATAGGGGGTCGGTGTTGTGATAATGTTCAGGCACATTCTTGTTACTAAACTGCTGATGATTGGTCCATTCTCACATCCAGCAGCTTGTATGGAACTTCGGACCTGCCTATCCTTTCAACAATAGATTCAATGATAGTAACTATTCTAGACTCTAAAACAGAGACAGTGAATTATATGCCTCCTTTTCTATAGGACATCAGAGGTTATCAGTTCTATTGTTATCATATATTAAAAAATAAAAGCAGAGAAGATGAAGATGAAAAGTTTCCAAGGCAACAAACCTACCGATGAAGATCATGGAGTGTGACAAGTCCTTCTTCCATATTTTTGATGTCTACTTTTCTTTGTGATAGGAAGTTTTCTTTCTGAGTAATAAATGCCAGTTGTTTCTGATTTCTACCATGAAAAACACAGAGTTATCATATGTTGAAGGGTGAAATCATCATTTTTCACTCCTCACCAAGAGGATATAGAATCACAAATAAGAATGTAGAAAGTAGGCTGGAAAGTTCAGCTCATAAACTACTTACCAAACAAATTAGTAAAAATAGAAACAAAATCTTTTTGCTAGTGGTGGCTAAATCTAAACTTATGAAAATCCCCAAGCCATGGAAAGAGCATTAATTGCAATAGTAATCATAAAACCACAAGGATTCTGTAGACTCCATCCCTCCTAGTGGGGACATCTCTTGTAATGCATTTATCAATTCTACCATGTTCTTTTGTGAAAATTGAAGGAGTCAGTCAGACCAACTTTAAATACTGGCTTTATCTCTTTCTAGCAGTGTGACCTCAAAAAGAAAATCTGCCTGTGGATGAGCCTCAGGTTCTCCATTCATAAAATAGGGCCCATAATGCCTATCTCACCAGGTATCAGGATTAAATGAGATGTCAATTGCTCAAGCCAGTGTGTGGCGTGGCACCCATGAGGCATTTTATAAAAAGTGGTTATATTTTGCCTCCAATTTGCAGAGAGAATGGGAAGTGTACAGTTTTGTTCAATGTCAGTTTTTTCCAGACATTGAGAGGGACATTCCTGTAACAGAAAGTGCTCTGTTTGTAAGTGTCTCATCTTCTTCAAAATGTAAGTGTCCCGTCTTCTTCAAAACTGCTATGGACTGAATTGTGTCCCCCACAAATTCATACGTTGAGGCCCTAATACCCAGCTTGATGGTATTTGAAGATGGGGCTTTTGCAAAGTGATCAGGTCACCTGATTAGATGAGGACATGATGGGGTGGGGGCCCTTGTACCAAGAGACACCAGAGAGCTTATCCTCTCCCTCTCTCTACCATGTAAAAACGTAGTGAGAAGGCAGCCAGGTGCAAGCTAGGAAAAAGGACTCTTCATCAGAACCTGACCACGCAGACACCCTGATCCTGGACACCCAGCCTCTGGAACTGAGAAATCAGTTTCTGTTGTTGAAACCACCCGGTGTATGGTGTTTAGTTATGGCAGCCCCAGCTGAAGACAAAAACCAGTAACAACAGTAAATGTTTTAGTGTTACAATTATTTCTCATCAGCACATTTTATGATTAAAACTGATAACTTAGGATTGATCTGGGAAAAAGTTTTGCCTAAAGAACTACTAACAACAGATTCTCAGTAGGCAACTCAATTGGATTTGATACAATGATCGCAACAACTCTCTGCAGAGCAAATACCACACGGACCACAAACTCAGTTTCACAGAAGTGCGCCTGGGTGCTGTAATTATGCTTCCCTGTGATCCAACTTCACCTGTAGTGATGATTACTTAGATAATTCATGCTTGCAAGATATTATTCTGTATTCATTAAGAATCTATTGGTGAATGCCCACTATTTTCTAAGCTATATCCAAGGGGATATAGCAGTGAGTAAGGCGGGACAACTACCCTGATCTGGTCAGAGTTCAGCAGGACGGAGAGATCAGTACCCCGCGGATTACAATGCAGTGACTGATGAAAAGGAATGGCATCACAAGGATGTTTCAGAAGGATCATTCTGGTGGAAGGGAGGGCAACAAGTGAAGGGGGGTAAAGCTGACAGTGGGAAGAACTTTTAAGGGACAAGCCAGAGCAAAGAAGTTGAAAGAGGTGACAAGAATGGAGTTGGAGAGGAAAATGGGATATATTTGAGAAATAGCAGGGAGGTAGAATCGACAAGCCTTGGTGCTTGAATGGAGTCCAACAGAGAGTAAAAGATAGGAATTTCCTTGAATAATTTTCCAGTCTCTGGGTTAGGGGATTGTGTCAATGACCAAAGCTTTCTCTGAGATAGGGGATAGAGGTGCAAAGCCAGTTTCTGATGAAGGTGCATCTCACAGTTTCTCTAGACAGTCTCATGGGGTAAAAGCAGGATTTTTTTTTTTTTCAGGAATCTCATTTAGAAGTAAATATAATGCACACGGTGTTTATGGATTTGATCTGACCCATAGGAGGAAAGCATTACCCTGTATGTATAGAGGCAGATTAGGAGTGTGTTTATTTTGGGGAAATAATATTTCACTGTTGTCAACAGATTTGAAAACTAGGATAAGCTGAAGTGGGGAGTCACCATTTTGTGGCCAGGGAAAGCACCCCATAACTATGGCATGTCGATTCATGTACAGATCGTGGATAGAAACATACTCATTGTAAATTTTCTGTTTCTGCATAAAAAGTTTATCCTCCTCACTTAAGACAATCTTATATTGCCTGGTAAGAGTACTCAATTTCTCCTGTAGGTCTTTGTTCTCTAAACGATTTTTATGTAGTTTCTCAGCCATCTAGGAAAAAAAAAAACAAAGCAATTGAAGTAGAGGACTTGCTTCACATTTCCTTTGAGGGGTGTCAGTCACATGGGCGACTATAGAGCCTGGGTATATTACCTAGCACACAATGACTATGCCATAAGTATTGAGTGATGTAATTCTATATTAAATATGCAATTATACATCTTGGGACCTCTCCTATAAATTATGATAAAAGTGTAGCAAGGTAGTAAACACTGATGGAAAAACCACAGAGTAATAATTCATATTGAAATAAGAACTGGGATTAATAAACTGAGATCATTCAGCAGGATCCGTACAACCTACACTTAGGATAAGAAAATATAACATCAATAGAAACTCTGGCTCAAAACCTCTTTGATGAGATACTATGGCTGCCTCTTGTTAAATATTTCTATTCAAGGACAAGAATAGTACTCATTAGTGAACTTTGTACTTAAGATGTCTCTATTGGGTTAGGAGACCTAGATTTCATCTGGTCCCAGGAATTCAGCTGGATAGGGATCAAACCATTCTGAACACCTACAAACTCAACAGGAGATCGAAGAAAAGAATAGCAACAACTCTCTGAACAGAAAAGTGACCACTTTCTGGAAGGTAGGACGTGCGGAGAAGTGAATCTTAGGCGATATTCGGAGGCTAGACGGCAGGGGAGGAGGCCTCCGTCCACCGCTTCTGGCAAGTGATAGAGCCGCGGAGCACAAAATCGGAACTTTTAGAAGTCGGCTCCACTGAGGGACGTCGCTCCAGTGGCTAAGCAGGGGGTGGAACCCTGCCTGGGACAGTGTGGTCTCAGGACCCTCGGGGTCACAGAGAGACCGGGGGTGCCTGAGTGCAGCAGAGCTTCCAGGTATCAGAGCGGGGAAGCCAGCTGCAGAGACGGAGCCGAGGTGCGGGCTCTCAGCTCAGGGTTGCCATAAACTGTGATCGGTGACAGTCGGGCCACTGCTCTTCCATCAGGGACCCAACAAGCGGCAGATCCGGGGAGACTCCCCTTCCTCCCCGGGGAGGAGCGCGCGGGAGCACACCGCAGGGATCTGCTGGGTTTGGAGACTCCACATGGGGTCAGGTGCCAGAGATAGAAACGCTCAGTCACAGGCCGAGTGAGCACAGAGTGCGGCCGGAGACCAGGGAGATGGGAGTGACTGACTGCTTTTCTCTGGGGGCGCACTGAGGAGTGGGGACCCGAGTTCTCAGCTCCTCCAGGGCGGAGACTGGGAGGCCGCCATTTTCACTCTCATCCTGCAAAGCTGTATGGAAAGCTTGCAGGGAACAAAAACTCCTGAAACAAACCCGAGCAGATTACTTAGCCTGACCCAACAAGGGCAGGGGCAATTCCACCTCTTGCAAAGACATTTGGGAATCACGGCAACAGGCCCCTCCCCCAGAAGATCAGCAAGAACAGCCAGCCAAGACCAAGTTTACCGATCAATGAGAATGGCAGAACTCCAGCGCTAGGGGAATACTGCACATAGAATCCCTGGCTTTTTTACCATGATTCTTTAGTCTTTCAAAGTTCATTTTTTTAACTGTCTTTTTTTTCCCCCTTTTTCAACCAGCATCTTATCAATCCCTTTTTTAGAGTCATATTCTATCCCTTCATAGTAGTTACCCTTATTTTTGGCATATATATATATATATATATAAGTTGTTCTCTCTTTAAAATTTTGAAATACAGTTTCTTCTAATATCAAAACATACTCTAAATCTCTAGTGTATGACTTTGTTCTAGTCTCCTGCCTGATCACATTCTCTCCCTTTTTTTTAAAACCTTTTTTTCAAACAACTTCTTATCAATTCCTTTTATAAAATTTTTTATAATTTTAATCTTTACATTCATATTCCATCCCTTCATTGTATTAACCCTTATTTTTGTACATATATAAGTTTTTCTTTCTTTAAAATTTTGGGAGGCACTTTCTTCTAAAAGACCAAAATACACCCAAAGTCTAGTGTGTGCCACTGACCTATGCACCAGGCTGATCATATTTGATCAGATTCTGTTTTTTTTGTTTTGTTTTGTTCTGTTTTTGTTTTTATCTTTTTCTTTTTTCTTTCTTTCCCTTTCTTTTCCCTCAGTTTCAGGTCTTTTCTGATTTGTTTAGAGTATATTTTCTGGGGACGTTGTTACCCTGTTAGCATTTTGTTCTCTCATTCATCTATTCTCCTCTGGACAAAATGACAAGACAGAAAAAATCACCTCAACAAAAAAAACAAGAGGCAGTACCAACTGCCAGGGACCTACTCAATATAGACATTAGTATGATGTTGGAACTAGAGTTCAGAGTGATGATTTTAAAGATATTAGCTGGGCTTGAAAAAAGCATGGAAGTTATTAGAGAAACCCTTTCTGGAGAAATAAAAGAACTAAAATCTAACCAAGTCAAAATCAAAAAGGCTATTAATGAGGTGTAATAAAAAATGGGGGTGCTAACTGCCAGGATAAATGAGGCAGAAGAGAGAATCAGTGATATAGAAGACCCAATGATGGAAAATAAAGAAGCTGAGAAAAAGAAAGATAAACAACTACTGGATCACGAGGGCAGAATTCGAGAGATTAGCGATACCATAAATGAAACAACATTAGAATAATTGGGATCCCAGAAGAAGAAGAAAGAGAGGGGCCGAAGGTATACTAGAGCAAATTATAGCAGAGAACTTCCCTAATTTGGGGAAGGAAACAGGCATCAAAATCCAGGAGGCTCAGAGAACCCCTCTCAAAATCAATAATAATAGGTCAACACCCCGACATCTAATAGTAAAACTTACGAGTCTCAGAGACAAAGAGGAAATCCTGAAAGCAGCTCGGGAGAAGAGATATGTAACCTACAATGGTAGAAACATTAGATTGGCAACAGACCTATCCACAGAGACTTGGCAGGCCAGAAAGGACTGGCATGATATATTCAGAGCACTAAATGAGAAAAATATGCAGCCAAGAATACTTTATCCAGCTAGACTGTCATTGAAAATAAAAGGAGAGATAAAAAGCTTCCAGGACAAACAAAAACTAAAGGAATTTGCAAACACAAAACCAGTCCTACAAGAAATATGGAAAGGGGTCCTCTAAGCAAAAACAGAGCCTAAAAGCAACATAGACCAGAAAGGAACACAGACAATATACAGTAACAGTCACCTTAAAGGCAATACAATGGCACTAAATTCATATCTTTCAGTAGTTACCCTGAATGTAAATGGACTAAATGCCCCAATCAAAAGACACAGGCTATCAGATTGGATTAAAAAACAAGACCCATCGATATGCTGTCTGCAAGAGACTCATTTTAGACCCAAAGACACCCCCAGATTGAAAGTGAGGGAGTGGAAAACCATTTACCATGTTAATGGACAGCAAAAGAAAGCTGGGGTGGCAATCCTTATATCAGACAAATTAGATTTTATACCAAAGACTGTAATAAGAGATGAGGAAGGACACTATATCCTACTTAAAGCGTCTATCCAACAAGAAGATCTAACAATTGTAAATATCTATGCCCCTAATGTGGGAGCACCCAATTATATAAGCCAATTATTAACAAAAGCAAAGAAACACATCGACAACAATACAATAATAGTGGGGGACTTTAACACCCCCCTCACTGAAATGGACAGATCATCTAAGCAAAAGATCAACAAGGAAATAAAGACTTTAAATGATACACTGGACCAAATGGACTTCACAGATATATTCAGAACATTCTATCCCAAAGCAACAGAATACACATTCTTCTTTAGTGCCCCTGGAACACTCTCCAGAATAGATCACATCCTAGCTCACAAATCAGGTTTCAACCGGTACGAAAAGATTGGGATTATTCCCTGCATATTTTCAGACCACAATGCTTTGAAACTAGAACTCAACCACAAGAGGAAAGTCGGAAAGAACTCAAATACATGGAGGCTAAAGAGCATCCTACTAAAGAATGAATGGGTAACCAGGAAATTAAAGAATTAAAAAAATTCATGGAAACAAATGAAAATGAAAACACAACTGTTCAAAATCTTTGGGATACAGAAAGTATATAGCAATACAAACCTTTCTCAAGAAACAAGAAAGGTCTCAAATACACAACCTAACCCTACACCTAAAGGAGCTGGAGAAAGAACAGCAAATAAAGCTTAAACCCAGGAGCAGAAGAGAAATAATAAAGATCAGAGCAGAAATCAATGAAATAGAAACCAAAAGAACAGTAGAACAGATCAATGAAACTAGGAGCTGGCTCTTTGAAAGAATTAACAAAATTGATAAACCCCTGGCCAGACTTATCAAAAAGAAAAGAGAAATGACCCAAATCAACAAAATCATGAATGCAAGAGGAGAGATCACAACCAACACCAAAGAAATACAAACAATTATAAGAACATATTATAAGCAACTCTATGCCAGCAAATTAGATAACCTGGAAGAAATGGATGCATTCCTAGAGATGTATCAACTACCAAAACTGAACCAGGAAGAAATAGGAAACCTGAACAGACCTATAACCACTAAGGAAATTGAAGCAGTCATCAAAAATCTCCCAACAAAAGCCCAGGGCCAGATGGCTTCGCAGGGGAATTCTATCAAACATTTCAAGAAGAATTAATACCTATTCTTCTGAAACTGTTCCAAAAAATAGAAATGGAAGGAAAACTTCCAAACTCATTTTATGAGGCCACCATTACCTTGATCCCAAAACCAAAGACCCCATCAAAAAGGAGAATTACAGACCAATATCCCTGATGAACATGGATACCAAAATTCTCACCAAAATACTAGCCAATAGGATCCAGCAGTACATTAACAGGATTATTCACCACAACCAAGTGGGATTTATCCCTGGGCTGCAAGGTTGGTTCAACATCTGCAAATCAGTCAACATGATACAATACATTAACAAAAGAAAGAACAAGAATCATATGATCCTCTCAATAGATGCAGAAAAAGCATTTGACAAAGTACAGCATCCTTTCTTGATCAAAACTCTTCAGAGTATAGGGATGGAGGGTACGTACCTCAATATCATAAAAGCCATCTATGAAAAACCCACAGCGAATATCATTCTCAATGGGGAAAAACTAAGAGCTTTCCCCCTAAGGTCAGGAACGTGGCAGGGATGTCCACTCTCACCACTGCTATTCAACATAGTATTAGAAGTCCTAGCCACAGCAATCAGTCAACAAAATGAAATAAAAGGCATCCGAATTGGCAAAGAAGAAGTCAAACTCTCACTCTTTGCAGATGATATGACACTTTATGTGGAAAACCCAAAAGAATCTACCCCAAAACTGCTAGAACTCATACAGGAATTCAGTAAAGTGGCAGGATATAAAATCAATGCACAGAAATCAGTGGCATTCCTATACACCAACAACAAGACAGAAGAAAGAGAAATTAAGGAGTCGATCCCATTTACAATTGCACCCAAAATCATAAGATACCTAGGAATAAATCTAACCAAAGAGGCAAAGAAACTGTACTCAGAAAACTATAAAATACTCATGAAAGAAATTGAGGAAGACACAAAGAAATGGAAAAACGTTCCATGCTTATGGATTGGAAGAAGAAATATTGTGATGATGTCAATGCTACCTAGAGCGATCTACACATTCAGTGCAATCGCCATCAAAATACCATCCACTTTTTTCAAAGAAATGGAACAAATAATAGTAAAATTTGTATGGAACCAGAAAAGACCCCGAATAGCCAGAAGAATGTTGAAAAAGAAAAGCAAAGCTGGCGGCATCACAATTCCGGACTTCCCGTTCTATTACAAAGCTGTCATCATCAAGACAGTATGGTACTGGCACAAAAACAGACACATAGATCAATGAACAGAATCGAGAGCCCAGAAATGGACCCTCAACTCTATGGTCAACTAATCTTTGACAAAGCAGGAAAGAATGTCCAATGGAAAAAAGTCTCTTCAACAAATGGTGTTGGGAAAATTGGACAGCCACATGCAGAAGAACGAAACTGGACCATTTCCTGACACCACACACAAAAATAGACTCAAAATGGTTGAAAGCCCTAAATGTGAGACAGGAGTCCATCAAAATCCTAAAGGAGAACACAGGCAGCAACCTCTTCGACCTCAGCTGCAGCAACTTCTTCCTAGAAACATCACCAAAGGCAAGGGAAGCAAGGGTAAAAATGAACTATTGGGACATCCTCAAGATAAAAAAGCTTTTGCACAGCAAAGGAAACAGTCCACAAAACCAAAAGACAACCGACAGAATGGGAGAAGATATTTGCAAATGACATATCAGATAAAGGGCTAGTATCCAAAATCTATAAAGAACTTCTTAAACTCAACATCCAAAGAACAAATGATCCAATCAAGAAATGGGCAGAAGACATGAACAGACATTTTTCCAAAGAAGACATCCAAATGGCCAACAGACACATGAAAAAGTGCTCAACATCGCTCGGCATCAGGGAAATCCAAATCAAAACCTCGATGAGATACCACCTCCCACCAGTCAGAATGGCTAAAATTAACAAGTCAGGGAACGACAGATGTTGGCGAGGATGCGGAGAAAGGGGAACCCTCCTACACTGTTGGTGGGAATGCAAGCTGGTACAGTCACTCTGGAAAACAGTATGGAGGTTCCTCAAAAAGTTGAAAATAGACCTACCATACGATCCAGCAATTGCACTACTGGGTATTTACCCCAAAGATACAAATGTAGGGATCTGAAGGGGTACGTGCACCCTGATGTTTATAGCAGCAATGTCCACAACAGCCAAACTGTGGAAAGAGTCAAGATGTCCATTGACAGATGAATGGATAAAGAAGAAGTGGTACATATATACAATGGAATATTATGCAGCCATCAAAAGGAATGAAATCTTGCCATTTGCAACGACATGGATGGAACTGGAGGGTGTGATGCTGAGCGAAATAAGGCAGTTAGAGAAAGACATGTATCATATGACCTCACTGATATGAGGAATTCTTAATCTCAGGAAACAAACTGAGGGTTGCTGGAGTGGTGGGAGGTGGGAGGGATGGGGTGGCTGGGTGATAGACATTGGGGAGGGTATGTGCTATGGTGAGCGCTGTGAATTGTGCACGACTGTTGAATCACAGACCTGTACCTCTGAAACAAATAATACAATATATGTTTAAAAAAAAAGAAGAAGAAGAAGATAGCAGGAGGGGAAGAATGAAGGGGGGGATATCGGAGGGGGAGATGAACCATGAGAGACGATGGACTCTGAAAAACAAACTGAGGGTTCTAGAGGGAGGGGGTGGGGGGATGGGTTAGTGTGGTGGTGGGTATTAAAGAGGGCACGTTCTGCATGGGGCACTAGGTGTTATACACAAACAATGAATCATGGAACACTACATCAAAAACTAATGATGTAATATATGGTGATTAACATAAGAAAAAATTTAAAAAAAAGATGTCTCTATTGAATTGCTTCAAGTGAGGTAAAAAGTCAGGTTTAGTACGAGTGATGGGCTGAGTAGTTCAAAATAACTTCTTGGCTGAGGACTGCTAAAATAGCTGGATAAAAAAAAATCCTAGAAGTGCTGAAGAACTAACAAGATAATGAGGAATTCTACAAGAAACTGAGAATCCAGAGTAGTAAATCACTCTGAGGACATTTACTGATATGGAAGAAACCACTTGGAAATGGGAATTTATCTCTTACTTGACAAGGGGGCAAAAATCAACACTTAGAGCTCATCCAGGTGTTGAGTCTGAGAAACCTTCCACCACTTTAGTCTGGGATCCCAAAAAGCTTCACACTCTGGAGAAGGGTAAGTTGGAAGTTAATAAGCCATGGTCCAGCCTGATTTTGATCACCAGGGAATCTCAAGGTGCATTAAAGTGGTTTGGGATGGGTAATACCCCAGCCATCTGATGGAAATGAATGAAAGTCTGTTTCTGAGGAAGATACAATCGTCCTAAGCTTCAAATTTTTTCTACATTTGTTTTTCGAATACAATGTCTGATGTACAGTTTTTTACTAGGAACAGAAGGAAATAAGACAGCATGAACAAAAATTGGCAGAAACAACAGACTGCAGAAACAAATTCTATAAAAACATCTGATAGTGAATGGAATTAGACACTGAGCATATAAATACTGTGCTTACTGTAATCGAAGAAATATTAGAAATACTTGAAAATTACAGCAAGGAATTAGAAACTGAAGAATGACAAAGTAGATTTGAAAATTACCAACTAAAAAATGCAATAGCCAAAATTAAGAGCGCAAATAAGGCCATTCTGCCCAGAATACAGCAGGGGGAGACAAAAGGTAGAAAACACAGGAGAGAGGGTAAACTACAGAGAGGAAATGTATATTAGTACAAATAATTGTACAAACACACACACACACACAATGTACATACATATAATCAGTCTCAGAAGAAGAAGAAAGAGAATGAAATATGTGAACAGATAATGATTAAGAATTTTGCAGAACTTATAAAATATAGCAATTCATGAATTTAAGAAGCCCAATGAATCCCACACAGGAGAAATAAAAAAGAAAACATGGACATATCATAGTGAAACTGAACAACAAAGTCAAAGGAAACAAAGAAGACCTAAGGTAAATGAGGTACACCATGTTCATGGATTGGAAGCCTCCATATTGTAAGAATGTAACATTCTCCCCAAACTGATCTATAGATATAATGCAACCCCAATCAGAATACAAACAGGTTCTTTGGCAGAATTTGACAGACTGACAGAAATTCAAAGGGCCAAGAATAGAAGCCATCTTGAAAAACAAAGTTGGATTTATACTACTAATTATAAAGGCTTATGTTAAAACTGCTAATTAAGAAAGTCTGGTTTTAATGTGAGGAGAGACAAGTCCAAAGGAACATAATAGAGAGTCCACAGATCTACACACATATTTATGATGTATTTATGATCTACATTTGATTTATGACAAACATGCCATTACAATATAGGAACAGGTAAAGACTGTCTTTTCATTAAATGGTGCTAATTAACTGGACAACCTTATGGAAAAATATGAATCTTGACCACCCTCTCACAGTGTACACACACACACACACACACACACACACACACAGATCCCAGATCGCTTATAGTCCTAAACATGAAAGGTCAAACAATAAAGCTTCTAGAAGATCATGAAAAGAGAATATCTTTATAACATAGGACATAAAAAACAAGAAGGAAAAGATTGACAAACTGGACTTCATTATAACAAATTACATTCATCAAAAGATAGATACGTACATAAAGACTGTACATTTACAATGTATGTGCTGTTCTGTATCTGTGTAATATTTTACAATAAAAAATTAAAGTTAAAATAGAATTTCATGTCATCACTGAACTTGCCTCTTACATCTCATGAGAATTAAGATTGGCTGCCACCAAGAGTCCAGTGGAAATAATAAATAGGTCAGAGCCCCAATCCCTTTGAAGCAGTCACTGACTTGTACTCAGGGAATTTGGCTGAGGGCTATGTATTAAGGGGAAACCCTTCTGCATTTGCCCCTATAAGCAAGTAAGCCATGCCAGGGTAGGGGTCCTGGGTTTTCCAGACAGTTGAGGGGCTACCAACTATGGAGCTACCATCTGAACCCTCCCCAGCAGCTCTCCAATAGGAAATAATTAGAAAGGAAAAATAAATCCTTTGCCCAGAGAATGAAAGTCAACTTTAAAAACCAACCAGCCAACCAACGAACCTTGTCTAGTTTCTGTCTTTCAGTATCTTCACAACTAAAAGAATCAGAGTAAGTCTAAACTGGAGAGAAGCCATCCTTAATGCTATTAACTCATAACCAAAAATGGAAAGAATTTAATTGGCTCAAATCATTCTTCTGGAAGAGATCTGCCTGTAATGTTTTATATTCTATTTTTCATGCAATAATATATTATGAGCTGTTGCTTATTTAGCCAAGACTCTTTTGTTGGACTTCAATTGTATCTTCCCTACAATTTTTCAACTATCATAATGACTGCTTTACTAAATACCTTGTGGATAAATTTTGGTTTACACCCATGATTATGTACTTATGATATTTCTTTTAACCTAAGATTTAAAGTGTCCAGAGATTTCTCTCAGGGGCTAAATCTGACTCAAATATTTCATGACATTATTTAGTGTAGTATGGGTTGTTAGACTTTACAGGTACCACAAAACAGCAAGGAGGTTCCATTCAAAAAAAGATAATTCACATGAAAAATATCCATTGGTCTGGATATTTCTAATGTAAAATAATCACAAACACATGAGAAGTTACCAAATAATTCATCTTCACATAGACAACGTTCGTTCTTTCATATATTTAAAATACTTTGGGAGGTGCTCAAAATCTTTAAATCAATTATTGTGAATGATCATGATTTTATTAATTCATGAAAAATCTACTTTGGGAAAATTTCACATTTCTCAAATATATTTAAAATATTAACTAAAAATGAATTATAATCTAAAAGTCATAATTTCCATCTTCCTACCTGCTTTATCTTCTGCAAGAATTCATCTTTTTCAATACCAGATGAATCTTCCAGTTTTCCTTTTGTATTTACAAAAAATTGTCTATGATCAAAGGAAGCCAAACAGATTCATATTAGGGCATGTTTTCCAGCAAAGCCACATTTATTTATGACACCAGAAACTTCCAGTCCCCATCTTCCTATGTAACATATTTATTGATATGTTCATTAAAATAAATAAAAAATTTTACTCTTTTGATGAATTAATACTTCCTGTATATATTCATTAGAAACAACTATCCAACACTTGTACTCTGCAGGTGTTATAGGTACTAGAGATATAGCGCAGGCAAAGTCCCTACCCTCATGGAAATTACACTCTAGTGAAGTAGTCAGAATATAAGTTATCAAAATAGGGCGCCTGGGTGGCTCAGTTGGTTAAGTAACTGCCTTCAGCTCAGGTCATGATCCCAGGGTCCTGGGATCGAGTCCCACGTCGGGCTCCCCCTGCTCTGCAGGGAGCCTGCTTCTCCCTCTGCCTCTGCCTGCCACTCCCCCTGCTTGTGCTCTCTCTCTCTGTCAAATAAATAAAATCTTAAAAAAAATAAGTTATCAAAATAATAGTAATAATAATAATAAATTTCAGGTAGTGCTAAGTGCTTTAAAGAACACAAAGTAGGGTGAAGGACAGAGAAATCGTGAGAGTGATGAGGCTACCTCAGACAGGTGGTAAGGGAAGGCCTCTTGAGATGACTTGTGAAGAATCTGAATGATGAGAAGGGGCCAGATAGGTGAAGATCTGAAGAAAAGTTTTTCATGTACAAGGTACAGCCAGTGATAAATATTCTGGGGCCGGAACAAGTTTTGTGTATTTGATGAGGAGAGGATTATGAGAAGGCTGGAGGGGTAGACGGAGACTAGATCATGTAGGGGCTAAGGACAAAGTGGAAGTTCAGAGAGAACCAGGGGAGGATTTTTTTTTAAGGACAGGAGAGACATGAACTGAGTTACATCTTGTAAAGATGACTCTTGCTACTTAGTGGAGAAAGACAAGAATACAGGAAGACAGACTATGCAGAAGACTCGGGCAGTGGTCCAGAAGAGAGAATGGTGCCTCAGACTAATGTTGTAGTGGAGGAGGTAGTAAGAAATAGTTGGATTTGGGATATATTCTGAAGATAAAGGCAACAAGACATACCTTGGGATTTGGCTGGCGTTTGAGTTGAGTTAGGGCTAGTTAGTTGGTTAGTTGGGTTAGGGTTAGGAAGTGAGGAAAACAGGAATGGTGGATGACTCCTAGGTTTTCAGCTGGAGTAACTAGGTAAATGGTGAGATGGAAGACTGAGGGAAGAGCTGTTTCAGTGAGGTGGGAAATTAAAGAGTTCTGTTCAGGACACATCATATTTGAGATATCTAACAGATATCCTCCAAATGGAGAGGTCAAATAAACTGTAGAGTCTATGTATTTACTACTCAGTGCTGGATATATAAATCTGGGAGTCACTGGGGCACAGAAGATATATAAAGCCATAAGACTGGATGAAATCACATATGGAGGATGTGAATAGAGAAGGGCCAAGAACTCCAAAATTCAGACTTAGAAAGAAGAGTAAGAACAAATAAAGGATCCTGAGAAAGAGCAGTGTAGTGAGTGACATAAGGGAATATGATGTTTGGGAGGCCATGAGAAGAAAGTATTTCAAGAAGGTGGAGGTGTTGGGGCACCTGGGTGGCTCAGTTGGTTAAGCGTCTGCCTTTGGCTTAGGTTGTGATCCCAGGGTCCTGGGATGGAGCCCCACATTGGGCTCCCTGCTCAGTGGAGAGTCTGCTTCTCCCTCTCTCTCTGTACTCTCTTTCACTCTCAAGTAAATAAATAAAATCTTAAAAAAAGAAGGTGGAAGTGTGTCAAATTCCATTAGGAATTCAAGAACTTTAAGGAATAGACTAAATCTTTAAAGTTTGGCAGGATGGAATCACTGGCAATCACAACGATTCTGAAATCATTTCAATCCTTATAAAAAAAAAGCATCTATATTTTTCATAGCCTCCTGCACCGCAATGACAAGTATACACTCTGGGTCACAGACTGCATGCCATTTATATACAATACTTAGCTTCCAGTCCCCCACTTCCTATGTGCTGAAAACCAGCTGACTGGCAAAGAAAGACCATAACCATTTAGAAAGGTAGGCACTGAATTTGCCTTTATTATGCAAACACATCATGTTGGACATCAATAATAATAATGAACGAGGTTTAGACTATCAATGCCTCCTATGGACTTGTGGAGCATTTGAGGTACTCTTAACTGTCCACATACAGATGGTTGAGTGACTTTTGTTTTTCCTTAATATTTGGACCTCAAAATATGTAACAAGCTTGCAAATTAAAGATTTCATGGGGGAAAAAATTAAAGCTTATAGATTAATAGGAAGATGAACTTATGCAAATTATTTTAGTTTCTTGTATAATTTACTCTTAAAAGAATCTTATAGACTATTATAAAACAACACTGTTTGACTCTTCAAATCTACCAACCAAAATTTAGGTGCCTTTTTACCTCCATAGATAGAGAAAATGAACTAAAGGAGAAATATAAAATGAATGTAAGAATTTTTTTTTAATTTGCTTGGTAGTAAAGAGGAAAAAGTACAGTTTTATTAATAACAAGGGGGGTAACCTAAAACTTCAATCACCAAATTAATTAAGTGTAATTCTCCTCAGGGAAATTCCATATGAATGAAAACTCTTGACAAGCTGGGATTGAAAAAACTCTTGAAAAGCTGGGATTGAAAAAAAAATGATGTGCCACTAAAAATAGATCAGTGAGGGGTGGCAGGGTGGCTCAGTCAGCTGAGTGTCTGCCTTTGGCTCAGGTTATGATCAGGTCATGAGTCCTGGGATCAAGCCCCATGTCGGGGTCCCTGCTGAGCGGGGAGTCTGCTTCTCCCTCTTCCTCTGCTGCTCCCCCTGCCTGTGCTCCCCCCCTCAAATAAATGAAATCTTAAAAAAATAGATCAATGAATCCCTATTTCTTTCTTGAATATATTTAAAGCAAATTAGCTAACATGAAGACTGCTTATAAATAAAAATTCAAGCAAGATTTTTAATCATAACTCCTAGAAATAAGTTAAGAGCTAATCTGTATCTTCCTCCATGACTATTTGCTAGTTTTTCTTTAAAATATGTATGAATTAAAACTAGTGAATCACTTTCAAAGAAAGAGATTTTTTTTTAAAGATTTTATTTATTTATTTGAGAGAGAGAGAATGAGAGACACAGAGCACGAGAGGGAAGAGGGTCAGAGGGAGAAGCAGACTCCCTGCTGGGCAGGGAGCCCGATGTGGGACGCGATCCCGGGACTCCAGGATCATGACCTGAGCCAAAGGCAGTCGCTTAACCAACTGAGCCACCCAGGCGCCCTAAAGAAAGATTTTTTTTTAATCCTGAGTTTTGATTGTAGTATTACTTGAGCTTTTATACTTATAAATCTGTTACTGAGTGTAAAGATTAGTGCTTATTTTATGGCCAGATGTAGGTAGGACAGCCATGTATTGTGCAATTGCTGTTTTAGAAGATATAATTTTAATTACAATACATTTGATCCTATGCAGGAATAAGCCATGTTATAACAAGGTTCCACATGTAAAATTACTTGCCTTTTGGGGAATCTACTCAAGTCCAAAATTTGTCTTTTAAACTGTCAGAAAAACCTGGGGATAGGCCTGGAAGCCATATTTTGTACTATAAGACCCCACCTTCCTTGTCAGAGCTGGGCCAAACACCTTCTGATGAGAAATCTGGGAATTCTCCTGGGAGAAGTCTGTGGGTCAATCTCCAAAGATAGATGGACTTGCAACAGGTAAACTCAGAGGGTTTGGAATGGCCATGCTTAGCCATGGGCTTACCAATGACAGAACATTGTATGTAGATAAAGACAGAATGAAACATGGACCCCAAAGGGAAGCAGAGACTGTTTGCCTTGGGGTGGACAGATTTCCTCAAGTTTATGGTTCCAGTCCCATGGGTAAAATTTTTGCCCTGAAACTTCCTTGTATTTTCTCAGTAAGTTCTGTAGGTTGACTAAGAACAACTGTCATAGCAAGGGTAGGTGAGCCTTATAGGAGGTCCCACTAATGCCTTCCCCTGGGGGCATATTTGTTTGTAGGGAATCAGGAACTGAAGTGAGAATAATTCATTCCAGAGAGTCCCTCCCTTTTCCTTAAATGACTATATCATCCTCAAATTTTTCTCTTATTTATCTGAAAAGCTGGTTAATTTCCAAATGAAGAGATGGTTTTATAAAGCTATCACAAATTTTAGTAAATTAAGAGAATATAGTTTTCATCTAATATTAAAGAATTTTTTTTAAAAAAGGAAAGAAACAGAACATTTAGAAATGCTTCAAAAAAATAAATACCAAACTTACATTTTATCCTCCAGTATCTTACAGGATTTCTTCATTTCTTCGAGCTCTTGTTCCCAATGTCTTATTGATTCTTGTAGTCGTGATATCTCTAAATTGTGATCACTAAGAACCTATTGAAAATTCAATAAAATGATGGCATTCAGTTGTCACCAAATGATTCATGACAGTGTTTGACTCACTAAATATTCATGTATTATCCACTCAACTTTTACACTGGGGTTATCCTTTAGCAAAAATAAAAAGCAATCATTAAAATGGTTTCTTCATAAAACAAACCTGGGCAGAAATAATCCTGAAATCATCAGGAAAAAAACCAACATTTTGGAGAGAGCCCAACCAAATATAGCAGCGAGAATGTGAAAACTATAAAAACAACTTTCAAGATAGGAATTCATTTTGACTACCTTTTAAAAAAATCCAAACAAATCTATATCTTCATAATCATCTTCAGAATATTCTAGGATATTAGAACGAGTATTACCAAAAAGTAAAAACAAATTACCTTGAGAAATATGCTTCTATTGAAGAGAATTTTTCTTATTTAATCAGTATTTCAGAAATACAATAGTTGGGTACTGTGATAAAATGTCAGCATTATTTAAAAGAATGAAGTATGATTGGAGAAAATTCATAATAAAACACATTTTTACAATGCAGTTTTGGAATAAAGAAAAGGGAAGGTAGGGGTGCCTGGGTGGCTCAGTCAGTTAAGTGTCTGACTCTTGATCTCAGCTCAGGTCTTCCTCTCAGGGTCGTGAGTTCAAGCCCTGTGTTGGGCTCCATGCCCAGCATGGAGCCTACTTAAAAAAAAAAAAAAAAGAAAGAAAAGGGAGGCAAACATTTATAGAGCCTTGGGTCTGCATTTCAGCTGTGGGGGAGAATAGAGGGGAGAGAGAGCTGATCAGACAAGTTCCTCAGCTCCCCAGCTCCCCGGCATGGAGTGATCACAGGCAGATTGTGCAATGCCATCTAACCATGCACATCAGTGTGGACTCTAACACCTGCCGGGAGCACAGAGGGGCTCCCACTCTTACCAGGTGAGACAGGTGGCCAAAAGCTCCCCCCAAGCTATTTCTTCCTCAAAAGCACCCACATGCCTCCACTTCTGGGTCATAACTAGTTTCAGAGTCAACAAGGGTCTGAAATCCTAGAACTGCCAGCAACATGAGCACGTCTAAAGGATCTCCTAAACCTCAAACACATCCTTTATTTGTTTATTCATTCTTACCACTGTGCTGGTCGTAAATGTTTCTTTCATTTTTGACACTTTAAGTTTTAATGTATCCAATTCTTTCTTCTTTTTATAAGTCTCTGTTCTCTTAAATTCACAGAAGTTTTTACATCTTTCAATCTGTAATGATAAACATGATAAACCAATCAAAAAACTTATGAGAACAACGAAGTTTAGGAAATCTTTTTATTTTGTTAATTTACTTCATAGTAAGTATACCATGGTGGGTCTATCAACAACAACAACAAAAACAGCCCCCCCAAACAGGGTTTGTTTTGCAACATCACAAGAAAAATAGTGAACTACAAGGAATAAATTGTAATTATAAATGTTGAAATAGTAAATTTATAAGAGCAATAAAACAATGATCATTAATAGCAAATTCTAAAAGCAACTGCCATTGTAGCAATTTACTAGTAAAACACCATAGCAACGGCCACCAGATTTACAGTGTGCTAATAATAATAAGATCAGGAAAGTCAAAGAAAAAAATGACGAATGATCTGAAAATCTAAATTCACATTTTTTTGATGGGAAAGAAAGCAGACTAAAAACAGGGTAAAAAGTCACTGAAGACTGCGCAGCTCACAATCTTGGACAACTTCTTACCATTCTACCAAGATCAAACATATTTTGATTACTTGTCAGACCCAATGGAGTGAGTCATCCTCTTATCAAAATCAAACACATCAATGCATCTGTCTGGCAAAATGAATGATCAAGAACAAGGTGACTAACGGAGTAATAAGACCTGAGAAAGCATATTCAATTCTGTACTAAAGAGTTATGAAAACATACATTTGGGTGGCTTTCTGTCAAAGCCATTGCACCCGATGTGTCTTATGAATGAACATGATCATGGTCAATTATCTCAGCAC
The DNA here is from genome assembly GCF_003265705.2 of Callorhinus ursinus. Classification (NCBI taxonomy): domain Eukaryota; kingdom Metazoa; phylum Chordata; class Mammalia; order Carnivora; family Otariidae; genus Callorhinus; species Callorhinus ursinus. The sequence continues at coordinate 33,556,234 of NW_027397070.1, forward strand.
CAGAGCACCATTGCATAGGAATGGAACTTTGGGATTAATCCATTTTGTTGAAAATCAGAATTCTGTGTTCATTCTTCAGCCAAAGACTTCTCCCAAGGTCTTGTGGTCATAGACATAGTATTAGCAAAAAATATTTTGTTTGGTGTTAGGGAAGAGCTTACAATTTGAAGACTGACAGCTGTGATAGTTCTTCCTTTCTCATAGGAAGTAAAGGAAATTCACAGGCTGTTACCCCAGCCTATCATGTGCCTTCAGTGAACTTTAGTGGGTGCTCCACAGGTTGTGAGCCCCAGCCAATTTTCTGTGTGACAGTCATGCCCGTGCCCACCACGGGGAGGGCAGTAGCAGGGACCCGACAGCGATTCTCATCATGAGCCAGGCTGCCACACACGGGGGAGAAGGAAGACTGCTGGGAACACCTCCCCTGGAGAAAGCCCTGCCTCTCCTGGGGTAACAGAAGCACAGCAAAGAGGGACCATCCAGAGCCACTCTGATGGTGAATTTTAATTGATATAGCCCAGCAGACACCAAGATGTGGTAGTCATTCCCATCTACTCTCCCAAAATCGCTAGTCTCAAAATACTCTTTTCTGTTGCAGCCCGTGGCTCCGCCTAGCCCTTCTGCAGGCTGCTCTGCTCGGATGCATTCAGCAGGAGCTGAAGGCTCTGGCAGCATGGATCTCCCTGGTCTTGTCCATGGTCAGAAGGGTCAGAGGCAATAAGATGCCACGAAAACAAGATCCTTGTCCCTGTAGGGCTGCCTATGAGCAAGGGGCTACCCCAGTGTGACAAATCCCGTCACTCATATTCTTTCCCATGACCTCAGATGCTATGACACAATTAGTGTTTACCCCAAGTGTCCCCAGTGTGCTTGCATCTCTGCATCACTGTGCACAGGAAATACCGCACGGGACGCTTGCTAGCCTTGCGAATTTCCTGCCTGAGATTCCACACGATTCTGTAATTTTTAAAAAAGTAAATTGTGCCACTTACCTCTTCATTCAGTTTTTGTTTTCTTTTCAAATAGTCCTCTTTTTCTTTTTCCAATTGTTCCTCTATTTCTTCGAGATGTCGTTTTTGCAATTCTATTTCTTTTCTCTCTGAGGTGATTTTGGTGTAAGTCTCGTTGATGTAAACAGTGGTGGCGGCTTTTTCTCCCATTGTGTGGTTGAGTGCTGTCACTAACTTTTCATGCTCCCTTGCCAGCTTCTCTTGCTCTTCACTAGGAGAAAAGAATGGTTCATGGAATGAAAAGTATGGTTTTTAGGAAAGAAACTTAAAGTCTGTTTGCCGAGATGAACACCATACAGAGGGAAATTATAAGGAATACTTAGAGTTGTATCTGTGACCACTTAAACTTGGTTGAGATGAGGACAGAAGGAAACACAAGACAAATGTCAATCTTGCACCTGTTTATTGCTGCACAAATGTCATGGGGTCCTACCTCGCCCCACCCATCCGGTTCCTGGTGGTAACTATGGGATGTTTTGGTTTAAGGTATGCAAGGATTCAAAAACAGTTTTGAGATGAATGGAATCTGACCAAATGGTTTGATAGGTAGCATTGCCATACTATCTTATCTTGAGACATGCAATCAAGCCAAAGGAAGATAAATATCTTACCATCCCTCCAGCCACCTTCTGAAGCCAGTGCCCTGCAGGGAGGGCCCAGGAGAAAGCAAGCCTTCCTCTGATGGACAAGAGTCAGGGAGGAGAGAGCAGAGTCTGTCTTCACTGTTCAGAAGATGCTTGAAACCTAACTTGAACTCTCTTATCCTCCCCTACCTGCCGCCAAATCTGAGTTCAAGAGGAGACATTAACTTCACCTATCCATGGCTAGCCACATCCATCTGAAGAAGACCTTAAGACGGTGAGAAATATCTACCCCAGGGCTAACAATGCCAAGACTGGAAGGAGGGACAATTGGCGCCATTTCTAGATTTTCCTTTTTTAAAAGCTTCTACAATGTTAAGACCTTTTCCCTTTCTCTAATCCCTGGTGCCAAAGACTTCAGTTGTTCAAGGGGATTGTGTGCAAAGGCTCAGGAAAATGGAAACAGGTTGTTGGTTAAGTTTATTTTCCAGAAGTGAGCTCTACCACGGAAATGCAATTAAAAGCCCAGGCTAGAGAGGGTCAGATAATGGGTGCTTTGTGGGTCTAGTAGAGGAAGCCTTCTAAGAATGAGTCAACCTAAGGATTGAGTAGCCTAAGTGGAACTAAGTAAAACAAGTCAAAAACAAAACAAAACAAAACACAAAAAACCAACTAGGTGTATTGAGGTGGGTTGAGAAGAGAGAACTCAGAAATCAAACACAAGACCTAAGGAAAACCCACCCAAAGAGTTTGCCATTTTGGGGGACTGTCCAGGAGAGGACCACCTGTCAGAGTGTTGGCATCTTGATGTACATCTTTCTTTGAAAAATGGATGCAGTGAGATTGTAGCTTGGTGATGCTAGTTCATCAAGCAACCCACCTTATGTTTGTCATTTGCTCTTCCATAAAGATTTCTCTAGAGCAGGGATTCTGAACGCGTGGTCAGGACCAGCCCCATTAGCATCACCAGGCAACTCGTGAGAAATGCAAATTCCCACTCCCATCCCCCACACCTACTAAATCAGAAATTTGGGGTGCTGCGGAGCTTTCTAGTAATTTGTGTTTTAATAAGCACTCCAAGGGATTCTGATGCATCCTCAAGTTTGAAAATCACTGGTCTGTAGAGGTGTGATGGTGCTGGCCAATGGACCTGAGTACTCCAGCCTGGATATTATCTTCCTCGTTAGTAGTTTAGGAATCAATAATATAGTTGATACAGCAGTCTCTGGTGACTGTGGCCAGCAAATCCACATTGTGAACCCCTAAGAGGGGTTAGAATTCTCAAGCTTATATGATCATGAACTTTCTTTTTCATGGAGCATCCCCCAGAACAGGTGTTCTGAGGGCCTAATTGAGGAAAGTCATCCCTGGGCCTCGAGGTCTCCACCTAATTCCTTTTTTTTTTTTTAAGGATTTTATTTATTTATTTGACAGAGAGAGATAGCGAGAGCAGGAACACAAGCAGGGGGAGTGGGAGAGGGAGAAGCAGGCCTCCTGCCAAGCAGGGAGCCTGATGCGGGGCTCGATCCTAGGACCCTGGGATCATGACCTGAGCCGAAGGCAGATGCTTAATGACTGAGCCACCCAGGCGCCCCTCCACCTAATTCCTGATGCTTTGATATTATGTGCACCAAGCAACCTTCTGATCACTTTAGCTTCCCAAGATTTTTTTCTTTCATGGGGACTCTTTCAACATTTCTTCCTCTGACAAACTGACATTCTTGTATTTATGCATTAGTCTTACGTATTTGCTCACAATGCTGAGTTGTTCCTAAGGTTTTGTTTCAGAATGTATCTTTTCCTCCATGAGATGCATAAATTCAAATTTGTAATCCCCGCCTTACAGGTGGAGAAAAGGAGGCCCATGGGGTGAAGTCCTGGCAACACAGCTCAGGGATAAAGGAAAGAAACTAACAGGTGTCAGAATCTGAGCTACAGGCAGTTATATATATCATCTCATTTAATTACAAATGAAATCTATAATTAATTCTCTGCTGGGAACCAATCCCATCCCTCAGACCTCCTGTAGTTTATGGCTGAATACCTTTAAGAAACTAAACTAGCTACAATGTACTATATTTATAATACAATATCCAGCCAATTTTTTTGCTTTAGTGGTTGAGGTTTGTAAACTTAATTTTACTAAAGGGGAATCTGAAACCAATGTGCATCTCTACCTTTGGAGGTGGCACATGAGTCACACACTCATGTGTAGGTGCTGCTGGGAAGCTGGATGGTCTCTGAAACTTGACAGGTCCCCTGACTGCAGTGGTTGAAGATTTTTTGCTCTCCTCCCCAGCTCTGTGCGGCCATCACATACCCCTCCTCAGCCAAGGTCATCTGCTCCAGATGATATCCACCCACACCAGCACAGACCAGAGGACAGACCCCTTAGGACAATTTTCACACTCCAGCCACAGACCCCAACTCCCGCAAGTACTGAATTTAAAAAACAATACATACCCTAGAGCTTCATTAATTCTTTTCAGATCAAGTATTCTCATCTTCAGAGACTGTATTGCATCATTCATCCTTGTAATGTCCGTCTGTATTTGATTTATCTCAAAAAGATTTAATCTGCGTGCATCTCTGACACATTCTTAAAAGTAAGTGGAAATGTTGCTAGATTATTTGAGAAATGGCACACTTGATACTGACTTTCCAAATCATGAAAAAATTAGGTCTTTCTTTGAAATACTCTTTTAATTATGTCCCTGTAGCAGACGTCTCTTACCCCTTTGGGTCCTCTCCATCTTACCGATCAATTATTCCCCTCACTTCAGCTGCTGGTGTGGTGACCAGCTTTCCATGGGCTCTCAACGACTTCACACTGGGGCGGTCTGGCAGCACCTCGTTCCTGCTTATTCTACCCACTTCTCACCTCCTGTCCAGGACCTCCTTGTCACCTCTACCCATGGGACTTCTTTAAACATGCACACTCGTGCACATGTAACCCAAAGTGTGGGAAACAGGCAAACATCGGACCCATGACAGGCAGGAGCTGGTGCCGGGACGGTCTGGGAGAAGGTGGAACGGTGTGTCTTGGGGGCACGTTCCCAGGCTTAATGTGTTGCATTTAGCGGCAGTCAGTATCAGGTTGCACCCCAGATCCGCTCTCCCTTCTCGCTGCTTTTGCCTCCTTATCCTACCCTCCTCCTCCTTGGGTTGTGCTCCCAACTAATAGTGCAAAAGCCTCTGGCTCTGCTTTCTGGGGAACTCAGTGTGTTAAAGAACTAATTATTCATCAACAAATAACACATCCGTGTGATCACATAAGACTTCAGAGGTTTACCTCAGCGCATGATAGATGCAAAAATGATTTTTTTTAATACTGATGGTTAGAAGGTACTGGACTACCCATTTCTACACAATAAATTCTCTAGAAACTGGCTGGTAGCTCCATTTGAGAGAGCTAGGTTATTTTTCCGAGGCTACTTGTTAAGTTTGTTCATTGTAGCAGCGCTTCCCAAACTTTTATGTTTCAAATATGCATATATATATATATACATATATATACAGATCCTTTTCAAGATTTTATTTATCTATTTTTAGAGAGGGAGTACGAGAGTGCGCATGGAGGGCAGGAGCAGAGGGGGAGGGACAAGCAAACTCCACATGGAGCCCGACGTGGGGCTTGAACCCAGGACCCTGAGATCATGACCTGAGCCGAAACCAAGAGTTGGATGCTTAACTGAGCCACCCAGACACCCCAAAATACAGATTCTAATATAGTAGTTCTGGGGTGGGCCTAGAGATTCTGCATTTTCTAACAAGCCTTCAGATGCTGCTGATGCTGCTGACCCATGAACCATACTTTGAGTAGCCAAGTTTTATAACGTAAGACTAATTACATTTATGTGGGTATCAAGAACCTCTTTAGCTAGTATGCTCTTTTCTTTTCCTTCTAAATATTTTTCCTGATTATAAAAGTAAGCCAAAATAGTCTTAATTCTGCCTTCAGCCCAGATTCTTCTAAGTCTTGTTTTTTTCTGTATATAGAGTTTATTGTATTTTCCCTGACACACTAACGCCATGCATATTGTTTTATAACTAACTATATCACTGTCTAATTAGGAGATAGAAATCTTACAAATTGAATAGGGAAATTGTAATACAGGGAATTAGTAAGCCTAACAGGACTAGAGTACTGAGGGATTAGATAGCAAAAGAGAACAGAACTCTAAAGGCTTGGGGAGCAGCAAGTGTAAGGGGCAGCCAGTACCCCTACGGTTTAGACAGAGTTTGTCTGAGGAAGCAGGACCTCCACACCTGACATCCAGGCCTCACTGGAAAGAGCTGTGGCTCACTGGATGGCAAAGAAATTCATGAGATGCTGGGCTGGTAGAACTCATGGAAATCTGGCTTCTGGGGGAATTGATGGGCCGTCCACAGGGAGTTGCCAGGAAATCTGTTCCGAAGCTGGTGCCTCACTGGTAGCAATCCACCATGCAGCCGCCCCAGGGGTACTGGAGGGAGCTGCCGGGCTCTGCGGGTGGAGGAGGGGGGGCTCTGCAGAGGGCTCCGTGGGGGGGCTCTGTGGAGGGGGGCTTCGCGGAGGGGGGGGCCTTGCGGGGGGGGCTTCGCGGGGCGGGGGGGCTGACGTGGAACAGCTGTGTGCACCGCAAGAGCTGGCCAAGCTGAGCACCCTGGGGCCAGAGAGAGTACCCTCTTCTCTCTTCCCTCCAGTATCCTTCCAGTGCCCTCTCTTGACAAAACTTAACCTTGTGCCAGCTGGTAAAGGGGGAAATGACAGGGCCCAGCTCTCTCAACGTGGAACAGGCAAGGAAGGTAGATTTGGAGCTGCAAGGCAATAAATGGATAACTGGAACATCCACTTAAAAAGTGTTTTGTTGCTGTTGCTTTTGTTTGTTTGTTTTTAATTTAGACCACTGGGTGGGGGAGGGGGAGGTTAAAGGGCAATGAGCTTTGTAGCTGTGAGGACACTTGAGAGCTGTTCTTAAGCAGGGGAGGCGGGCCTTTGTATTCTCACAGTGACTGCTCCCTGAACATGGGCCACACCTGAGGAGACGATGGACCAGGATGGGGCAGGGGGCAGTGTCAGCTCTTGTCTAGGGCAATTCCTGTAGAGGACCTGAGCTGTGAGCCTCAGCCAACACTCCTGGCAGCTGAGGAAATGAAACTGAATGCTTACCTTACACCAAATACCAAATTTAACCAAAAAGGAGTCAAAAACCTAAATATCAGACCTAAAATTTTAAAACTCTTAGAAGAAAACATAAGAGGAAATCTTCAAGACACTGGACTTAGCAATGATTTCTTGGATAGGACACCAAAAGCACAGGTAACAAAAGAAAATATAGATAAACTGGACTTCATCAAAATTTAAAACTTTTGGGGGCGGATGGGTGGCTCAGTTGGTTAAGCGTCTGCCTTCGGCTCAGGTCATGATCTTGGGGTCCTGGGATCGAGCCCCACTTTGGACTCTCTGCTCAGCGGGGAGTCTGTTTCTCCTGTGCTTGCTCTCTCTCTCGCCCTCTCTCTCTCTCTCTCAAATGAATAAATAAAACCTTTTTAAAAATCTAAAACTTTTGTGCATCAAAAGTCAGTATCAACAGAGTGAAAAGGCAAACCATGGAACGGGTCAAAATATTTGCAAATCATGTATCTGATAAAGGGTTAACATCCAGACTCTATGAGGAAGAATTCCCACTACTCAATAACAACCAAACAACCTAGTTAAAAGATGAACAAAGGACCTGAATAGATATTCCTCCAAAGAAGATAAGCCGATTACCAATAAGCACATGAAAAAATGCCCAACATCACTAGTCATTAGGGAAATGCAAATCAAAACCATGATACCAATTCACACGCATTGGAATGGCTATATCTAAAAAGCCAAAAAGAACAGAAGAGAACAAATGTTGACAAGAATGTGAAGAAATTGGGATCCTTGGACATCGTGGGTGGGAATGTAAAATACTTCAGCCACTATGGAAAACAGTATGGCAGTTTCTCAAAACTTAAAGTAAAAGTACCATATTACCATACAATCCAGCAATTCCCTTCTGCATATAAGCCCAAAAGGATGGGAAGCAGGGACTCAGACAGATATTTGCACCACCATGTTCATAACAACTTTGTTCATAATAGGTAAAGGGTGGAAACAACCCAAGGGTCCATCAGTGGATGAATAGATACACAAAACACGGTATACACATACAATGGAATATTGTTTGGCCTTAAAATGAAGGAAAATTCTGACACAAGCTACAACATGGATGAATCTTGAAGACCTGCCAAGTGACATTAGCCAGTCACAAAAGGACAAATATTGTATGATTCCACTTATATGAGGTACCTATAATCCCCAAACCTACAGGGAGAAAAAGTAGAATGGTGGTTTAGGTGAGTCAAAATTCCTAATTTAATTGGATAAATACCAATTTGGAATGGGCTGATCTACATATCATTAGTCTATTTAGAAACTAAACTATATAAATTCAAGTTTTATATATATCATTTCCACTTAAAATGTAAGAGAACATTATCATGGATCTGGGTTTGTGCCTTGTACTCTTTCTAGCTATATTTTGACATGACCCAACTATTAAACTTGTCTTGTTACAAGTAGTAGGCTTTATTTTCTTATAAGATAAACTAAGTTTCTATGGTTGATAACCTTAAAAGTACCTTCTAATTCTCTGCCAATGCTACTGGGAAGAGTTTCCAGTAGAAAATATAGTCTGCTGAGTTCCATGCTTTCAATTTCTAGGAGATCAATTGTGGCTTTTCTCATTTCTTCCTGAAAATTTGAATTACATATATAAAAAGTTAAGGCATTAAACTAATAAAATTGATTTCCTAAGCAATGCCCTATTATAAATATTTTCAGAGATCAAACTTTGATTTCCATTCAACACCCTCTGCTCTTATTTTTATTTGGAATAGAAAGTGTGAAAAATCACTCTTCTTATTTGAACTAGAAGGTGTGAAAAATCACTCTTCTATAATCAGTTTTTAAGACAAGTCGTTGTTAATTTAGCTCTTAATCTCTGCTGATTTTCTTCTCAGGAATCATCTTTTCTTATGTTTTTTGTATGCAGTTCCAATCAATTTAAAAGGAGAGACTCCAACAAAAAGGGTAATGCTGAGAAAAAGGCTGCTTAATTAAAAGCTGGAAAATGCCTATAAAAATATGCTTAGGTATAAAGCGAAAGATACTTTTTTTTATACATACCCACAAATCCAAACAAATAGTCTGGTGGGGATTTTTGTGTTTTGTTTTTTTGGTGGGGCTTATTTTAAAAAAAGAAAAGCATCCAAAAATCTGTTAGTGGAAAAAATAGATAAATCATCTCTTAAATAAATGGTCGTAATGGCTATAGTTCTTTTATGACCTGAGAAATTGACATTGTATTTTATGAGTAAAAAAAAAAAAGATTACATGCAGTCACTCTGGAAAACAGTATGGAGGTTCCTCAAAAAGTTGAAAATAGAGCTACCATACAATCCAGCAATTACACTACTGGGTATTTACCCCAAAGATATAAATGTAGGGATCTGAAGGGGTATGTGCATCCCGATGTTTATAGCAGCAATGTCCACAATAGCCAAACTGTGGAGTCAAAACGTCCATTGACAGATGAACGGATAAAGATGTGGTGTATGTATGTGTGTGTGTGTGTATATATATATATATATATATATA